>NC_090375.1:135437166-135739351 GCF_036365525.1 Heterodontus francisci
GGTTAAGCTGGGGGTTAGGCACAGAACCCAAATAGAAAGGAGACGACTGACTGAATGCTTTTACGTAAGCCTTTATTGCTTTCACTCTGAGAGGCCATCATGGTGGATGGAAGCGGGTAAGCACAAGGTTGTCTGTTGCCTCCTTGGCCCTTCACTCAATGTGCCTGCCCTCTTGAGCAAGCAGGTTAACATCCAGTGCTGCCTGCTCAGCCCATCACCTTCCTCCGCATCCTTCTCATCAGTTGAGGACTGGCGATCAATCATGTCCTCTTCAGCCAAGGACACCCCCTCTGCAAAGCTAGATTGTGCAGAGAACAGCAGACCACTACGATACGCGAGACCCTCGCTGGGGCATATTGCAGGGCTCTACCGGATCAATCCAGGCACCAGAATCTCAACTTTAGCAGCCAATGTCCTGTTCGATGATCTTATGGATGGACCCGTGCCAACTGTTGTACCTCTCCTATGCTACAATGTGAGGGTTCCTCACAGGCATGAGTAGCCATGTCTTTAATATGTAGGCCCTGTACCCAAGAATCCATACTTGAAGGCAAGCGGGGTCCTGAAAACTGTGGTATCTGGGACTGCCAAAGTATGTAGGCATCGTGGCTGCACCCAGGAAGTGGGCACACACTTGAAGGAAACCCTTTCAGTGGTTGCAGACAAGTTGAACGGCAATGGACTGAAAGTCCCATCTGTTGATGACTGCGGCTGGCTGCCCTGTTGGAGTCTTGATGGCCACATGAGTGCAATCTATCATACCTTTCACCTGGGGGAATCTAGCGATAACCCCGAATGATAGGTCTCTCTATCTGACTGTCAGGGTCAGTCCGATAGAACACATAGTCACCGGCCCTCTTGAACAGGGCATTGGTCACCTCCTTAATGCAGCGGTGGGCTGCTGCTGAGGAAACCCCACACATGCCCCCAGTGGATCCCTAGAAAGACAGAGACACATGAAAGTTGAGTGTTATGGTATTGATCAGGGCCGCAGGCATAGGGTGTCCACCGAATCCCATAGGTTGCACTTGTCCTGGAGCAGGGTGCATAAGTTGGTGATAGCTGCAGCCTTTACTGGCAATGCTGTTCAGACATTTGGAGGTCGCTGGTACACTCTCTGGCATAGGCGGTCACTTCTTGGCATGGCCAGCTGCTGTTGCTCTCATTGTGGAGCTTCACAGGCAGGTGCAGCTGCCTCCTGGCCCTCCTCCAACAGAGGCATCACATCACACCACAGGGGATCAAAAGGATAGGTGGATGAGACCCATGCCAGGTGATCACTAGGCCTCCAGAGCGTTTTCCTTGCAGAGAGGATATTGCCTTGGCATCTTTGCCTTTGTTACTCCTCTCAGCTTATGTGCTGAAGGACCTATGTGTCCACCCTTGCTGATAGCCAACCCTTTCACCCAGTAATATAACCACCAAACCCTCTCACCCAATTGTATGGCCACTCGTGCAGATGTCCCAGCAGTATGGCCACCTGTGCAGATAACCCAGTACTATGGCCACCATGCCAACCACCAGAGACTAAGCCCACCCATGTAGACCACCTGAGACCACGCCCACCAGTGTAGAGCACACAGCACTGCAGGCTGATAATGGCCTCTGTTCCTCCCCCATCCCCACTTCCTCGATCCAGTGCCGCCACCTTTCAATGGCCTGGAATCCAAATGCACCTAAGGGCTGCCCACCATCCAATTAATCCCAAGACCCCCATTGAATCATGATCGAGTGCTTGCAAATGGGTTATAGGTAACTGTTCTACAGTTTAAATACCAGTCCCATCACGTCGGGATGACGACGCTGCCTTTTTTGCTTTCCCGCCACTGACTAAATCCTGAACTGATGTCAGATTTCTGGGCGGACATGTCCAACACTAGTCTCTGGCCCCCCACACCTCCATTGCCACTTTAAATGGGCTCATTAAATACAGCTCAGTGGATGCCCTAATAGATGAGGACCATTATATCCTCTGGCGAGCAATAAGCATAGCGCTTATGTGGCCATCACTGGTTACATGGAGCTTCAGAGGATGAGTTGTCAGAAGGATGTGTTGGAATGTGCAGTGTCCTCTCACTGCCCTTCTCTCTCTCTCTCTCTCAGGTCAAGTAGAAGAGGAGGCATTTGCCGAGTCTGCGGGAAAGATTTCCACCTCTGAGGAGGAGGAAACCTCAGAGGATGCAACGTCATATCATTCCTCCGCACCCTCCACCAGCACAAAGTTTCTCATACTAGTGGGCATTTGCATGCATGTAGCAACAGGGCACAATCTAGTGAGCGCAGCACAGATGCGCCCAAGCAGATGACAGAGGCACGAACAGTTATGGCCACTCACACTTGGGAGACTATGGGAGGGCACAGCTTCAGGCTGATGACATAAGAACCTAAGAAAATAAGAAACAGGCGCAGGAGTAGACCATATGGCCCCTTGAGCCTGCCATTCCATATGACCATCAGTGATCTTCTACCTCAACTCTATTTTCCCGCCCGCTCCCCATAGCCCTTGATTCCCCGAGTGACCAACAATCTGACTATATCAGCCTTAAATATATTCAACGATGGAGCATCCACAGCCCTCTGGGTTGGAGAATTCCAAAAATTCCTCCTCATCTCAGTACTAAATAATCATCCCCTTATTCTGGGACTGTGCCCCCATGTTCTCGATTCCCTAACCAAAGGGAAACAACCTCTCAGTGTCTACCCTGTCAAGCCCCTTCAGGATCTTGTATGTTTCAATGAGATCATCTCTCATTCTTCTAACCTCCAGAGAATATAAGCCCAATTTACTCAGCCTCTCATCGTAGGGCAACACTTTCATCCCAGGAACCAATCCAGTGAACATTCACTGGACTTCCTTAGATATGGAGACAACAAATGAGGACAGTATGCCAGGTGTGGTTTCACCTAAGCCCTGTACAATTGAAGCAAGGTTTCCTTATTCTTGTATTCCAGTCCCCTTGTAATTAAGGCCAACATGCCATTTGCCTTCCTAATTGCTTGCTGTACCTGCATGCTAACTTTCTATGTACCTTGTACAAGTGCACCCGAGTCCCTGAATATTGACATTTACAATTTTGCACCTTTTAAAAAATATTCTGCTTTTCTGTTCTTATTACCCAAGCAAATAACCTCACACTTCTCCACGTTATACTCCATCTGCCACCTTGTTGCCTATTCACTTAACTTGTCTATATCTCTTGGCATCCTTCTCACAACTTACATTCCCACCTAGCTTTGTATCGTCAGCAAACTTGGATGCATTACTCCATCTCATTGTTTCAGTCTTTAATATAGATTGTAAATAGCTGAGGCCCCAGCACTGGTCCTTGCGGCACCCCACTAGTCACAGACTGAAAACTTGAAATGCCTCTGTAGTTAACAACAAGGCAGAAAATGCTGGACCTGCAGCGTGAGGTGTGTGAGCATCTGGGAGAGCTTCCAGAGGATTTGCACAACCATGCGCAAATGATGGAGGAGTCCATCCAGGCCATGAGTGCAGCCATGTCTCTGGCGTATGCGGGCATGGCATCCTCTATTGAAATATTCATGACCCTCATGGAGAGTCACATCCAGCATACCACACAGTGGATGCTGGAAATGTGTGTGGACCTGCACGTCATTGCAATGGCTGGGCGAGTGGGGTACAAGACGCCTGGAGTCAGCGCCAGGTGTTCATGCTCCTTAGGTGAGCAGGAAGGGACAAGTGTATCATGAAAGGGTAGAAGAGTGGCTTCCAGAAGCACCTGGGGGCTCCTCTCAGGGCGCTCCTGGCAAGAACAGCATGGCTTCGTCCCCTCTGCCAGTAACACTAATGCCTTATGAAGCCCACAAAGGCAGAGGCAGCTCTGCACTGGTGCAGGAGGTCCCCCATATGCTGGGGCCCTCTAGGCCTCAGGCAACCAGAGGACAACTGCTATGGCCATTGAAAGGCATGGAGTAGAAACGTAAGCAGCCTGCCTCTACCTCAGCTGACAGCGCAGGGGGAGCACTATCTAGAGCCACCCATAAGCGCACGAGAAAGTCCATCTAGCTGCACTTGGGTTTCACTGGACAATAGTGTGTTGTTTGATGTCATCTTGTTATTTAATTGTGATGAATGAAATCTGATTTGCTGCACCACAATAAAAACTTTACTCATTTCTGCACTTTTGGGCCATTAACAGTTTGAATAATCTTGCAAAGAGTATGATGGAAAGGTCCACACTGCACTAAGTCAATGCAATATCCATGCCATGGCCTGATGTCATGACAGGTTCCATAAGATTGTCATGGCATTCAAAGAAAGGGCAACAGGGCCAAAGAAGGTAGAAGATTTATTTGTTTACATGGGTGTCTAAGGAATGCTCCTGAGAAATGTGTCTATATTAGTGACCCGTGAACCTCCCTCGCATGTATTCCATTGCACCTTGCCTGAGGTCCCTCGGGTGTATCGCCATGGTCCACCTGGTCAGCAGTCACCTCCAAATCTTCATCTTTGGTGGAGGTATTGTGCTCTTGGATGTCCTCATTGTCCAATGCTTCTCCCCTCTGTAGAGCCAGGTTGCACAGAGCACAGCACACCGCCATGATATGTGAGACCCTTGATGGGCCATATTGAAGGGCTCCATAAGACCTATTAAGGCACCTAAACCACATTTTCAGAAGCCCTATGGTCTGCTCAATGTTACTCGAGTTGTCGTGTGGCAGCTGTTGTATGTCTCCTCTGCATCTGTGCTGGGGTTCCGCACAGGCATAAGGAGCCATCTCTTCAGTGGGTAGCCCTTGAAAGCAGGCAGGGGGCCTGAAAAACTGGGATTGCCTTAGAATGAAGGCATCACGACAGCTTCCTGGGATCCTTGCACAGACCTGAAGGAAGAATTTGCAATGGTCACAAACCATTTGCACATTCAGCAAGTGGAAGCCCTTCCTGTTGAAGGCTGCTGCCTGCTCTGTGGGAGCCTTGATAACATTCAGTCGATTATACCCTGCAGCTGGGGGATCCAACGATTGCCGCATAACCTACAGCTCTCTCAGCCTGACTGTCCGGATCCATGTGAAAGTGCACGTGTTGGCCAGCCCTCTTCAACATGCATTTTTGACCATCTTGATGCAGCGATGAGCTGCGGACTGGGATATTCCACAGATGTCTCCAGAAGATCCCTGGAATGATCCTGAGGCGTAAAGATTCAGCGCCACTGTGACCTTCACCACCACAGGCAATGGATGCCCACCACTTCCCATTGAGCTCAGTTCCTCCTTCATCATGGTGCAGATATTATTGACTGCCTCCCTAGAGATATGCAGTATTCTGCGACACTGCTGCTCTGACATTTGCAAGAAGCAGAGCTCTGACAGTAAACCCTCTCTGGTGGCGATTGTCTTCTCCTCATAAGAAGCTGGTTGTGTGCCCTCTGCATCCTCTTCATCCACCTCCCCTTCCAGCCTCATGATCCTGGTGCTCCTCTGGGTGCTGCAGCCCCAATCCCAGTGGCCTCTCTGATGCTCCTCCTCACAGGTGGTCTCAAAACTAGAGTGAATGAGACCTCTTGTAAATTGCTGCACTCACTTCTCAGGGCCTCTCACTCTCCTTACTGTGTATATATAAGTTACAAGTCAGAGAGAACACTCAATCTGAATGCCTCCGATGTTCTCGCCTCCAGATTGCCTGTACCATGGTTTACTCTCTCTTACCCTCCCTACACTGCCACATTACTTCACGCGATAGCTGCTAACTGCATCCAAAACTGACCTATTGCTGAGCTTCCGCCTCCTTATAGATGGCAAGGCTCTGGATCTCCATTGTTCTCATGTGCCCCTCACAAAATTGTGAATACCTTGAATAATTGCCGTTAATTGCCTGTTTAACAGGCTTAATTGCCTGCCTATAATAAGGGTCACTGACCCGATGAAGGGTCACTGACCTGAAACGTTAACTCTGCTTCTCTTTCCACAGATGCTGCCAGACCTGCTGACTGGTTCCAGCATTTCTTGTTTTTATTTCAGATTTCCAGCATCCGCAGTATTTTGCTTTTATTTTAATTGCCTGCCTGCTGCCTTAAAGCGTCAGCCGGCCACCTCCCAGCCCAGCTGGATCTGGGAATATCTCTACTGGCATAAAGATGTCATGCTTCCGTCTTGATGTTATCCACCCGCATTTTGTCGTGCCACCCACCTCCCAGTCCGTAGCCACTGCCATGACAAAATTCCACTCCATATTAGCAGTATGAGCTTCCACTGTAGAAGATCTTTGATGAAAGCTGTTTGTACTGCAGTGTTTGTGACATCGGTCATTAGACCCTGCAATACCGTGGGTTTCACAGGTGTATTGATGAAGGTGACCAACACATCCATGTTGAAAAGGATGGGTTACAAGCTCTGCACAAAGCTGTGTGTCAAGTTGGTGCTTGACTCCTCCATGCTCCTTGATGCTGAGCGCAGGTTTTCTGGCAAGCTTTCCAATGCACCAAGCATTTGGTTATGTACACCCATCAGTCTTCTTCTGTAAGTTGGTCTATCAAAGTCCTCATCTGAGTCTCCTGCAGCAGGCTTAGAGTGCAACCTCACCCCCTGATGAGCTGGCACCTGCACTCTCTTTTCCGCCTGTCCTGGCTGCAGTGCACTTATGCCTGGAATCTCAACACTTGCACATCCTACCTCTATGCTATACTTTAAATTACATGCAGTATCGGTATCTGAGCTGGTGGCTGCAACAGTGAAATCGATTGATGGTGTGTCTTCATCTTCACCGTCTTCTTACTCTTCCTCCACTTCCTGGGCAGATTGCAGTTCTTGGGTATCTGAAATGAAAAAGAGAGAAGGGATGGGTTGTGGAGAGAGGAGAGGAGGAAGTAAGAAGTGTATATTTACACCCTCTGCAGATTGTCAGTCAGAAGACAGTTAGGGATGAGGGAGAATTGGGATTTGAGAAGAAGGATTAACTATGAGGATGGCATCATTTTCAATGGCTTCAGTCCAGCCAGTGGCCAAGGGCTTATCTATTGTCCTTCTCATAATAGCCAGCACTGTCTCCTCCATGAGGGTTAGAGCATGCAGGCATGCCTCTCCCCTTCCAGTTAGTTCCTGCTGTCTCCGGTTGTGCGCCAACTTCTCCTGCAAGAGAGAGGCAAGTGTGTCAGTGAGTGACACGCAATAAGTTTGAGTGAGGTGGCTGTCATGATGGAAAAGCTGCCAGTATGTGCGATCTGTGAGTTGCGGGTGTGAACCTTGCAACAGTGCTAAATGTGTGAGAGTAAGGTAAAGCATACGAATGTTAAGTATGATTGACAGAGATTGTTGGGAGGTGTGATGGGCGTATGGTGAATTGAGCAGTGGCTGAGGCTAGTTCTGTGGTTGGTAGGACATGACATTTGAAGATTCATTCACTGACCTTGACCACCCTTGTGAGGTCATTAGACTTTTTCTGACACTGCATCCTGCTCCTTGGGGTTTACACTCCAGGCATTAACCACTCTGACTATTTGTTTCTACTGTCTTCTCATTGTATGAGATGAAAAAGGGAAAGGGTTGGGTTCTGATGAGGGGCGAGGCGAAAGTAAGAAGTGTGTGCTTACATGATCTGCAGCTTATGAGTCAGATGAGATTCCAGGCTGAGGGAGAAGTGGGATGAGAGAAGGAGGATTAGGTGTGCAGATACCCTCATCATTGATCCCTCCTGCACCGCCAGCACAGTATCCACCATGGAGGTTAAAACAAGCAATTATACCTTTTCCCCTCCAATTCTTTCCTATAACCTGCTGTTAGGCCCTGATTTGAAAAAACTCCAGCCACTTCACGCAGCCATAGTGCATCTCCCTTTTTGACATGCAGGCTGCCTTCAAGTAATGCTAACCACTCATGATATTGGGTCTCCTGCTGAAGTGCACAGTCAATGAACAGTTCAGAGAGCATGGCTCCCTGCAGCAATCATTTAAGAGGGCAGGCAGTACCAATTTAACCTGCTGTCTGCAATGCAATGAATGGGCATGGCTTAGTTGTGTACTGCAAACCCCATATCCGTTTTCGGGTGTTAGCCATTTGTCTCCTTTAGACTGCTGTCTCTGACCATACCCAAGGTTCCTTAATTTAAATGCCAAGACTGGGTACACATGTCACCAGGGGCACAAATTATAGTGCAATTTCCTATTTAGCACCAGGTGCATGGTCTTCCCTTGTAAAGATCTTTGAAGTGCCTTCTCAGCTGCCTTTGCAATGGTTCATAAAGAGTAAAGTTAAAAGCTTGCTTCCTTACTGGGGCTTTCGATTATTCGATTAGAGATACAGCACTGAAACAGGCCCTTCGGCCCACCGAGTCTGTGCCGAACATCAACCACCCATTTATACTAATCCTACACTAATCCCATATTCCTACCAAACATCCCCACCTGTCCCTATATTTCCCTACCACCTACCTATACTAGTGACAATTTATAATGGCCAATTTTACCTATCAACCTGCAAGTCTTTTGGCTTGTGGGAGGAAACCGGAGCACCCGGAGAAAACCCACGCAGACACAGGGAGAACTTGCAAACTCCACACAGGCAGTACCCGGAATCGAACCCGGGTCCCTGGAGCTGTGAGGCTGCGGTGCTAACCACTGCGCCACTGTGCCGCCCAGCTATTGCTTCTCTCTCCACAGAATCTGCCAGACCTGCTGAGTATTTCTAGCATTTTTGTTTTTGTTTCAGATTTCGCGCATCTGCAGTATTTTGCTTTTATTTTTGTGTTTAACTCACTGCCACTTCTCTTCCAGGAATGCGTACCTTGAAGAAGTTCTACTCTTCTCTCCGACGGGATTTTCGTTTGTCTGATCTTTTCATTGAGAACTGTCAGTGAGACATTGGCCATCTCAATTTCTCTGCTCCCCTCACTCACTCTAACCTGTCTCCCTCTGAACTTGCTGCATTCCGTTCTCTCAGATCTAACCCCGACATTGCATTCAAACCAGCAGACAAGGTTGGTGCTGTTGTTGTCTGGCGTACCGACCTCTACCTTGCAGAGGCTGAGCACCAACTCTCAGACACTTCTTCCTACTTCCCCTGGACCATGACCCCACCACTGAATATCAAGCTACTGTCCACAGGACTGTCACTGATCTCATCTCCTCCGGAAATCTTCCCTCTATAGTTTCCAACCTCATAGTCCTGCAACCCCGGACAGCCCACTTCTACCTCCTTCCCAAATTCCACAAACAGGACTGTCCCAGCAGACGCATCATTTCAGCCTGCTCCTACCTCACTGAACTCATTCCTTCCTATCTTGATTCGATCGTTTCTCTGTTGTTTCAGTCTCTTCCCACTTACATCCGTGACTCTTCTGACACCCTATGCCATTTTGACAATTTCCAGTTTCCTGGCACTAACCGCCTCCTCTTCACTATGGACGTCCAATCTCTCTACACCTCCATCCCCCAAAAGGATGGTTTGAGGGCTCTCCGCTTCTTCCTTGAACAGAGGCCCACCCAGTCCCCATCTACCACCACCCTCCTCTGCCTGGCTGAACTTGTTCTCACATTGAACAACTTCTCCTTCAACTCCACTCACTTCCTTCAAGTAAAAGGTGTTGCTATGGGTACCCGTATAGCTCCTAGTTATCCCGTCTTTTTGTGGGATATGTTGAACATTCCTTGTTCCAGTCCTACTCAGGCCCCCTCCCCCAACTCTTTTTCCGGTACATTGATGACTGTATTGGTGCCGTTTCCTGCTCCCACCCTGAACTGGAAAACTTTATCAACTTTGACTCTAATTTCCATCCTTCTCTCACCTTTACATGGTCCATCTCTGACACGTCCCTTCCCTTCCTCGTCACCATCTCTGAGGATAGGCTGTCTACTAATATTCATTATAAGCCCACCGACTCCCACAGCTATCTCGACTACACTTCTTCACACCCTGCCTCCTGTAAGGACTCCATTCCATTCTCACAGTTTCTCCGTCTCCAACGCACCTGCTCTGATAATGCAACCTTTCACAACAGCACCCCTGATATGTCTTCCTTTTTCCTCAACCGAGGATTCCCCCCCACTATGGTTGACATGGCCTTCAACCGTTTCCAGCCCATTTCCTGCACTTCTGCCCTCACGCCTTCCCCTCCCTCCCAGAACTGCGACAGGGTTCCACCTCACCAGCCTCCACATCCAGATGATCATCCTCCACCATTTCCGCCACCTCCAGCATGATGCCACCACCAAACACATCTTCCCCTCCCTTCCCCTGTCAGCATTCCAAAGGGATCTTTCCCTCCGTGACACCCTGGTCCATTCCTCCATTACTCCCGACACCTCATTCCCTTCCCACGACACCTTCCCATGCAATCACAGAAGGTGTAATACCTGCCCTTTTACCTGTTCTCTTCTCACTATCCAAGGCCCCAAACACTCCTTTCAGGTGAAGCAGCGATTTACTTGTACTTCTTTCAATTTAGTATACTGTATTCGCTGCTCACAATGCGGTCTCCTCTACAATGGGGAGACCAAACGCAGATTGGGTGATCGCTTTGCTGAACACCTCCGCTCAGTCCGAAAGCATGACACCAAGCTTCCGGTTGCTGGCCATTTCTACACTCCCCACTGCTGTCATGCCAACATTTCTGTCTTTAGCCTGCTCCAGTGTTCCAGTGGACATCAACACAAGCTTGAGGAGCAGCACCTGATCTTTCTATTAGGCACTCCACTGCCTTGCGGACTGAACATTGAGTTCAATAACTTCAGAGCATGACTGGCCTTTTTAAAATATTTTATTTTTTAACCATGGGCCTGCTTTTCATGTAGTCAGAGCTGCTCTTTATTCTGCTATTAACACTCTTTCTGGACTAATGCTTTGTCTTTCACCACAAGTATTAACACACGCTTTGCCCTTCTCCCAGCACAACTTTGTTATTTAATCTCTTCTGCCCTTTGTTCTCTCCCCCACCCGGCCCTCCTCCCCTTCACTTGCTTAAAACCTAATTCTTTTCTAACCTTTGCCAGTTCTGATGAACGGTCACAGAGCTGAAACATTAACTTTGCTTCTCTCTCCATAGATGCTGCCAGACCTGCTGAGTATTTCCAGCATTTTTGTTTTTGTTCCTTTCTGGGGGTCCGGTTATAATACATAGTTTTCATAAAGATAGTGCTCCTTTAATATGTGTTCTGATAATGCTTCAGAGTCTTACTTTAACATTATGAGTGCTTGCGTCTCGGTTAAAATCAGAGCGTTATTGTAATAACATTATTATTGTAGCGTATAAATAAATGTGCTGAAAATTTTAAACAATATTTATCATGTCTGATTCGATTTTCAAAATCATCCTGAATTGACTCAGTTATAACAGAACCCAAAGTTGTCTTGTCTTGAATTCAGGCAAGTTTCTTGGGCAGTCTTTAAAGAATAAAATATGTATCTTTTTGATGGATAGCATCACACATCACTTGCAGTGAATGTTGTTTAAAAAGGCTGAAAGGTCACACTACCGGACTGAGGTCACAGAAGTAGAAAGAGCTTTGAATGTTTCTGTAGTCTGAATGTTCCTGTATTCAGCAGAGAAATGACTGAACCTCTGTGCTTTAGTACTCCAATCTCTGCATCATAATATTCTCTGGTAGTTTATATGCTCAATATAGACTTCAAGTTCACTTTTTACTTTATATCAATGTCCAGAGACAGTGGATTAAGGCACCCTGCATCCATTAGATCTGCTTTTGGTAATAGGTGGTATATCTGTGCATGTTGCCATGTCCAGTGGGTCCCAGGAGATTACATGGCTCCAGAATTGGGGTGGGTGAAGGGGAGGTGGGGGAGTGTATATATTGAGATACACCAGATATTACAATTGTGTGGGACAGGCTGGATGGACCAGCAGGTCTTTTCCTGTCTGCTATTTTTCACATGTTTGTAATGCAGCACATGAAAAGATCCAAAATTTGAGAAATGTGCTCACTTTTGGCTTTGATATTAACTCCCCACCAACAGCACCACCCCCTCCCCGCACCATCCCTAAGCCTAGTGACAGGCAGTAGAGTGTGCCCCGATCTCTCATTCCCTCCTTCCCACTATGATCTCTCTCGCACCCCTGCAGGCCCTGATGTCTCGCTCCCTCCCTCTCACAATGGCCTTTCTTATGCCCTCTGCCTATCATGCAGTGATCTTTTGCTCCCTTCCTCCTGCAATGGCCTCTCAGTAACCCCACATGCTGCAATTTCTTGCTCCCTTCCTCCCGCAATGATCTTTTCCCTCTCACAAGTCCTGCTCTCACTCACTCCCTCCCAGTATGGCTTCTCTCTTCACCTCACCTCCACCAAGCTCCGATCTCTTGCTTCATTTCTTCCTCCATAGCCTCTTGCCCTCACTCTAAGCCTCAATCTCTTACTGCCTCCTGATTGCCAGGGACCATCCCAAAGTAGTTCCAGCTGTGGCCTCCTGCCAGTCAATTTGGCTGGCTGCTGGGCTTGAAATGGAAGAAAAGAATTATGAGGTCTTTTTGTTAAATCCAGCAGGACTCCCACGTTCCTGGCCTTGATGGGTCTTCCCCGTGCTACCGCACTCTCCCTGTTTTCTCACAAGCACAATACAATCTACAGTTTGGTTCTGCAAGTGTCTCTGCATAAGGGAGTGAAATTCACCTTGAGCCTCGTGCACCAGCAGCTCATTTTACAATCCCCTGACTTTCATTTCTATTGAGTTCAAAGGAAAAGAAAAATTGGGCAAGCGTAAAACTAGCTCCCAAAGAGATACCTATTCTCTTTCCCTCAAGTTGATTACATAAGTACAGTATATTAAATCTGACTCCAAAATTCGTGTATGAACACAGTACCAGAGTTAGCTGTAGATTTTAGTGCACATGTTTTTCAGCAATAATCCTTAATTTTGTAATTAAGTAAAACTGCAGAATATTTATCCATCTACCACTTCTCCAATGGTCATTGTAGGCTGCCTCTTTCCTCCATGTGTAATTTCCTCCAATTAAACGTTGGAATGACCGAAACCATTGTCTTCGGTCCCTGCCACAAACTCCACTCCCCAGCGACTGACTCCATTCCTTTCCCTGGCAACTGTTTGAGGCTCAATCAGACTGTTCATAACCTTGTTGTCATAGCTGACCCTGAGATCAGATTCCAATCACATATCCACGCCATTGTTAGCACCATCTATTTCCACCTCCATAACATTACTCAACTCTACTACTGCCTCTGCTCATCTGCTACTGGAACCCTCATCCATGACTTTGTTACCTCTAGATTTGACTATTCCAACACATTCCTATACTCTGTAAACTTGAGGCCATCCAAAACTCTGTAGCCCAGGGCTTCACTCACACCAAGTCTCATTCACCTATCACCCCTGTCCTCACTGCCCTACATTGGCTCCTGCTTTAGCAAGTCCTCGATTTTAAAATTCTCATCCTTGTTTTCAAATCCCTCCATAGCCTCGCACCCCCCCCTCCCTTTCTTTGTAATCTCTTCCAGCCTCACAACCCTCCAATATATTTGCATTCCTCTAATTCTGGCCTCTTGAGCATCCCTGATTTTAATTGCTCTATCATTGGTGGCTGTGCCTTCAGTCGTCAAGGCCCTAAGCTGTGGAATTCCCTCCGTACACCTCTCTACCTTGCTACCACTTTCCTCCTTTAAGAGGCTCCTTAAAACCTAATTCTTTGACCAAACTTTGGGTCACCTGCTCTGATATCTTCTTATGTGGCTTGGTGTCAAATTTAGCATTATAACAATCCAGTGAAGTGCCTTGGCACACTTTATTACAGTTAAAGGTGCTATATAAATACAAGTTGTTGTTGTTGCTGTTGTAATATCTCCCTTCTTCCTCAGGCCCACTGTCCTGCCCCTACAGTAACAAAGAATCATCATGAGCATAGAATATTTGAACCTCTCAGTCTAAAGCTAACCCTAAAAGGAAGTATTTTCTTACCAGGAGCAGGTTTTGAGTGGGCAGGAGGGGACGTGGCAAGTGTCAAACCCACCCAACATTACCACTTTGAGGCCTGGGCTATTTTAACTCCAGGGCCTCAGTTCCACCCGAATGGTCATCTGCCGGAGCAAACAGGCAGAAAGAGGCTGCTGACCAGGTTTGGATAGATCAAAACTATAAGGCCCGGAAGCTGCTCACCAGCACTGAGTTAAATCATGGGAGAGGAATAGGGATGTTTTGTAGGTAGTAAGCGGAGCAGAGGCTGACGATTTTGTGGGGGCTACAGGAACAGGAGCGCTCTTCCTGGCTCCAACAAGGAATGTTTTGGACTTACCCCCTCTTCTCAACCCATGACCCTCTTCCACACCCGCTTATTTTACTCAGTGGTTTGCTAGCTGCCTTTAAAACGCCTCTGGGCCCTTGATCCACATGTAATAATGAGAATTCTGCCTGGGTCAAGCAGGTGTCTCACTGGCCTAAAGAAAGATTGTTAAGATGGTGGCAGGCAGGAATCGATGGGGTAACGTGCAGTAAGTCTTTGCACAGGTATTTTAACTGTGCACACACCCAATCCCTGCCAGGTGGAGTGGGCTAAATATTCCCTCCTCTAATGTTAAGTTCCGTTTCAAAGCAGGTATATGTTTTTGAAGAGGTTATGCAATATAGCCTCAGCTGCGTTTTGAGAGTCTATGCATCTGTGCGAGAAAGATTCGTCCAATTGTCAGTCTCATTAAGAATTGCTAATTTTAAAAGTGTCCTGTAAATTTGCACTTACAGTTCAAGAACAGCCGATTACCTCCTAGTTTAAGCCGAGGAGCAAACATTGCCTAAAATTGACTTGTTGAACAATCAGACTTCAACTAGTTTTGATTATATTAGCAGATCCCATTAGGATCTGCTCAAGCTTTCTTGCGAATTATCAAAAAAAGTCCTGAACTAACAATTGTTTATTAACCTTAATATCACATTTAGTAGAACTTATATTGAAATATTGAGGGGTTCGAAATCAACTTGGGGGTGGGAAGCAGAGGAGTGGGGGCTGAAGTGGCCAGTGAACTCTCTGGCCACCTGAACTATGAGGCCCGACAGATTTTACCTCCCGACACTCATTTGAATGCTCTGGGACTGACCAGCTCCTGAAGCTGGTGGGAACGACAACAATACCAGCAAGAAGTGGCGGAAAGTTGTGGAGGGTTGGGCTGCCAGGGACCCATGGAAACAGTCATGGGCAAGTTAATTGAGGAGGAGGGGCTCCCCGACCCACAAGGATTTCACATAAAAGATATTTCTCAAACTTACCTTGGCTTCTTCTTGTAATTCTGCAGACTCCCATTAGGGTTGAGGAGTTGGGGTTGGCTCTGTGTGGACATCCCAAGCGTGGTAATTAAAATGTCGTTGCTGCACCAATAATGTTATCAGACAGCGAAATTGGTATTTAAATTAGGGCCCCGTCTGCCTGCAGCAGGAACCTCGACTGACTTCAAAGTTGGTGAAGACAAGCTGCTGACAGGTGGGAATGGTGCAGTCTGCGGTTGGTAAGTAAACTCGGCCTGATCTTAAACCCTCTCAAGCACTGAACTCCTTTGAGTATGCAAATGTTTAGATATTATTAATTGAAAAATAAATAACATTATAACATGTTGCACCAAGTCAGCACTAACTACTTGCTGATTATAAATTTACCATTGAAATAGGTGTCTCTGATTGACATAAATTAGTGAGATTAATTTAGGATTAGGCTCTTTAATATCTGAAAATTAGGAACTCCTGGTCATTGTTATTATGCCTGCTGCCTCAGAAAGATACCACTTTCCAACACCCCTTAAGAGTTACAGGCTGTTTTCAGAAGCAGCAGGCCAACTAGATTTCCCATCCTCCCAACCAATAAACTGCCTATAAACAGCATCATTTGGGCTGTCAGTATTCGATGAGGGCCAATCAGAAATATTGATTCTCATTGGGTGGACAGAGCATATACACACTCACCACCTGTCCAATTTATAGCAGAAACAAAAATCTATATCTTCGTTTGAAAACATAACTATACAAGATTTCAAAAACAGCTATACAAGCATCCTTGCATTTAATCAGAGTGATAGTGGAATGGGATGTATAATATCATGGTACATTGATTAATGAGTTAATACATTACAAGGTGCAAAGTTGAGCCATACAGACCAGCTAGTTCCTTGTGTCAGTATTTGATTAGTAATGAGTTAATATTCATATCAATGTTTCTGGGAGAAAGAGTGGGCAAATCAGCCAGCATTCCTCCTCCTGTTTATCCAATGACGCCTGCTGGGAAGTAGACAGGCTTGACTGTGATAGCCCCCTGTTTGAAAATTCTGCCCAAGTCTATAGAATAGTCACTTAACAAGTTATTGGAGTCTCCCAGAGCTCAGGAATGATATGCAGCCTGAGGCATCAACTCCAGAAAAAGATGAAAGAAACGGAGAGAACATTAGATAAACAATTTTCTAGTTGTTTGACAACTTAAAGAAGTTTCAGATCAATTTAAAACAAAGTTAGTGTACATTTTAATTTAATTTTTAAAAGTTTAATCTTCAACATAATGTAAAAGTTCTTCAAACCTAGAAGATTAAATGTACACAAGGAAAGCAACTAAAAGGAATACATTGTCTCTTTGTATGTGCACACACCAGGAGATCTCAGGTGAAATGGAATTCTTCATAGGGTCAGCATGGAAAGGTTGTGAGTTTTTCCTCTTCATTTTGAGTACAAGATGAATGCCAAGTCCTTTGAGATGTTGAAGGTGCTGGCTGAGAGGGTGACAATAAGAGACAGATGGGCTTTTGTGATGCTTAAAAGATTAACAAGGTCTTCTTTGGAGCACAAGACTAGTGGCAAAATCAAAAGTAGTTGGTACCAGAGCTCTTCATTTTGGATTGTTATTTGTAAAAGCGAAACAATCTTCTGCGATTATGACATTTGAAAACGTATATATCAAATGCACATTAATACATTTTGAATTTAGTCAAAGGAGCAGGAGGTTCAAAGATCACAAACTGGGGAATAGGATGCTCAAAGGATAAGACATGATTTCTGACATTTTGATTCAGACAGGATACCAAAATGTCACAGAAAAAGAACATCATGCTGTTCCACAGGACGATAGAAAGAAAAAAACACAAATCAAACCATTGTGACATTTTAATGTTTATGTATATAAATTGCTGAATTATGTTGTAACTAATAAACATATCTCAGGATTGGACACTTACATAATCAATTTCTCTCATGATCAGCTCTGTTTTACTTTTGTACCTCAAAAATAAACTGCAGGAACAAAGTCTTGAATCTTCACTTTAAAAATTGGTTATTGTTCAATGCAATATTAAAATATAGGAATGTCTGCAGTTTGTTAATGAAGAACAGTATTTACATTTCAAATAATTCACAACATTTTAAGTTATATTTGAAAATCTGGCATAATGAAAACTGAACAAACATCCTGTATTCTGAACAAGTATTGTTCATATTTGCAGGTGGTCTCGCTCTGCAGATTGTTCAAAATAAACTGCTTCAAAAATGAACAATTGACATTCTGCTGGTGAGGGAGTCAAGGACAAGGGAATATAGCATGAAGATCAGAGCCAGACCATTCAGGAGAGAAATTAGAAAACACTTCTACATGCAAAGGGTGGGAGAAATGTGGAAATCTCTCCAACAAAAATCTGTAGATGCTCGTGCAATTCATTTTACATCTGAGATCAATAGGGTTTTGTTAGCCAAGGGTATTAAGGGATCTGGCTTAAGGTGATTGGATGGGGTTAGGATACAGATCAGCCATGAACTCATTGAAAGGTAGAACAGGCTCGAGGGGTTGAATGGACTTCTCTTGTTCCTATTTTCCTAACTGTTGACTGTATTTAGTGATGTATGTCCACTACATTTAATTTCATGACAATCTGCATAATAAATCAAAAATAAACCAATTTCTATTGCAAGCCAACATTATTCATTTCGCAGTAACTTTGCTTGGTGCAGCTTCTAACTGGCTGAACCAAGGAAAGATTTCCTATTCCAACATTTCAAATGTCAGCTGAAGAGGAAGAGTGCTTTAACATAAAAAAGAAATCCACTTTCCACTCTAGACATGTAAATATACAAGAATTTTGTTGTGGAGAGTGAAATTCACATTTTATCCAATGTTAAATTGGTATACTGATAGGGTTAGAAGTAGTAGAGTGGGAGGAGGCTCATGTGGGGCATAATAATGGCATAGACCAGTTGGACTGAATACCCTGTTTCTGTGCTGTAATTTCTATTTAATTCTATATCGGAAAAACTGCCGGCCTGCTACTCACGACTCAGGGAAATATGGCGCTAAAGATGGGGGTCTTGAGCCTGCACATACTGGCAGCCCAATGGCGCAATCTTCCTGGAGACAGCCTCCAAATTGGTCACCTCCATGCTCACTGTAATATTAAGGATGGCGGGAGGGCTCTCAATGCTGCCAGCCTGTAGCCTCGGCAACCCCACTGGGAGAGGTGGGTGCTGCTGAGGCAGGACAACACGGAGGTGCCCTCGGAGACTTGTATTTAAAGTGAGAATTATTAGGAGTGAAGCTGTTAGGTTCCTCAAAGCGGAGGGTATGTGAAGGAATCTGTCCATAATAAGGGGTTATAAAGGTCAAAGAGTTATTTTCCTATGAATTAGGAATTTAAAAATTGAAAGCAGAATTCATCTGCCTGAAAGGTTAGAAGAAGTTCATATCATGCCTGGAAATGCCCCTGTGATCAAAGCCACAGCATAATTGCCTCTTCCTAGAACACAATGGTAGCTTCTGAAAACAGGAACTTGCTCGTAAAAAGTCACGAGCATCATCAACTCAGTAAGGCACTGATAATACAGGTTTCATAAATAATCATTGCAAGTTACTACAGTATAACAATGAATAACATGATTTTCCATGGAACAACCTAAATCACCTGTCAATTGAATCTGGGAAACTGAGTTATAAACTTGAAACACACGTGGGTGACTAGGAAGTTTACCACCATTTGCAACTTCTAGCATCCTGTGGCTCTAAGGATGTTAACCAGCATCTCTGCTCACAGCTTCCTGCTGGCTCAGCCTTTCCTTAGAAATTAAACAATGTGTATTTTAACTAGAAATTAACAGTTATACTACCTTCTTTGGGAAATAGAGGAGGACAAACCTACTTGCAAAGAGGTAACACCCCCATCCATAAAAAAATTATGCAGCTTAGAAACAGTATAAATATTGGATCCACACATTGAATCTTTAGAATTGTTGGATTCACTCCAAAGTTTCTCATGGTAAAAGTACAGCTACTGTGGTGCAGCGATGATAGTTCTCCCCTTAATTTAAGGTGAATATACTTTAAATGTTGATGGATATTAGATTAGATTAGATATGCAGCACTGAAACAGGCCCTTCGGCCCACCGAGTCTGTGCCAACCATCAACCACCCATTTATACTAATCCTACACTAATCCCATATTCCTACCAAACATCCCCACCTGTCCCTATATTTCCCTACCACCTACCTATACTAGTGACAATTTATAATGGCCAATTTACCTATCAACCTGCAAGTCTTTTGGCTTGTGGGAGGAAACCGGAGCACCCGGAGAAAACCCACGCAGACACAGGGAGAACTTGCAAACTCCACACAGGCAGTACCCAGAATCGAACCCGGGTCCCTGGAGCTGTGAGGCTGCAGTGCTAACCACTGTGCCGCCCCTATCTTAAATATCTTAAATATTTTATTGTAACAATATTTAAACTTAATAATTGGATTCTCTATGAGGAACAAGATTATACTATTAAGGTTGCAATTGACTTTCCCACCAAATGTGAATTGAATATTCAGTTCTTTCATACACTTTGACACAATTTAGAAATTTTATTGTCCCATATAGTCTTCTGTATCCAAAACTCCAGACCCCATCTCCGTATACTCTTCAGTGGGGAGGTACATTATTGAGGAACGATGCCTGGACCCTTATAATAGCCGGGTTGTTATAATATGGCTAAAACCTGTTAAAAAGGCTATCTGGAGGAAGGTAATATTCTCAGCTGGTTCCTTTCCTTTGGAGAGAGTTAGATCAGTTCTTCAGACCCATTCAAGTGTCTGTGAGATCTGTCTTTCTCAATCTTAAGTGAGAGCGATCATCTGGGGAATACGCGTGATCTGGGATAGTCCCAAAAAGGGGCTAGAATTATAATCCAGTTCAGGGAAACCCTCCAGGTGCATTATTTGGGCCACAAGTTGTTTTTTAATTCATTTTCTGGGATATGGGCATTGCTGGCGAGGCCAGCATTTATTGCCCATCCCTAATTGCCATTGAACTGAGTGGCGTTCGAGGCCATTTCAACGGCATTTTAAGAGTCAACCACATTGCTGTGGGTCTGGAGTCACATGTAGGCCAGACGAGGTATGGACTGCAGATTACCATCCCTAAAGGACATTAGTGAATCAGATGGGTTTTTACAACAGGGCGGCACAGTGGCGCGGTGGTTCGCACCGCAGCCTCACAGCTCCAGCGACCTGGGTTCAATTCTGGGTACTGCCTGTGTGGAGTTTGCAAGTTCTCCCTGTGCCTGCGTGGGTTTTCTCCAGGTGCTCCGGTTTCCTCCCACAAGCCAAAAGACTTGCAGGTTGGTAGGTAAATTGGCCATTATAAATTGCCCCTAGTATAGGTAGGTGGTAGGGAAATATAGGGACAGGTGGGGATGTGGTCGGAATATGGGATTAGTGTAGGATTAGTATAAATGGGTGGTTAATGGTCGGCACAGACTCGGTGGGCCGAAGGGCCTGTTTCAGTGCTGTATCCCTAAAAAAAACAGTCAGTGATAATTTCATGGTCACCATTAGACTAGCTTTTTTAAAATTCCTGATTTATTAATTGAATCCAAATTTCACCATCTGCCATGGTGGGATTACTATTCTAGTGACATTACCACTGCGCCAACTCCTCCCCACCTTTAATGTGGCCTTTCCTACCGGTGGCCCCTTTCTTTAGGGAATGGAGCCTCCGGCTTCAATGGGCCACCGGCCTACCATAGGGAAGTTTCCTCCATGGAGATGGCAGCTTCCACACGTGTGGGCCATTCTGCCAGTGGAAAAATGCCAGAGCATCCATAAAATCGGAGTTAATTGGGTCAGTTCTCATCTTCGTTGGCTGCCTGTTTCCGAGGACATAGACAAAGACATAGGGCTGAATTTTCACACCATGAGTGGGTAACACGAGCTGGGACAGTTTCCAGGTTGCAAACCCACCGCCGGTGAGAAACTGAAATGATGCACGATATTCACGGGGGCAATCCCTTAATTAATATGGAGATGAGTTTCCCATCCATTTAGTGGCCGTGGGTGCGGGAACAGTGGCAGGGTTTTTAAAGAGCAGGCCCAATTTAAACAGACCATGACATCCATTACTGTGGCTGCTCTTTAACTGAATCTGCTGTTATCAACAAGATGTCCCAGGAGAGCCCAGCCTGGAACCCAGGGCAGGGCTGCCCTTCATTTCTCCGATTCAGACCTTGAGGCAATGTTGGAGGTGGTGAGGGAGAGAAGGGAGGTCCTCTTACTGGAGGGTGGCAGGAGAAGGCCACCCACTCAGAGAAACCAGGTCTGGCAGGACATTGCTATGATTGTGAGCAGCAGAAGTGTCACCCAAAGATCATGGATCCAGTGCCAGAAATGGTTCAATGACTTTATATGCTCAGGCAAGGTGAGTGCCACCCCCAACTCTCAGGAAAGGCCTCAGGGTGTTCACTCTCCAGCAGACACACCACCTGAAGAGTCTGAGGCCACATGCTGCTTCTAAACATGGGAGCAGTGCATGTCCAGGGTACTTAAAGACCATTCCGAATGGCTCATAGCCATAATGCTGCAGAGGGATGAGACATGTCTCACCACTGAGACATGCAGCCACTAATAAATAGAAGCAGATGACATTTGCCATACAGGACAGCAGTGCCTTATTTTGCTCTCTTTTGTCTTTGCAAGAGAAATGGGCACACAATGAGCGTGAGAGGACCCCAACAGGAGGAGGTGTCCCCTCCATTCAGATGATAACACCAATGGAGGATTGATCAATGAAAATAGCCAGGCTCGCTTACCAGAGGGAGTTCAGCTCTGACAAAATGGGCATTCATGATGGAGATGGGGATTACAGAGGACAATGTGCTCATTGAGGGGGTGCATTGTACTCCACCACCTCCAACAGCATGCCGAACACCAAGTTGCATTGGGAAGCCTCAGCACTGCAGTCTTCTGCTCTCAAAGGCTAGCTCTAATGATCTTTTCTTGTGTCCCCCACAGGTGCAAATGTCCATCTGCCTCCCAAGCAGCAGCCCAAGAGCAGCAGCAAGAAACAGAAGAAGCACTGTCACACCTTACAAGTACACCGTCCGCCAGCACAGATACTAGCATCTCGATAGGTCCTTGCGCACAGTTAGAGTGTGACACTGGGTGATGAGCATTGCACTCGTGGGCAGGAGGAGGTGCCAGAGGCAGAGGGAGCAGTAGGCAGTTGTCCTTGGTGGAGGGAGGACAACCATAGTCCTGCTCAGCTGGGCACAGATGTAGGGTCTCAGGAATCACAAGAGAGGAGGCTGTACCTAAAACAGCAGCAGGAGATGTGCTCCCACAAGTTCTCTGAGGTAGTATGGGGTCATGGGTAGTGTTATGTTATTTATTTCTCAACACAAACGAATCAAACACTCTGAGGATGAATAGTAAGTTGAATTACAAAATAACAGAATTACAGGGGAACTCTTCAATACACGTGCTTACTGTTAACTAACACTGCTCCAACTACTATATCACATGTTGGCATTCATCACTTCCTGTGATGATGCGTGCTAAACTATTTACATTTTCAACAGTATGTTAACTAATACTCAAATATATAAAGCAATATCACAAGATCCCCATTTCCTTAAATGCAAATGTCATAATTTATAATTTCTGACCATATGAAATAGGATATTTGTCAACAATATTTACACATGTAATTACTCTCATGTTCATATAGGTCTCTGAATCATATAGGTGGTCCGCTGACTCGACCTGATCTGGTAACTGTGAAACTTTGCTGAGATCTGGAATTGTCAATTCTTTTCTCTCGACTTGTAGGTTTGGATTGAAAATTCATTTGTACTTGAGTGTTGTACATGTAATTTTTCTTAGTTCTGTTCTTAAGACTTGAATGTGAGCATGCTCTCGACACGACAGGAATGTCAGGCATAACGTTAGATAACTTTCTTCGCTGATATTTGTTGCTTCTTAATGTCGCTCCATTCAGCGTGGTTACTTCGAAGGACCGTGGCTTGTTACAGATCTTTGACACTTCCGCAGGGAACCATGTCTTTTCCTGTGGATGGATCACTTTGACCTTTTGTCTGATCTGATGAGGAGGCTGTTCCACACCCGCATGCTCGGCATGTGTGATTTTGATTTTTTCCTGTCCCATTTATTTTAGATTGACGATCTTATCAAATGATGACTCAGAATAGCTGACTTGACTTGCCTTCCGAACATGATTTCTGCTGGTGATGGTAGGCCTGTTGTGTGCAGTTTTGGTCTCCTTATCCTAGGAAGGATGTTCTTGCCATGGAGGGAGTGCAACAAAGATTTACTAGGCTGATTCCTAGGATGGCAGGATTGACGTATGAGGAGAGATTGGGTCGACTAGGCCTATATTGACTAGAGTTTAGAAGAATGAGAGGGGATCTCATGGAAACCTATAAAATTCTAACAGGCCTAAACAGGCAAGATACAGGGAGGATGTTCCCGTTGACTGGGGAGTCCAGAACCAAGGGTCACAGTCTCAGGATACGGGGTATGCCATTTAGAACCAAGATAAGGAGAAATTTCTTCACTCAGAGGGTGGTGAACCTGTGAAATTCACTACCGCAGAAGGCAGTGGAGGCCAAGTCGTTAAATATATTCAAGAAGGAGATAGATATATTTCTTAATGCCAAAGGGATCAAGGGATATGGGGAGAAAGTGGGAACGGGATACTGAATTCGACATTTAGCCATGTTCTTTTTTTGAATGGTTGAGAAGGCCCGAAGAGTCGAATGGCCTACTCCTGCTCCTATTTTCTATGTTTCTAGAAAGTGTTGTTCATAAATGCAATATTGCAATCTGGCTATCTTGATTAGTTACTTTGCATTTCAGAATTAATGACATTACTGGATGCACCATCCTTTCTGCCAAGCCGTTCGACCTATGGTAATGCGTGGATGATGTAGCGTGATTTACAGCTCACTTTGCACACATGTCTTGAAGTATGGACCATTATCTGATACTATCTCCTCTGGAGAACCGAAGAGGCCAAAAACTGCGCTCATCGTGTTTGTTACCAATGTGCTTAACATATCTCTCAATTAGTGAATGATTGGAAACTTGGAGAAGTAGTTGGTGATGAGTAGAAAGCTGTTACCTTTCATGGTAAATAAGTCAGTGGCTATCCCCTTGACCATGGATGTGATGGAACTTCATGAGGATGATCTCAGCGGCGAGCTTCAAAGATGGGGCCCGCATGCCATGGGCTTTACTCCATTGAGTCGCTGCAATATTATATGCAGCAGCTCATTTACGTGGCTAGGGCAGACCGCCCCCCCCCCCCCCGATGACATGGAGGGGGGGTGGGTGCTCCGTCCCTGGCAACAGCGTCCGGTGCCACTGAGCAGGCACTGACGCCATTTTTAAAGGTCTTCAAGCCCTTCCATTGAACTTGAATTTTTAAAGTGAGAGGCATTATAAATTTAAAGTAATAACTTTAACAAAAGTTTCAAGCCCTCTCCCACCCCCCAATGACTAAACAATTTATTACTTGCCCTCTCCCCCCAAAAAAACTTACCTTGCGACCCTGACCTTTACCTCTTCCCACCACCCCCTAGATAAATCAAAAAGGTATCATCCCGCTGCCCCCGCCCTGAAAATGCACCTCCTCTCCCCTCCCCACCAGTGTTCCGACTCGGATCTCTGGATGGAGATCCGAAGGCTCGGGAGGCCAGGCAACTGACTTTAATATCGCAGCAGAACAGCCAACAGGAGCAGATAGGTCATTAATTCATCAATTTACATTCATTTAAATATTTAAATCCTGCTCCCGTTGCTGAGAGGCGGGGGCGCCGCCACGAGGCCTCGCCGACACCAGTAATATAGTGCAGGGCCTCCCTGGCGTTGAGGCCCATGGCGGGCCTCTCCCGGAGGCATTTTCCAAGCCCCCCCACCATGACCCCTGACGCGGGGGTCAGTAAAATGCAGCCCACTGTCTCACATGCAAGTCATCTGGACATTTCAATACACATGTGACTTTGAAGCAATTGTGTAAGGTATCTTGACAAAGTGCTTTTGGAATCGACACACGTCTTTCTTTAAAAATAATGCCACTGGATATTCCTAACTCATGGCGGTATGGTCAAAAGGTTCTGAGGTCTGTGGGAACCTCTTGCACTGTGCCAGGCCATCCACTAATGATAAGCTGTCATAATGCCCTTAGAACAGGATCTTTGGCAGTCTCTTCTTGTAGCTCTTCACATTTCTTCTGTTCAACTTGCATTAGGTCAATATTGTACACGTCTTACAGCTCTATTTTGAATTCATCTACTTGGACATCTCGTGGTATGTCTTCTCATTTCTTGCAGTTGGCCTGTCTGCTCAGTGTGTCAGACGTAACTATGAGGTTTCCAAGTTTGTATCAAACCTTACAGTCGTATCCTTGTATCTTAATTAATAGCCTTTGTAGTCGAGGTGGCGCGCTGGTGAGTGTTTTTTGCCAAATCATTGCCAATGGCTTGTGATCAGATTCGACAACAAAACATTCGCCAAATAGATATTTATGAAATCTGGTGATACTGAACACTCATGCTAATGTTTCTCGTTCTATGTTTGAATAGATTGCCTGAGTGGGTGACAAACTTTGGATCCGAATGCAATTGATCTACCTTCCTCTAATAGATACAATGCTCAGAGATCCTTTTGTGAAGCATCTACCTCAAGTGTAGTTTCTTTTCTTGGGTCGTTATATTCCAAACATGTTTCTGTAGAAAGAGATTGTTTCAGTGAATCGAATGCATCCTGATGATTTTCGTGCCATAAAAATGGCATATCTTTCTTGAGAAGCGCATGCATGGATGATGCTTTCTCAGCAAAATTCAAGATACGTGGTGCTAAAAAGTTGAATAAACCTAAACATCTCTGTAAATATTCCTCATCTTGAGGAGTAAGCATTAATTGTATATCCTCAAACTTACTGGGATCAGGTCTTATCCCTGTATTAGAGCAGAATGAGTCAAAAAAATTGATGTGGCTCACACTGATAGACATTGTTTGCTATTAAACAGGAGACCTTCTCTTCTGGCTGTTTCCATTAAGTTGTGAAGATTCTTGACATTTAGTACTTCCCATGACTGCCATGTCATTTGCTATGCAAACACATCCAGGAACATTTTCAGTGATGTGATCCATATGCTGTTGGAACAGGTCTTGATTTACTGACTTGAAATGGTAAGCATAAAAAGCAATAACTTCCAAATGGTGTTCTGAAAGTTGTTAGTTCCTGTGAATCTTCAGAATGCTGAAACGACCAGTATCCATGTTTTGCGTCCAACTTCGAGAAAAACTTGGCTCTCGCAAATCTTGGATTTAACTCTTCCAAAGTAGGAATTTTGTGAGGACCATCTTTTGAGTGCTCAGTTTAACCTTCCTGGATCCAGACATACCATAATGGTACTGTCTTTCTTGATCACAGTGGTTATATGACTACACCAATCAGTGTGTTGCTGAACATGGCGAATAATCCCTTGCTGTTCCATCGTGTCAAGTTCAGCTTTTAGCTTGTCCATTATATGGACACTGTGATTCCGTGGTGGATCTATGGAGGGAATTGTGTCGTCTTTCAAATGAAGAACAGCATCTCCTCTAAAACTGCTCATGGTATCAAATCTGTCTGGTACTTCTGTTGTAAATCCTGAATCAACTCAATGGGGTCACATTTACCTTGTTGTGTAGCACTGGCACATTACTGATCTCATGGATCATCATGATCTGGAGTTCACTGCATGCTTGTTGTTCTGATGCCACTGGAATGTTGGTATCAACAACATAGAAGACTTGTGGTAACCATGCAGAATTTCCATATCTACACTCCAACGTCAGTGCTCCCATGCAGCATATTGGTGGATCATTATATGCAGTGAGTATAGCTCTTATTGGCTGTAGTGTAGATTCCCATTTTGCCAAGTACATATTGTTATGGTGGGAGAAGTGCACTGTTAATTCAGTGCCACTTCTCCACAGGTCACAACATATCAATAAATTTTTCCCACTTATTGAAACAGCCAATTAGATACTCTATTTATCCCCAGAATAAAGTACACCAACCAGGTTTCTTTAATCAACAACAAAATTAACCGTTTATTATAAAACCAAGTGGTAACCAAAAATGACGTAAATCTATATATGAATTGAGATATTAAAGCTCCTTATTTTCCCTAGCCATCATGCACATGCACATACATCCAAAAATTGGTTACCAGGAAAAAAAAGGATTTTTTATTTACAGCTGTTTCATTGAATGAAAGGAATAATAAAAACACTTAGTCTGTCATGATCTGGAAGGAAGATCTTTGGTTTGGTGGGGTGTCCCAAAGTCAAATAGTTGGATGCCACTCAAAGTTTTTGCAGGTGAGGTTGATGAACAGTCTGTGATGGCTAGGCGTTCAAAGAACTTCAACAGTAGAAAGCTTCACATAAGGTCTTCCATCAAGTGTACAACAACAAGGATCTTCTTAGGTCTTACAGCAGCAGTATAGCAGGAAAAGGAATCTTCCAATATTCTGGATTTCTTAAACCCAGGAGGCAACAGGACAGCTTGTTGCAGGGATTCTTTAGAGACAGGAGGCTATAGGAATCTGCCACAACTGAAATACAGGATTTCTTCTCACGAGATGCAGGATTCCTTTACAGAGAGGTAATACTTTTTCTTGGTCTTCTTCTGATCTTCAGGCAGGTCAAAATCAAATTTCAAATGCCTGTTTATTGTCCAAACTCACTGGCTTTTTAAAAGTTACAAACTGAAAGCAAAACCTTCCTGAAACAGGTCACATGCCCAGTTATAGATTCTCTCTTGTCAATGCAGAGGGTAGCTCTGAGGTCAATCCCCTGCTGGTTTCCATGAAATTAACAGCATTCCAGTCCTTGTTTACCAGTTCAGCTTTTGTTGAACTTCCTTTCAAAACATCCATAAATTTCAACTATTTGCAGGCGTCTCAATGTCCACTGAAATCCTTTTCCAGTTTTTAAAAACACAGAATCAAAGTTTTAATACAAAAAAAAATCCTCGTAACAATATCGTTTAGTATCTGAAGTGGTAAAATGTTGGCGCTTGCCACAGTATCTACCATTAACCATAGCTTATACTTGCCACTCTTGTTTGGGCATATGATTTTGATTGTAGTGAAGGCTGCCAGCTGTGCAACTATCACCATGTGAAAGGTTTGTTCGCTTTCAGTGTCTTCTTTGCTGTCCGGGTCCTTACCTACCTCATGGACATGCTTATGTTTGAACTGGTATTTGGCAAACTCTTTTCTGTTTTTGCCACTAGGTGGTGTCTGTTTCTTACTGAGCTGTAGTTTGCTGTGGCTTATGACTCCTTCTACCCTGAGCGCGTCTACCCTGAGGCACAGTGTGGCTTTCGTGCAGAGAGATCGACCGTTGACATGCTGTTCTCCCTTCGTCAGATACAGGAGAAATGCCGCGAACAACAGATGCCCCTCTACATTGCTTTCATTGATCTCACCAAAGCCTTTGACCTCGTCAACAGACGTGGTCTCTTCAGACTACTAGAAAAGATTGGATGCCCACCAAAGCTACTAAGTATCATCACCTCATTCCATGACAATATGAAAGGCACAATTCAACATGGTGGCTCCTCATCAGACCCCTTTCCTATCCTGAGTGGTGTGAAACAGGGCTGTGTTCTCGCACCAACATTTTTGGGGATTTTCTTCTCCCTGCTGCTTTCACATGCGTTCAAGTCCTCTGAAGAAGGAATTTTCCTCCACACAAGATCAGGGGGCAGGTTATTCAACCTTGCCCATCTAAGAGCGAAGTCCAAAGTACGGAAATTCCTCATCATGGAACTCCTCTTTGCTGACGATGCTGCTTTAACAACTCAAACTGAAGAGTGCCTGCAGAGTCTCATCAACAGGTTTGCGGCTGCCTGCAATGAATTTGGCCTCACCATCAGCCTCAAGAAAACGAACATCATGGGGCAGGACGTCAGAAATGCTCCATCCATCAATATTGGTGACCACGCTCTGGAAGTGGTTCAAGAGTTCACCTACCTAGGCTCAACTATCACCAGTAACCTGTCTCTAGATGCAGAAATCAACAAGCGCATGGGAAAGGCTTCCACTGCCATGTCCAGACTGGCCAAGAGAGTGTGGGAAAATGGCGCACTGACACGGAACACAAAAGTCCCAGTGTATCAAGCCTGTGTCCTCAGTACCTTGCTCTATGGCAGCGAGGCCTGGACAACGTATGTCAGCCAAGAGCGACGTCTCAATTCATTCCATCTTCGCTGCCTCCGGAGAATACTTGGCATCATGTGGCAGGACCGTATCTCCAACACAGAAGTCCTCGAGGCGGCCAACATCCCCAGCTTATACACACTACTGAGTCAGCGGCGCTTGAGATGGCTTGGCCATGTGAGCCGCATGGAAGATGGCAGGATCCCCAAAGACACATTGTACAGCGAGCTCGCCACTGGTATCAGACCCACCGGCCGTCCATGTCTCCGCTTTAAAGACGTCTGCAAACGCGACATGAAATCCTGCGACATTGATCACAAGTCGTGGGAGTCAGTTGCCAGCGTTCACCAGAGCTGGCGGGCAGCCATAAAGGCGGGGCTAAAGTGTAGTGAGTCGAAGAGGCTTAGCAGTTGGCAGGAAAAAAGACAAAAGCGCAAGGGGAGCGCCACCGCTGGGTGGTTTTATTTTAATAAAAAAAAGTCAACAGATGAAACTCTCCGACGAAAAAAGGCGGTGGAGGGGTGCGCAAGGAGTGTAACAGCCCCGACAAACAAATTTTTCTGCAGCACCTGTGGAAGAGCCTGTCACTCTAGAATTGGCCTTTGTAGCCACTCCAGGCACTGCTCCACACACCACTGACCACCTCCAGGCGCTTACCCATTGTCTCTCGAGATAAGGAGGCCAAAGAAGAAGATGACTCCTTCTACATTGCTAGACCTTCTGCACGGTCTTTCCCAGTGGCCTTTTAGACCACACGCTTTGCAGGCATTCCTGAATGCAGGACATTTTCTTGTCTGGTGCATTAGACCACATTTGCCGCATGCTTTGCACTGTTAAGATGTCTTGGCTACCTCACCTGTGGTTGTTGCTGCTCCAAGTGCTTGTATGCACTGCCTGCTTGCAGCTATGGCTTCGTACTTTCTACCTTCCTTAAGGAGACTTTCGGTGTCATATCCTTTTTCTTTATCTGACAGGTCTTTTTGGAATGTGTTTATTGGGTTTTATGTAACAACTAGCTCCATTATCCTCTTGGATAATTCTGCATCTGAAAAATCTCAGACGTTCCCTTTCTCCCAGCATCTGCTGACAACTTAATCAATGGTTTCCGTGGGCTATTGGCTGTATACCACTAGTACCAGTCAATGGATCCTGAAATTAACCTTGACCTTCAGTTGGTCTTCTAATGTTGTCCACAGTTTTGATGGCCCCTTCTTGTCTGCTTCTGACAGTCCAGAAGTGTTGATGCGATGGAGTCCTTCATTGCCAATCACAATTTTTATCTTAATTGCTTGTTTGTCAAGCTCTGTGACTACAAGATCAAAAAAACACAATTCCATGCACTGTTTGAACAGTTGTAACTCCTGGAGGAAATCTTGGCCCTTCCAGTTCATTGCTGGGTATTTTGAGGTCATGATGCCAAACCTCTTGTGTATAAGAATTCTCTGCTAGAACTCTCCCCTTTAATTGCTTTCTTTTTTTAGAAGCTTCGAGAATGAGGAGAATGGTTTGGGAAATATCTTTATGCAGAAGGTTGTTGGAGCATGGAATGCCTTGCTACAGGAAATATTCAAGAGCCCACTGCAACTTTTAAGCAAAAAGTAGATGAACATTTAAAGCAGAGGACGATGCTGTAGGGAAAGAGTGAGATAGTGGGATTAATTTTAGATTGCTGTAGCAAAGAGCCAGCACAGATGTGACAGATAGAATGTCCTCCTGTGCTGTGAACACTATGGTTCAATGTTGTTAGTTGAAAAACAAATCACCATTTTTTTTTTCATTCATATCTTTGACTTTCTATATTTGTTGCACTGGAACATAAGCTGGAAATTTCCTTGGAGTTGCTCTTGCTCCACTGCTGTAGGTTTGCCAGAAGTGTGGCAGACACTGGTTATGTGCAAAAACTGGATTTTTGCATTTCTCCAAACCATTCTCCTCATTCTCTAAGTGGCAATTTTAAATTGATGACCATCTTACCACTGACTCCAAGCCAAAGGAAATGGGCTTTCTCAATTTACCCTATCAAAATGCGACACAATTTTAAAAACCTCTATGAAATCTCCTCTTAGACTTCTCTGTTCCAGTGGAAATAGTTCCAAGATCTCAAGTTCCGCCTCAGAACATCCAGTAATGACAGCAAGACATTATTGGTAAATGATTGGTACAACAAAGCAGTTGCGGAAAGGGAGCAGCAGCAGCAACTCCAAGCAAATTCCTGGCCATTGTGTCCAGAGGTGTGCTATTTTCCTGGGTATTGGGTAGCAGAATTACAGTTTTACCGCTTGTATATCTAACATTGGATAAATGTGAATCTCATTCTTAGCAGCAAACAACATTTTTATATATTAATTTCTCCAGAATGGATCTTTATATTCTTTCAGACATCTTCTTAAGTTGAGCCTGGGCAACATTACGATAGGAAATCTCCTTGGTTGACAGATTATGTGCTGTAATTAACTGTATGTTATAGTATATACTGAACCACTCTGATCCTGGGTCACGTAAAGCTTAAGTTTAGCAAACTAATGGAATTGCTGGAAATTTTGAGACTAAAATTGCTCTGTTTTTGAATTGACAGTTGGAGAGCAACATGGGCAGGTCAGCCAGTAAAACAAGGCGGCCTTCCTGCGGGCTTGGGAAGGGGTGGCCTCCTCCGTGGAGGGACCTCCTCTCTGGGCAATGTGTGGTTCATGGAGGGCCCCCAGCGGCAAAGGCCACCAGTCCAAGAACACCCGCCCCCTGCCTTCAACGACCACCCTCCCCACCACACAACCCCCTCCCGTTGCTGGGGCCTGTCAGATTGGCTCCGGTGACCCTGCCACTCTTACCTGGGGCCCGGGGCTCCAGCGATGGAGCTGTCCCTGGGCTTCCTGTAGTACTGGCAGTCTTCTGATTGTCTGGCAGCTCTTGGAGGCAGGATCCCTCTCCTTAAAGGGACAGAGACCACAATGCCAGGCAGTTAATTGCCCAAGTGCCATTAAATAGAACCGGGCTCTCCAAAGGGTCGAGGCAGTTCCCCTTGCCTTTTCGGCCTGGCGTCAGGATACCCCGCCAGCTCCACAAAATTTAACCCAAAGGGTGTATCAATAAGGAAGGTTGCAGTGCCAGGTATGATTCTGGGTAATGAAGCAGGACAATTGAGTTACAGTAGTAGAAGTACATTTGAAAAATAGCTATAACCTAATTAGCTTCATAATGAAAATAAATAAAGATGGGTGGAATCCATGATCAAGAGGATGGCCTAGAAATGAGCCAACTTCAATGGATTGAAAGCCCAGATTAATTGGTTGTGATACAGACCTCATTCCTTTTTTATAGATCTTCTGAATTAAATGTACTGCCTTGTCATACATTTCCTCGCTGCTCTGCTCAAAATCTTAATTAAATGAACAAATAGCATTAATTTCATTTTAGAAAGAGAGACCAGAACAAATTCATTATTCATTAAAACAGTTGCACAGGATTTAGACCAATGTGTTGCAAACAACACCTTATTGAGAAATCCAAGATAAGTTTTACAAAAATGAAGAACAAGCAAAACTAGTCATCAAATTCGCACTACCCCATCCCTACTATAAGAATTATATTTGTTATAAGTTATGAACTCTTCATGTTACATTTTATGCAATATTACTCAATAAACACTATATGGTACTATACATCTTATTTTAACATACTGAATACTAATATATTCTTGAAGACCATGTTATAATAAAATGTCTTTATGAAAGTTTAAATTCTATTCATTAACTAAGCACTAGTGTGCTTATGTTTCTATTAGAATCCAATAAAAAAAGAATGTGCATTTATGTAGTGACTTTCATGAACTGAGAAGGTTCCAAAGTGCTTGACAGCCAATTAAGTACTTCTGAATTGTAGTCACTGTTGTAATGTTAGGAGAACGCCCCTGCTCTGTTTCAAACAGTGCCGTGGGATCTTTTACCTGAGAGAGCAGACAGGCATCTGTTTAATGTCTGATTCAAGAGGTATGCTTTATTCCACATACCTTTCTATCTGATGTAACATTGAAAACCTTTTCAATTAAATAATTCCTTGGATCATTTCTTTGTTGCTGAATTCTAATTAAAAATCATTCAACTTCGCCAGAGCATGGATCTTCAAGGTGAGACATGCTCATGGATTGCATTTGCCCATTCTGTAGCCTGAGGGAAATGAATAGGAAACTGACCTTAAAATGCTTGTTTCTCGAACTGTGTGTTATAGCTAAATGTCAACCCAAGACTCTATACTGTTTCAGTTCAAATATCTTTAAGAGATTTACGTGGAGTTCAGATTCGATGGGCAGGATTTTCCCGCCGGGGTGGGAAACAGAAGTCGGGACTACTTCCGGGTCCGAAACTTGCTCCTAGCCTCTTTTCATTACTCTCTTGACAAGCCTAATAGGCTGCCTGACATGTAGGGGCAGGTAGCCCTGCCGGCCTGAGTCTGAGTCTGTTAAAATGGGCAGGGCCAGGAATGGGGTCAGGAAACTGGCTTGTCAGCCGGCATCAGTATTTTCAGTCCCTGTTCGCCTCCGTTGCCGTGGTCGGCGGGGTCCAAAATTCAGCCCGATATCTCTTTGGCAGTTTGGGTTTTGGGGCAGTTATTTAATTTAAAAAGTTGTAAGATATATTTAACAGTTTCTCTTGTGTCAAGTTACTGTGAAAATGTAGTCAAATGCATCCAGCAACACTAATATAGTGTACTGTTTGGAGCAGTTGTGATGAGTGTCCCTTATATAAAGTGATAATAGATGATTGCAATAACTATTTATCCAATGACTGTATGATCTTGCTCCAGAAAATCCCTTCCCTCTCCCGCCCCCCACCTCCATTAATTGTGTGTCATTTCCTTTCGATACAGTAATAACTCATAATATTGCCATGCTCTGCAGGACTCAGGGCTCAATGAAGCAAAACTATTACAGGAACAAGCCAGAATATAGCCCAAGCTGTGCTAAGGTGTCAGACTCAGACTGGCAAGGCTACTTGCCCCTACATGGCAGGCAGGCTATTAGGCTTGTCAAGAGGGTAATGAAAAGAGATTGGGAACAGGTTTGGGACCCGGGACAATGGATTCAAGTCTTGCTTAGTGACTTAAGCACATAATCTCAGCTGATACTTCAGTGCAATAGTGAGGGAGTGCTTTGCTGTTGGAGGTGCTGTCTTTCAGCTGATATCCTGGACCCCTCATCTCATGAGGCAATAGCATGGGGAATACATTGACCTCATCCAGTATGTTCCTTTCCATCACACATTTGTGAGAGCTATCCATCTGCTAATCACCCAGTAGTGTTGAAATAACTGAAGGAATCTTTTTGTGGTGCAATATTTAATAATTCATTACAGACAAAGGCTGGAATTTTACATTGGGTGGGAGGGCCCACCCACCAGCCCAAAAGTCAGGGGCGTGCCCGCCACCACTGGGCCTGGGAATCACACCAGGATTTTACGCTCCCAAGTCCTTAATTGGACATGGGCGGGACTTCCACCTCCTTGAGGCAGGAGGTTCCACCTCCAGGAGCTCCTGGCCAATCAGCAGGCTGGCAGTTCTTAGTCCCAACAGCATCACTGGGAGCGGTGGCCATTGCTGACACTGCACCCAGCAACGGCAGGATCGTGGATGTGTGCCCTGGACTGGTTGGGCCCCGGTGAGGCAAGCAGGTTTGGTTGGGAGAGGGGGGAACTTTATTTCAGTGGGGGCAGTTGGGGCTTTATGGGGGGTCCTCCATGGGATCCTGGGTGCTGGCCAGCCGCTGGTAACATACCAGTGGCGGTGGGAGAAGACCCTTAAGTAGCAGTTAATTGGCCACTTAAGAGCCTTGACTGGCCTGAGATGGGCAGGCTGTTTCTCACCACTGACGCCCCTGGTAAAATTGTAGCTGGGGAAGGAAGGCATCAGGAACGGCTCCCCCCGCTGCCTCCCACTCAATTTTACTACCCTCATCCCCGCCACCAGCCCGCACCTGTGGGGGGGTGGGTGTAAAATTCTAGCCAAAGAAACAGCAAGGTGACATCTATATACATAATCTAACCCCATGAAACCCAAGTGCAGCTAGGTTGACTTCTTTACTCACTTGTGGGTGTTCCTACCTGGTGCTCCCCCGTGCTGTCAGCTGAAGTGGAATCAGGCTGCTTACTGTTGTGTATTCACTGGATAAGTCTAAAATGAGGTCTCACTGTTACAGCCATTGTCCAACAAACTTTATTTACACATCCCTAACAGAGAGGGCAGCACAGAGGCAGTACAACAATATACAGACGCTTAGCTATCATAATACACTAGCAGTTCAATACAGTACACTACACTCCCTCCCCTCTTAAAAAAAGCAACTTATGCATAAATGTAAAATGCTACTTGTACACCATTTCCCAGAATACAGTAACAATATCTGAAATTTAACAGGTTGGGTTGCATGCTTGTTATTGTAATCACAGCTAAAACATATATAACCAGTATTTCCAAAGTAATTTGCATGTTAAAAGTTGTTTTTCCTTAACATCAGTATGCCTTTAACAAAAATATAATTATTTGACAAAAAGTAATGAGAAGAACAACTTATTTTTTCTTCTGTCCTACATACTTTCAATTAACCTATCTGGCTTCTTTCTCATTCTGTCTGGCTATCTTCCATTTCCATTAGTTTGACTCTGCTCTCCTAATACCTCAGACTGGGTTAACCCTGAACTTTGACTTTGACTACCAACTCCACATAATGATTGGGACTGTGAAATTGATTGACTAGTCTTAACCAAAGACTCTGATTCACTTTACTCCACTGGTAGATTCTGTGATACTGGAAAACATTCAGTTTCTTTGTGACTTTCACTTTCATTCTGGCTTTCTCTTGGGACTGTAGGAATTTGGACTCTACGAGGTTTCTCATGCTCTCCCTTTGTCAGATTACCTCTTTCAAGCAAATGATCGACATAACATTGATGGAGTTTCTCTCCAATCCTCACTAGATATGTGAATGCATCTAGTCTTTTTACAACAACTCTAAACACATATTTCTCCTTATCACTGTTTCATGCCTCGAGTAACACGACTCATCTTAACTCTGACTTGCTTTTCTCTTACTTTGCTATTGATGTCAGGCTTAAGCAAACTAAACCTTGTTCTAGGAGTATATTAAACAGTAACTCGATAGGTGAGCCACCTGTTGTAGACTGGGGTTATTAGATTAGATTAGATTAGAGATACAGCACTGAAACAGGCCCTTCGGCCCACCGAGTCTGTGCCGACCATCAACCACCCATTTATACTAATCCTACACTAATTCCATATTCCTACCACATCCCTACCTGTCCCTATATTTCCCTACCACCTACCTATACCAGGGGCAATTGCTAATGGCCAATTTACCTATCAACCTGCAAGTCTTTGGCATGTGGGAGGAAACCGGAGCACCCGGAGGAAACCCACGCAGGCACAGGGAGAACTTGCAAACTCCACACAGACAGTACCCAGAATTGAACCCGGGTCGCTGGAGCTGTGAGGCTGTGGTGCTAACCACTGCGCCACTGTAAGAGAACAGAAAATATCTAGTCTAGAAACATGGAAATTACTGCCTAACTAGTCATCGAGCAAATACTTCTGCAAAGATCTTTTCGCATTTGTAGGCTTCTTTCTGTAGCACCATTCTATGCTGGGTGATGTGATGGTATTTGACTCCATTCTTACTCAGCAGAATTTCAAACTCTTCGAACATAAACTGTGGGCCATTATTTGACACCAACACTGCTGGCAACCCATAAATTGCAAACCAACTTATCAAAACCTCAATAGATTTGGCACTTGTGGTATTGGGCATAGACTCAACATTTATCCACTTGCTATAGCTGGCGACCAAAATAAAATACTCCTTCCCTTCCACTTCAAAGAGATCAACATATAGTCATTCACATGGTTTTCTTGTGTTTGACCATGGAATAAAAGGAACACTGGGTGGATCATTTCTTATTTTGAGACACACTTCATAAGTTTTCACCAACTCTCCAACATCTCTATCTACCTCAAGAAACCAAAAATAGCTTCTTGTGACTGCTTTCATACAGACTATCCCTGTGTGCTTTTGATGAAGTTCCTTTAATAATTTCTCCTTAAACCTTGGCGAAATGATGACTCTTAAACCCCATAGGAGACAGCCTTAATTTACACTCAGTTCATTTCTACATGTGAAATACGCCTGCAATTTCTCATCATCACACTTTTTAGACCCAGCCATTCATGACATAATTGAGCACTTTACTGAGCACCACATCCTTGTGAGTTTCTTCAGCAATTTATCTGGCAGACACTGCCATGTCATTAGTGTATGTAAAGTATTTCACAGGTAACTCATTGACTAAAATTGAATCAGTTTATATGGGAATTCTCGAAAGGACGTCTGCATTTGCGTGACCTACTGACGTACGATATTTAATATCGTACTGATGGGCCATCAGAATCAACGTCCATCTCTGAAATCGTGTTGCCGCTAGAGATGGTACTCCCTTGTTTGAACCAAATATGATCGAAAGGGCTTGGTGATCAGTTAACAAAGTGAACTTCCTACAGTACAGGTGCTTATGGAACTTTATAACATCATATGTGATCTCTAATGCCTTTTCTCAACTTGTGAGTAATTTTGCTCTGACGTCATTAAAGTCATAAAGCATAAGCTACAGGCTTCTCCACATGGTCTTCCATTATGTGAGATAACACCACAACTAACCCCTGTGGTGAGGCATCGCACGCTAAAACCAATAGTTCTTTGGGGTCACAGAGGGTCAAAACAGCATCAGTAGTCAGTACAAAGAACAAAGAACAGTACAGCACAGGAACAGGCCATTCGGCCCTCCAAGCCTGCGTCGATCTTGATGCCTGCCTAAACTAAAACCTTCAGCACTTCCGGGGACCATATCCCTCTATTCCCATCCTATTCATGTATTTGTCAAGATGCTTCTTAAACGTCATTATCATACCTGCTTCCACCATCTCCCCCGGCAGCAAGTTCCAGGCACTCACCACCCTCTGCGTAAAGAACTTGCCTCGCACATCCCCTCTAAACGTTGCCCCTCTCACATTAAACCTATGCCCCCTAGTAACTGACTCTTCCACCCTGGGAAATAGCTTCTGACTATCCACTCTGTCCATGCCGCTCATAACTTTGTAAACCTCTATCATGTCACCCCTCCACCTCCGTTGTTCCAGTGAAAACAATCCGAGTTTATCCAACCTCTCCTCATAGCTAATGCCCTCCAGACCAGGCAACATCCTGGTAAACCTCTTCTGTACCCTCTCCAAAGCCTCCACGTCCTTCTGGTAGTATGACAACCAGAATTGCACGCAATATTCTAAGTGTGGCCTAACTAAAGTTCTGTACAGCTGCAGCATGACTTGCCAATTTTTATACTCTCTGCCCCGACTGATGAAGGCAAGCATGCCATATGCCTTCTTGACTACCTTATCCACCTGCGTTGCCACTTTCAGTGACCTGTGGACCTGTACGCCCAGATCTCTCTGCCTGTCAATACTCCTAAGGGTTCTGCCATTTTCTTCACTTTCTTCACTTCTTCAAATGTTTTCTGACACTCCACAGACTACTCCCAATCTATTACATCTTTGAGCAGTTGATACAAAGGAGTGAATGAATTCACTAAGTCGGGGATGAATTTAGAATAATACTCAACAATTCCTACGAACGTTCCAAGTTCTTTGTTCTCTGGCCTCTTTGCTTTCAACATCCCCTCAACTTTCTCCCACGTTGGGGGGATATCTTGACCATCGATTGGTGACCCAGATATGTTACACTTAACACCGTGAAGCAACACTTGTGCTTTTTAATTTTTATGTCATACTCTTGAAGTCGATCTAGGACTTTGTTCAACCTTACAATGTGCTCTTTATCTGTCTTGCAGCAAATTAAAAAGTCATCTAAGAAGCAGCACACTCCTTTCATCCCACTTAGTACCTAATCCTTCATGCTCTGGAATACTGCAGGTGCAGTAGACACCCCAAATAGTAACCTTTTGTACTGGTATAAAATGGTAAGCAATTCCTTGGTCTTGTCAGTTAATTCCAATTCCAAATATGCATTTGATAAATATATCTTCCTGGACACCTTCCTATTTTCTAAATTAGAAAACACATTATCCCTAGTAAGCAGTGGGTAAGTGTCATTGTCATACCCAGTAAAGGCATGTCCTATTCATAACCTCAAACATGGACTGTATTCAACATAGAATCGTCTGGAGCTGAATTTTCGTTTTTAGGTGAACCAAAATGAATATTAAAATGCTGCAATAAGATGGCTTCCAAGGGCCAGATGACATTTGCAATTGAATGACCATGGGTGGAGTGCTTCCCTTGAATGGTGTCACAAAGACCCCCAGCTGCCAAGAATGAAGCATATTAATTTTAGCACATGAACATTAATTTTAAACTGTTGCTGGAGTGAAGAGATGACTTGTGTAAAGATATCAGCAGTGGCTGGAAAGCATTTGCATACAAAGAGACAGTGCTTGTTTCTATATTTCTATGTTTCTAGACAATGGGAACTTCTCGCTGATTCAATTAACAGAGATTGGTCTGGGCAATGCTGATCCACATCTTGTCGGTGTAAGAGACAGCACTACACAACCCCCCAACCCCAACGAGAGCTTTGAAATCCACAAACTGCAGGAACAGTTGTTCCCAAATAAGGGGTTAGTGACATGACTAACCTGCTGACCAACTTGGAGTTTTGAATTGTGCTCACAGGACAGTTTGAAGACAGAGACTGCAGATTGCAACTGAACTTGGAAGAAGAGAGTCTCTCTCTCTTTCTCTCTCTGTCTTTCACTGATCTCTGGATCCATTGAAGTCACTTAAAGCTCAAAAGAGAAAAGACTTCGACATCAAAACAAGGTTGAAAGCATGCACTGGGCCCCAAGAAAGCAGCAAGACTTACCGGCAACCAAAGACTCCGCATCAAACTCAAAGGACTGTAAATAGAAACCCAGCTATTCCCTCAAACGTTTCCCCTTGATTCTTTCTCCATTTTCTGTCTCTATCTGCGCGTGTGTTTATCATGTCTGCATGGTCGTATCATGTCTGCATGGTCGTGTCACGTATTCGTAGTCATTAACCGGATTACAGTTTAAGATTAATAAACTTCCATCTTTCTTGTTTAAATCTAAGAAAACCAGTCTGATTGATTTCTTTGCCTTACAATTGGAAAGCAGTGAACAAGGATTCACTGAGCTAAAAACACGGTGTTTTTAAAATGGAATCCTGTTACGGTTAAACCAGGCAAAGGCTGAGAGGGAACCCCTAGACCCCTTTCTCGCCTGGTCATAACAATGGGCATACCAAGATGACACCATTTACGGAATTCACACCTACCCAACACTCACTATCTATGGGCTCCTAAACTCATTGTCTCCAAGCTCAAAACTTAACAAACAGAGCTGTAAGAAACCAATTAAATCATAAGTGGGTGTGAATGGCTTGCCATCCATCCCCCATTGTGTATCTTCAAACTTCAAATCATTCTGGGTGGACAATAGAAGCATTGATGGTGGTCATATGATCAAAACTGAACACAGATAAGTGATCTTATTACTCCAAGCACCAGGGAGAAAACTGGTCAGGCTCAAACCACCCACAGGCAGAGAAAGCAGAAAAAGGAAGTACCATCATGCATTAAAAGAACTGGAGGCTGTAACATCCTAAGATCTACAAGCCTGTTCCTTTTCAAGTCCACCAGTACAGAAAACTGACCTCCTGGTAATGTGACCACAAGCAACTAACTTCATGACCTGCTGAAAATCCACCACTGCGAGAGAATCCTGCAATGACTTTGATATACAACTCTGGCTATCGAATCCAACCAACTAATTAAAATTAGAGTACAGAGAGAAAGCGAGCTAGTAATATAAAGACAGATAGTAAGAGTTTCTATAGATATTTAAAAAAGAAAAGTATTAACAAAGTGAGCGTTGGTCCTATAGAAAGTGAGTCTGGGGAATTAATAATGGATAATAAGGAGATGGCCGATGAATTGAACAGATATTTTGCATCAGTCTTCACTAGTGAGGATACAAGTAACATCCCGATATTAGCTGTAGGACGGAGGAACTTAAGAAAATTACAATCACCAGGGAAGTGATACTGAACAAATTGTTGGAGCTGTGAACTGACAAGTCCTCAGGTCCTGATGGATTTCATCCTAGGGTGTTAAAAGAAGTAGCTAGTGAGATAGTTGATACGTTAGTTTTAATTTTCCAAAATTCCCTAGATTCGAGGAAGGTTCTGTGAGATTGGAAAATAGCAAATGTAACTCCTTTATTCAAAAAGGGAGTAGACAGAAAGCAGGAAGCTACAGGCCAGTTAGCTTAACATCTGTCTTAGGGAAAATGTTAGAAGCTATTATTAAAGACATTATAGCAGGGCATTTAGAAAAATTCAAGGTAATCAGGCAGAGTCAACATGGTTTTGTGAAAGGGAAATCATGTTTAACCATGAGAGAGTTACATGTGCTGTAGATAAAGGGAAGCTGGTGGATGTATTGTACTTAGATTTCCAGAAGGCATTTGATAAGGTGCCACATCAAAGGTTATCGCAGAAAATAAAAGCTCATGGTGTAGGGATAACATATTGTCATGAATAGAAGATTGGCTAGCTAACAGGAAACAGAAAATAGGCATAAATGGGTCATTTTCTGGTTGGCAAGATGTAATGAGTGGTGTGCCGCAGGGATCTGTGCTGGGGGCTCAACTTTTTACAATTTATATAAATGACTTAGATGAAGGGACCGAAGGTATGGTTGCTAAATTTGCTGATGGCACAAAGATAGATAGGAAAGTAACTTGTGAAGAGGACATAAGGAGACTACAAAAGGATATAGACAGGTTAAGTGAGTGGGAAAAGACCTGGCAAATGGAGTATAATGTGGGAAAGTGTAAAATTGTCCACATTGGCAGGAAGAATAAAAAAGAAGCATATTATCTAAACAGTGAGAGATTGCAGAGCTCTGAGATGCAGAGGGATCTGGGTATCCTAGTGCATGAATCACAAAAGGTTAGTATGCAGTTACAGCACGTAATTAGGAAAACGAATAGAATGTTATCGTTTACTGCGAGGGGAATTGAATACAAAAGTAGGGAAGTTATGCTTCAGCTATACAGGTCATTGATGATACCACATCTGGAGTACTGTGTACAGTACTGGTCTCCTTATTTAAGGAAGGATGTAAATGCTTTGGAGGCAGTGCAGAAGAGGTTTGCTAGACTAATATCTGGAATGGGTGGGCTGTCTTACAAGGAAAGATTGGACAGGCTAGCCTTGTATCTGCTGGAATTTAGAAGAGTAAGAGGCGACTTGATTGGAACATATAAGATCCTGAGGGTTCTTGACAGGGTGGATGTGGAAAGGATGTTTCCCCTTGTGGGAGAATCTAGAACTAGGGGTCACTGTTTGAAAATAAGGGGCACCCCAGACAGAGATGAGGAGAAATCTATTCTGTCAGAGGGTTGTGCGTCTTTGGAATTCTCTTCCTCAAAAGGCGGTGGAAACAGAGTCTTTGAATATTTTTAAGGCAGTAGTAAATAGATTTTTGATAAGCAAGGGGGTAGAAGCTTATTGGGGATAGGTGGAAATGTTGAGTAATCAGTTCAGCCATGAACTTATTGAATGGCAGAGCAGGTTGGAAGGTTCGAGTGGCCTACTCCTGCTCCTAATTCGTATGCTTGTATGTTACACACTTCAGGAGTGAAAACGCCTTCTTCACTGGGCTCACGTTGCATGCCTTTCCCCAGAATCATGTGACTTACAAACTATTAATTTGCTTGTAATTAGTAAAAGTGCTCTCTCCTTTTTCACGGCTTTCTTTCTTGAGTGTGTGTGTGAGTGGCAAGTGAATGACATAGCATTACACTTTTAGGGTGAATGTCTGAATAAAATAATCCTCTTTATTTAAACCCATGAAAAACATGCTGCTTGTTATTCAAATTGGCTATACACTCAGGGGTTCCTATCTTCCTTGTCAAAAACACACTGATTATGGACAGCAAGGGGATGGAAACTGGGGTTTCAGTTCTCTCTCAATTCTGTTTGTATCGATCATTTTCAATTATCTTAGTTATCATTTATTCATAATCTCCACAAATCCAAGCAGATCCATTGGCTTTTTGAGCTACCGTAATGGATGTGGTCCATTCACCGCTCTTCACCTTTTTAATTGCCCCTGTTTTTTCTCATCTATCCAGCTCTTTACTTACTGCTTCTAACTGTGTATAAGACACAGGGCTGGCCTTGCAAATGTCACCTGTAAATTGTCCTTTATCTTTACTTTGGCTTTATGAGGCCTAATATTATCATTTGGTCCTCCTTTCTCAAAAACCACTTTGTGCTCTCTTAACACTTCTTCAATTTCAGACATACTCTTACTGATCCTGTAAATAGCTTGGCCCAGTTTAAACATATTTTCTTTAGCTAATTTCTTCCCATCAGGGAGACCTTATTCCCTCCTACTACTACCATTGGCACATAATAGGATGCATCATTGTATTCCACCCTAACAATAACTTCACCTAACACTGGAATACTGTTACTGAAATAATTAGTCAGTTTCATGCCAGCTTTTGTAAGGGAATGTGACTTAGGGACATATTGGACTCTCCTGAGACAACAAACAGTGCTGCAGCTGTATCAATGATGAAAGTAAGTTGTGAATCTCCAATTTTCATTTTTACTGTGGGCACTGAAATTATATCTTCAGCCATTTTTCTCTCATCTTCCATTTGCTGTTTTTCTTGCTCTCTGGCTGAGTACAATTCTTGATCTTGCTCCTTGACAACATCAGCTTCTGTTTCCATATTTATCATGTGCGCATTCGAGGACTTCTAGACTGCTGAACTAGCTTTAGGTCTACCATGACCTCAATCTGGTGCATTGCCACAACCTGGAGCTTTATCGCTATCAGGAGCATTACTGTTTCCTCTACTCCTGCATGTCCTCTGGATATGACCAAGGCATAGCACTTTGACTGGAAATGAGGGAATTTAGATGGTTGTGGCTGCCGTGGCAATGGTAGCATCTAAATTTCTGACTCTGAGTCTGTGAACTTGGCTGCCGTGGCTTTGTTCCACTGAAATCAGGTGGACCTTCCCTGTCAGCTCAGGAAAAGAACTTCCTTGCAATCTGCAGCTCTCTCTTCCTGTCATTTCCATGGCTGTGGCCTCATTATATGCCTCCTTCCACATCAGCTTATTGCCTTTCCTCAAAATCTTGGCCTGGATTGTACTTTTCATTAGACCTCCAACGAATATGTCTCTAACATTAACTTCTAATTTCACGCCATACCCACAGTGATGAGAGAGTTTCTTTAATTCAAGAATATATTCATCTTGGCAATGACTTGGCAATCGTTTCCTTTAACAAAATCCAACTCACAGTGCAATTTCATTCTTGCTAGTGTCTTAATATGAGTCCAGAATCTCATTAATTTCAGAATAGTCCAAAGTACTGAAGTCCCGTGGGCAACACTGGTTAAAAACAGCCTCAAAAGCATCTGGTCCTATCATGGTGTGGAAAATATTCACATTATCCTTATCTCCTATTTTATTTGCTTGTAACCAAATGTGTGAATTTTGTTCATAATTATACCAGTCCTCTTTGTTAGGGTTGGATTCCCCCATTGTCCCAAAATATGTCTTCAGTGCCATTTTTTTCAGTTATGTACCATGTTGCACACAGCCAGATCAATCTTACAAATTGTCCAAACTGCCTCAATATCAAGTTTGGGAGTTCCATAATGTGTGTCACAATGTTCTTCAGACCGTAATCTTGCGAATGAAATGTTAAAAAAAATTCAATCCCATCTCGTTGCCATCTTTCTGTTGTGTATTCACTGGGTAAGTCTAAAATGAGGTCTTGCTGTAAGCAGCCATTGTCCAACAAACTTTATTTATACTTCCCTATCAGAAAGGCCAGCAGAGAGGCAGTACGGCAGTATATAAATGCTCAGCTATCATATTACTCTAGCTCAGCCTGTTCAATACAATACATGACATTTACCTTTCCGTTCCGTGGCTTTCAATGGCCATGGCAGTTGTCGTCTGATTGCATGAGGCCTTGATGGCCTCCTGCACAGGTGCAGGAGCTACCTTTAACCTCACGGTTTCCTGCAGCATTTGTGTCACCATCAGAGGGCAGAGGGCCTGCTGTTCATAGCAGGATGGTCCTGAGAGGAACCCCCAGATGCTTCAAGCAGATCCTCCTCTACCGTTTCCAGGCAAACTTGTTGCTTCCTGCTCATCTGAGGACCTGGCAATGACTCCAGGCATCTTGTTCCCCTCTCACCCAGCCACTGCACTACAGAGTTCATGGAGGTGCCGATGGCATGCAGGTCTACACGTATCTCCAGTATCCACTGTGTGGTCTGCTGGATATGGCTCTCCATGAGGGTCACCACTCTCTCAATGGAGGATGCCATGCATGCACATGCCAGAGTCATGGCTGCACTCACAGCCTGGATGGACTCCTCCATCGTCTGTGCATGTATGTGCATAGCCTCTGAAAGCTCCAGCAGATGTTCACACATCTCACGCAACTCCAGCATCTGCTGCCTTTTTGATGACTTCAGAGGCATGTTATCAGCCTGAAGCTCATTAGCATCGCTGCGGCCTCCCACAGTCCTCTGAGAGTTAGTGAACACAACTGTTACTGCCTCTGTCAACTGCTCAGGCAGGTCTGTGCTGTGCTGACCAGATTCTGACCCCATTACTACTGTGTGCAACTCCCCACAGATGTGAGAGTATCTGCGCTGGTGGAGGGTACAGGAGAATGATGTGACGGTGCACACTCTGAGGTCTCCTCAGAGGTGGAGGGCTGCTGCACAGGCTCAGCAGCTGGTTGCTCTTGTCTATGACCTGCAAGACAGAGAAGAGTGATGAGAGGCCAATGCGTTTTCCAACATATCCTTTTCACTGCTCATCATGTGGAGCTCTATGTGACCAGTGGTGCACACTTGAGTACTATGCTTTGTGCTCACTAGAGCGTCTCTAGCCCCCATCCATTAGGTCACTCACTCTCTCGGGGCTCCACACCTGTCTCAGCATCAGCGATTGCCTGCCCTGCCTCCATGCCTCCCAGCTCCAAAGCCTCTTCCTCCACCGGTGTAAGGGTTGCCATATATGGTACACCACCTCCAGTTCTTGATCTTTCCCTTATGTTGTGAGCTCTCTTCTGCAGAAAACACATAAATTTTCATTGTTACCCATCAAAGACATGCACGATGCTTATGTTGGTGGCAGCCTAACTGTCCATCATGGTGCAATAGGCATGCCTCCTGCATGTGGGCAGTCAGTACTGGCTGTGCAGGAGTCACCTCTGCCTGACCGGTTACCTCCACAGAGATGTTAACTTGCATCTGGCAGCCAATGCTGATGCTTGGACATTTCCACTAACTGGGTGGGTACCCCGTCTCCAATCTCATATTCATCTTTATTCACATTTAAATCTGCAAGCTTAATATTATGCATTGCACTTACTTTGCCAGAATGCATCAGGTTGTTGATCCTCTTTCAGCGCTGCAACCAGGTATGTGGGACCAACCCACAGCTGCTTATCTCCTCTGCTATCTCCATTCATGCCTGCTTAGTTTGGGGACCTGGTCTCCTCCTACCGTCCTGAGGGAACAGGATGTCTCTCTGAGCCCTTACAGCCTGGAGGAGCACCTCCAGAGAAGTATCAGTGAACCTCGGCGTGACCCTTTCACTGCCTTCTGCCATGTGGCTACTAATACTGTCTCTCCCGTTGTCAGGGCTCCCTCGCTGTTTCTTTCATGACTGCTGTCTTTGACAGTTGGCTGCCCTTTAAATATGGCACCACCCATGCCTTCACCGGTACTTCCTTCTGCCCGTGCCTCCTAACTGGCCGGCTCCCCTGCCTGCGGGTTGTTAATTAGATGGGCATGAGAAGATCGCGCTCCCACTTCCACCCCTACCCACACAGCCACGCCACCCACTTTAGGTCCCAACATCAAGACTCCATGGCTGCCAGTAAAATCCCGCCCTATAAAAATACTGAATTGTCTGTAAAGCATTTTGGGATGTCTTGCGTTTATGAAAGACACCATATAAATACAAATCTTTCTTTTTTATTTAGAATACTTTTCTTCCTAATCTTAAACTTTGTCAGTTCAGTCTCATTACCTGAATTCAAGTTAATAAATAATTGAAGTATGCATGTTTGATCTGAATTATTTTTTCATAAGATCTGTAATTATGCTAAATCTAAGCAAATACTGTTGAGAAGATAGCAGTAGTGAGACTACTTTGGAATACTTTATCCAGTTAAGGTCACCATACCAAGATAGCTGGGCAAAATGGCCTTTTTTCAGACCCTGTGAAATCACTCAGCCAATATTACATCACTGGACGAGTAGGAAGAGGCAGGAGGTGCAGGGTCTTTGGGGTATGTTCCACTCTCAACTTTGGAACTCAGCTTTGGAGACTGCTGGGAGTGACAACACCTGGGATGAGTGCAGTCCAGTCCATAGCACCAATGGACAAGGGACTGCCCAGGAACAGCAAAGAGTAGAGGTGAAGTCATTGAAGATTCCATAGCTGTAGGATAGACAGGCATTTCTATAACCATCATCTGGAGTTCCGCATGGTGTGTTGCTTCTCTGGTGCCAGGATAAAGGACATGATGGAGTGCAGAATATTCTGCATGGGGAAGGGAGTGAGCCAGAAGTTGTGGTACACATTGGTACTGATGACTTATAGTGAGCAGGTATTGAAGTCCAACGGTCAGATTTTCAGGAGAAAGATAAAAAGCAGGCTCTCAAAGGTAGTAATCTTTGGATTACTCCCAGTGCCACATGCTAGCCAGAGTAGAAATGGGAAGATAGGGAGGATTAATGTGTAGCCTGAGGCATGGTGCAGGAAAGAAAACTTCAGATTCTTGGGACATTGGGACCATTTTTAGGGCAGGAGGCACTTATTCAAAAGGAACAGGTTGCACCTCAACAGGACTGGAACCAATGTCCTCATGCGGGGATTCATTAGTGTGGTTGGGGATGGTTTAAACTAAATTGGCAGGGCGATGGGTGCCAGCATAAAGAAGTAGAAAAAAGGAATACGGTGCATAAAGGAGTGAGAATGTTAGATTATACTGGAGAAGGAAGTAGTACCAAATTAGATAGGAGCAGACTACGAAAGACTATAGGAAATACAAAGACAGATTTAGAACGCATGTATGTAAACACACAAAGTGTGGTGAATAAGGTTGGTGAGCTACAAGCATATATAGCGATGTGGAAATATGATGTTTTGGCACTAAGAAAAATGTGGCTTAAAAATGGTGAGGACTGGGTGCTTAATATTCAAGGACACAGAGTTTTCAGAAAAGATCGGAAAGGAAAAAAGTGAGGTTGGGTGGCAGCACTGATTAGAGAAGACATTATAGTGTTGGAAAGGGAGGATGTCCTTGAGGGGGCAAAGACAGAATCCATTTGGTTAGACTTGAGAAGCAAAAGGGGATGACCATGCTTCTGAGGTATTCTATCGGTCCCAAATAGTGAGAGATAGAGGAGCAAATCTGCAGGGAAATCACAGAGATGTGCAAGAACTATAGAGTGGTGATATTGGGGGACTTTAATTACCCAAATATAGATTGGAATAACGTTAGGGTAAAGGGAAAGGAGGGGGAGGAATTTCTGAAATGTGTTCAGAACTTCCTTGACCAGTATGTTCTTAGTCCAACTAGGATGGCGGCATTGCTAGATCTGGTGCTTGGAAATGAGGTGGGCCAGGTGGACCAAGTGTCTGTGGGGGAGTACTTGGAAAAGAGTGATCATCATATCATAAGGTTGAGATTAATAATGGAGAAGAGCAAGGAACAATTTGAAGTGGAACTTCTAAATTGGAAAAGGGCTAACTTCAACTGGATGAAAGGGGATCTAGCCAGCGTAAAATGGAACCAAAGACTGACAAGAAAAACTGTAACAAAACAATGGGTGATCTTTAAGGAGATGTTTCAGGTATAGGCTAGGTACATTCCAACAAGGGTCGAAGGTAAAGGAACTAAAGCCAGGGTTTCATGGATGATGTAGGAGATAGGGAATATGATGAAACGAAAAAAAAGTGTATGATGCATGTTAGGTGAATTCTTCAAACAAGAACCCAGCCAAATACAGTAAGTTGAGAGGGGAAGTGAAGAGAAAAATAAGATTGGCAAAGAGAGAATATGAGAATAGAATGGCAGTTAACACTGGCATGTAAATATTAAGTGGAAGTAAGAGGCAGGATGGGGCCTGCTAGGGACAAAGAAGATGTTATCTGCTTGTAGACACAGGACAAGGCTGGAATAATTAATGAGTGTTTAATCAGGGCTTAATCAGTGTTTACTAAGGAAGAGGATGCCGACAAAATATCAGTAGAAGTGGAGATGGTAGGGGTAATGGATAGGGTGAAAATTGATAGACAGGAGGTACTGGAAAAGCTGGCAATGCTTCGAGTGGATAAGTTGGCTGGTCTGGATTGCTTGTACCCCAGGTTGCAAAAGGCAGTGGGAGCGCACATAGTGGAAGGGCTTGCCATAATCTTCCAACCTTCCCTAGCTACAGGTGAGGTGCGATAGGATTGGAGAGTGGCAAATGTAACATCCTTATTCAAGAAAGGGTGTAAGCAACTAAAGACCAGTCAGTTTAACATCAATGGTGAGTAAGGTTTTAGAAACAATAATCAGGGGAAAAAATCAACAGGCATTTGGAGAGGTTTGAGTTAGTTAAGGAGAACCACGACATATTTGTGAAAGGCAGATCATGCTTGAATAATTTAATTGAATTTTTTGATGAAGTAATAGAGAAGGTTGATGAAGGGAAAGCAATGGTTGTTGTCTATATGGATTTTAAGAAAGTGTTTGACAAAAGGCTGGTTAACAAAATTGAGGCTCATGGAATAAAAGGGTCAGCGCCAGCTTGAATAAAGAATTGGCATAAGGACAGAAAACAGTGAGTCATGGCAAATGGTTGTTTTTCAGACTGGAGGATGGTAGACAGTGATGTTTCACAAGGGTCAATGCTAGGACCACTGCTTTTTTGATATATATATAAATGACTTGGATCTTGGAATGCAGGGTAGAATCTCAAAATTATCCGAAGATACCAAATGTGGAGGCATGGCAGACAGTGAGGAAAAAACCAATCGACTGCAACAGGACATAAATAGGCTAGCAGAATTGGCAGACAAGTGGCAGATGGAATTTAATACTGAGAAGTGTGAGGTGATACATTTTGCCAAAAGGGATAGCAAGAGGCAATGAAGATTAAATGGTACAGTTTTAAAGAGTGTACAGGGACAAAGGGACCTGGGGGGTTTATGTACATAGATCTTTGAAGGTGGCAGGACATATTGAGAGAATAGTTAGCAAAACATATGGGATCTTGGGCTTCATAAATAGAGGTATTGAATAAAAAAGTAGGGAAGTTATGCTGAATCTTTATAAAGCTCTTTTTAGGCCACAACTAGAGTATTGCATCTAGTTCTGATCACTACACTTTCGGAAGGATGTGAGGGTCCTTGAGAGGGTGCAGAGGAGAATGGTTCCAGGGATGAGGGATTTTAGCTACAAGTTTAGTTGGAGCAGCTGGGGTTGTTTTCCTTGAAGCAAAGGAGATAAAGGGAAGATTTGATAGAAGTGTACAAGATAATGATAGCTTTAGATAGGTGGACAAAGAAAAGCTGTTCCCGTTAGCTACAAGGACTAGGATTAGCATTAGTTCCCATTAATACAAGGATTAGAGGACACAGATATAAGGTTTTGGGCAAGAGATGCAAGGAGATGTGAGGAAGAACTTTTTTATGGAACTCACTGCCTACACGGGTGGTGGGGAGCAGAGACGATGAATGATTTCAGAAGGAAATTGGATGGGCACTTGAGGGAAATAAACTTTCAGGGCTACAGGAATAGAGTAGAGGAATGGGACTGATTGAATTGCTTTACAGAGAGCCAGTATGGCCTTCTTCTGTGCTGTAATGGCTCAAAACAAAGTGCAGTGTAAATCGCATTTACACCAGGTGTCCTCAGCACTTCCAGTGAAATGTGGGTGGAGTGTATGCAGCTGTGGGGAGTTGCCCATCCTTAGCTATTTTAAGGCAAATCCAGGAGGCTGTGCTCGCAGAGTGAAGCGTAGCTAGATGGAAGGAGTAATTTTCACCTTTACCACCTGGGCAGTAACCTTGGGAGCAATTTGCCTGCCCTTTGTTTAAGCCAACTAATTTTCATCAAATCAATGGGGTGAAAAATCAGATGACTTGTACAACAGACTGGAGATCCCCTTCATCTGATTGCCATGCAGGTGGTGAAGGTGAACATGACCCCAGAATCTAAATCGATATTGGGAATGCAAAACTATAGTCCCAATTCTCCAATCCACACTCCCCATCGGCCAAGACAATGGCCTAAGTTTGCCCTTTTGTGTACAAATGAGAAATGCACATGTAACATATGTGCTATGATATGGAAATCTATACTTAAACTATCAGACCCACTGGTATCAGACCCACCGGCCATCCATGTCTCCGCTTTAAAGAGGTCTGCAAACACGACATGAAGTCCTGTGACATTGATCACAAGTCGTGGGAGTCAGTTGCCAGCGTTCACCAGAGCTGGCGGGCAGCCATAAAGGCGGGGCTAAAGTGTGGCGTGTCGAAGAGACTTAGTAGTTGGCAGGAAAAAAGACAGAGGCGCAAGGGGAGAGCCAACTGTGTAACAGCCCCGACAAACAAATTTTTCTGCAGCACCTGTGGAAGAGCCTGTCACTCTAGAATTGGCCTTTATAGCCACTCCAGGCGCTGCTCCACACACCACTGACCACCTCCAGGCGCTTACCCATTGTCTCTCGAGATAAGGAGGCCAAAGAGGACTTAAACTAGACTGGAAGTATACATTCTTCACAGGCATTCACACCATCATTAGCAAACTGGTTGGCCTGGTTTAGTTCAGTTCTGACTTTTTGCATTGCACCAAAACATCCTCAAATAGCAGATTTAAACCCTACAGAATTAATTTCCCCTGTGTGTTCATATTAAATTTATGCCTGCACTATTTTAATAGTTATTAACCTGTTTATTTTAAATGGGCTAAAAGCTGCATTAAAATAGGGCAGGCGCAGATTTAACACAAACACGCTAACCATTGTGCTAAAAATAAAACACTTAAGAAAATTAAATAGCCAGAAGTCTTCATAACAAATGTGATATCATTTTACTGCAGTTTGGTGTAGGATCACTTATCCTGAACATCTGACTGTGGAACACTGCAGTTTCAGGTCAAATGTAAGTGAAAGTGTGCAGTTTTCACCTGAATGAATACAATGTTTTCTGCAGCATTCCTAAAATAGAACAGACCTTTGAAAGGGTAATACAGCGGAGAATAATGATCTGTTTTTATCTTTCCACGTTGACTGTGAATGACAAGGTCTGCCTATGTTATTCTACAAGGTGCCAATACACTTGAAAAACTGGGTCAAGTGCACCTTCAAAAGTATAACAAATGAATAAAGATAGGGGATAGGGAAATGTATTCAGGTGCAGAATTCCTCTGGCTTTAATGTTATGATGTAACTGCATACTGGAGATTTCCAGTTGAGACAACATTAAATAAAATCAGCATCTGGGTCAGATAGATCCTTTTTTTAAACTGAAGATGCTAGTTGATGGAGCAAGTGCAAGAAACATAAGTAACATATTCTTTTGGTACTGACTGTCCATTTTTGACAAGATTTCACTCATATCCTCGAGAGACATTTCTCAGATTCACTATTGCTATACATTTAGTGCAGGATTCTTGGGCTCTGCCAAGGTCGGGAATAGTGGTGGACAGGGCCCAAAAATACCGGTGTCAGCCAGCGTGCCAGTTTCCCAACGATCGTTCCTGGTTTGGCCATTTTGGTGGAGGTGGGTTCAGGCCCTGGCAAGGCTGCCTGCTCTCACAAGTTGGGCAGCCAATTAGGCTCAATATGAGCCTTGCTAATGGTTGGTAAAGGAGGCCGACTGTAAATCCCCAAGCAACGTAAATTTTGTTCTGCGGCATTCCCAGCACCAGCCCTCAGGTAAATCCTAGGAGGGGAAGTCGTGATTGAGAATAGGGGATTGCTAATTATGAGGGGACCATGACAGGAGATGGGAGAGATCAGGCGGGGATAGGGGAGGGGAAATGAACAGAAGTGGGGGAGGAGATGATCGGAAGGAAGCTGAGCTGGATTTGGCAATGATCTTGGTGACTGCTGTAGAGCCATGAGAAACAGGTATGCTCTTCTCGACTTCACATTCTTTTTAAAAAAAATTATCTTTTCAATGGTGGCTTCTGGCAGTCCCTTTAAGGACCGCTAATTGGGCTGCATATCGACTTGACTCTCAGAAATGCAGCAGACCTGGCATCAGCTGCATCCAGGGCAGCCCAAATTTGAGCAAGGGTCCAGAAACAGGCATTAGGCCCTATTTTTGTCAATGCATGGGTCCTGGATGCCTATACTTCAGCTATTACAATATGGAGGGGGGGCCGCGGGGGCAGGGCACTTCCAGTGCAGAATGTTTCCATATGCTACTCGGTACTTTGGATGCTTAGATGCCCTTTTTATGCCTGCAGTGTTAACTGATGGCACCTTAAATGACCCCTAATTGGGCTTTAATTGTGTAATTCGGCTGCCGCCTCCTTGGAGTGGGCAGCCTCTCTGCATCCGGTCCGGCTGTCGGTAAAGTTCACCGTCAGTGGGACCGTGTTCGGGAGCCGATCTGACGCAGCTCCCTGCAATTTTATCAGCCCCTCACCGCCTGTTCGCCTGCCTCCTGGGGGCCGGTAAAATCCTGGCCTATTTGGTTTCACATGTGATAGGCATATAATCAGGACTATTGTTGAATTTTCAGCTTTTGGGGCACAGCTCTTTTGAGGCTGTTGATTTGCTGTTGCTAGTTCTCCAGCTGGACATGTGCTTGTTTTTCTCAGTCCTATTAAAAGGCTTGCTCTGACAAAGATAGCATGAACCTGTCTTTATTTTTTTCCCCCCAAGAGCCTGCTGTGCATTTGCAGCATTTTCTGGTCTCATTTCAGATTGGTTATATTTTTTGTTTTTAAATTTGTACTTTCACAAAGAGTAGGATTTACTAGTTTACAGATTATACAACTTTACATGTCCTCCCCTCCCAATATCTCCAGCCAGTGGAGGTTCCTACTTCCCAATGTATAGAGCTACAGATAGTGGCTTTATCTAGAATACATTTGCTGTTTGCCATGGGAAGTGGAATCTGGGTCAATAACTGCAGTAATATAATGCACAGAGGAATGTTACAGTGGTGCAATGGTTAGCACCGCAGCCTCACAGCTCCAGTGACCCGGGTTCGATTCCGGGTACTGCCTGTGGGGAGTTTGCAAGTTCTCCCTGTGTCTGCGTGGGTTTTCTCCGGGTGCTCCGGTTTCCTCCCACAAGCCAAAAGACTTGCAGGTTGATAGGTAAATTGGCCATTATAAATTGTCACTAGTATAGGTAGGTGGTAGGGAAATATAGGGACAGGTGGGGATGTTTGGTAGGAATATGGGATTAGTGTAGGATTAGTATAAATGGGTGGTTGATGTTCGGCACAGACTCGGTGGGCCGAAGGGCCTGTTTCAGTGCTGTATCTCTAAATTAAATAAATGTGTTAACCTACAAAGAGAAATTAAATCCTAAAATTTCCTTTTTAGTCATAGTCATACCACCAAGTCTGTGCCGACCAACAGCCACCCATTTATACGAATCCTACATTCATTCCATATTCCCTACCATATCCCCACCATTCTCCTACCACCTACCCACACTACGGGCAATTTACAATGGCCAAATTACCTATCAACCTGTAAGTCTTTGGCTGTGGGAGGAAACCAGAGCATCTGGCAGAAACCCACATGATCACAGGGAGAACTTGCAAACTCCACACAGGAGTACCCAGAATTAAACCCGGGTCGCTGGAGCTGTGAGGCTGCAGTGCTAACCACTGCGTCACTGTGCTGCCCAAACTTTTAACTAACATCAAAATATTTATAATTCATCTTGTGCAATTGGCAACATAATAGCTTGAAATTGTTCATTGAAAAGATATTCAGTTGTGAACACTGAACCTGAATATTTCCTCAAGAATATATATATATACATAATACACACACACACACACACACACACACACACACACACACACACACACACACACACACACACACACACACACACACACACACATATATATATAGGCTGAATTTTATTAAAGCGCCGCAAATCACGGCCCACAGTCAGCGCACGCTGCAGAGCCCCCAATATAACGCATGGGGGCTCATTAACATTACTGCAATTCACGGCCCCCCCCCCGATATTATGTGGGGAGAAGCGTGACATCCGGCGCAGTGAGGGACCTTTTGTCAGCTTTGTAGCAGGTGCTGGGGCCCCTTTTAAAGCACACCAACACCTGCTTCCTGACAGCTGCCAAAGAAATACTTACCCCACTGCTGAAGAGTGGGGCTGCTGTCAATCTGGCAGCAAAGCAGAAAGTGCTGCAGAAACTCAGCAGGTCAGGCAGCATCTGTGGAGAGAGAAGCAGAGTTAACTTGACCAAGTTCACAGACCTGAAAGTTAATTCTGCTTCTCTCTCCACAGATGCTGCCTGCTGGGTTTCTCCAGCACTTTCTGCTTTTCTGCCACGTACTTACCCTGCTGTGTCCCAGTCTCCTGTGAAGTTGCGATCCTCTTCTTCCACTCAAGTGTAACATTCCTTCTAGTAGGTGTGCCGCACCTGGGTGAATAATCTTAATTTTGCACATACCAGGATGCAAGACTTAAATGTACCATAAAAAGCAAATACACAACAGAAATAAAACCATAAATAAAAGCAAAATACTGCGGATGCTGGAAATCTGAAACAAAAACAAGAAATGCTGGAATCACTCAGCAGGTCTGGCAGCATCTGTGGAAAGAGAAGCAGAGTTAACGTTTCGGGTCAGTGACCCTTCTTCGGAACTGACAAATATTAGAAAAGCCACAGATTATAAACAAGTGAGGTGGGGGTGGGGCAAGAGATAACAAAGGAGAAGATGCAGATTGGACCAGGCCACATAGCTGACCAAAAGGTCACGGAGCAAAGGCAAACAATATGTTAATGGTGTGTTGAAAGACAAAGCATTAGTACAGATTAGGTGTGAATACACTGAATATTGAACAGCAGCAAGTGCAAACCTGAAGAAAAACAACCTGAAAAAAACAGTGGGTAAGCAAACTGAACAAACTAAGATGAAATGAAATAAATGCAAAAAAAGATTGTAAAAAATGTAAAAAGGAATGTAAAAAAAACCATAATGGAAGAATATCTACATACTATGGGTTTCTAATCATCTGTCTGTGAAAAGCCGCAGACTTTTGGAATCTATATTTGGAATCTATATTCATTTCTCTGCTAACTGTTATGTGAAAATACATGTAACTGCAATTAAATGATCTTTGTAAAGAAGCAGGAAAATCTGTCCGTATTCTATCTGCATTGAAAACTAGAAATATTACATCAATAATTATGATCAGCTGCTGCATAAGCAAAGTGTTCGTGAACATGTGTCGATGTGCAATAGATGAAATTCTATGATAACAACCCAGATTTCCTCACTAGTCCTGCATTAGTTTTCAAACATGTGCAGGAAAAACCTTGCAGCCAGAAGTTAGTGCAGTTACACTGTGGAGTCACCTTTGCATTTAAAGGACCACACCAAAAACTGAGGATGGCAGAGGGGTGCTTTAGGGTGGCCCCACATTTTAGCGATGCCTCCCTGCTCATTCTCCTCCAGGCTGTGCGGGCAAGGTAGGGCATCCTTTTTCCCAGCGATTGTAAGAGGTCCTCCCGCTTGACCAAGGCAGCCTGGCTGGAGGTGGAAGGGGGGGGGGGGGGCACATTGGCGCAGTGGTTAGCACCGCAGCCTCACAGCTCCAGGGACCCGGGTTCGATTCTGGGTACTGCCTGTGTGGAGTTTGCAAGTTCTCCCTGTGTCTGCGTGGGTTGCCTCCCGGTGCTCCGGTTTCCTCCCACATGCCAAAGACTTGCAGGTTGATAGGTTAATTGGCCATCATAAATTGCCCCTAGTATAGGTAGGTGATAGAGAAATAGATAGGGACAGGTGGGGATGTGATAGGAATACGGGATTAGTGTAGGATTAGTATAAATGGGTGGTTAATGGTCGGCACAGACTCGGTGGGCCGAAGGGCCTGTTTAAGTGCTGTATCTCTAAACTAAACTAGCCATGGGGCCATCCGGCGTCAAAGGGTCCAATGTTGGAAGAGGATGAACGACAATTTCTTCAGCTAGCTGGGGCCCTTCAGGCCTCGTGTGCACAGAGGATGACCACCAAAGTCATCCACAGCCAAAGGGCAATCAGATCAGCAGCCTACCTCCTGTCAGGCTGCTAGCGCAGAGGTTGCAATGAGAAGGGGCACTCGCAAGCGTTTAAAGAGAACACACTGACAAAAATGGGAATGCATAGTCCGAGGAGGAATCCTGCTGACGTCTCTTCTCATCCTGCCAGGCCTGCCCCCTATTGGGTACGTAGTTGTGCAGAGCACAGCGAGCAGCAAAGAAAGGAGCTGGCCTTTTCGGCCCATAGTGCAGGGCATCACCCTATCTATTCAGGGATTGGAAGGACATTTTCAGCATGCCGATCACCTGCTCAATGGTAGCTCTTGTAGTTCAGTGGCTGGCATTGTATCTCTCTTCTGCAGCAGTGGTAGGGTCTCTCACTGGTGTCAGGAGCCATGTCTGCAAGGGATTGCCCTTGTCTCCAAGAGGCCACCCCTCCATCTGAGCCAGTTCAGTGAACAGCGGTGGCGCTGGGCTCAGGTGTCATGGCAGCTGCCTGAGAAGCGGGTACAGATTTGCATGAAGCATCTCTGGTGATCACATACCAGTTGCACCTAGATTGTGAGGATTCCTTTAATGGTAATGTCTGCAGGTGGTAGGCTGGCGGGTGGCCTGATGGCCACATGAGTGCAGTCTATGAACCTGAAAACCTATGGTTCTCCAGCAATGGTGCCGAAACCAATGGCCCTCTGGGCCTGGCTGTGAGAATCCGTCCTGAAGCGGACATACTCACTGGCGCTCTGGTGCAGGGCATCGGTGACCTCCCTGATGCAGCAATGCACTGCTGACTGTGTGACCCCACAAAGGTTTCTGGTGGGCACCCAAATTGCAGCATAGGCATCAAGCTTAAGAGCCACTGCCACTGTGAGGATCGCAGGCATAGGGTGTCCACCAAAGCCCATGGGCTGCAGGTCATCATTGAACAGGGCACAGAGACGTGCTTCTACCCTCTCTACAGGCGCAATCACCTCTGAAACTGGTGCTCTGACATCTGATAATATGTTATGTGGGACTTGTAGATACACGGCGAGTGTGATGGTGAGCTCCCATTGGGGGCTACTACGTGCCAGTTGATTTTGCCTCCGGCGCATATGGATCCTCAGGAGAAGTGGATCACACAATCTAGGATGAGCCATACCCATTTCCATGTGATAAATAAAGTCGTATCCTTCATTTATTCAAAGGTTCCTAACAGGGCAGGGATTGGTGTTGACGGGTAATTTCATGGATCAACTATATGGCGTGCCATGGCATTGCCCATCTTGGCTAACACTCAGAGTGGCACAGCATGACCACATCAAGATCCTACCAGCTGCACTGATTGCCCCCACCACCCATATAACCTTACTCTCCTATCCTTTCTGCTGCCCTCCCCACACACAGGGTGACTAGAGTGCCATTGCTCCTTCACACACACAAGCAGAGTGTGCATTGTTTATGGAGGGAGGGTACACTGCACCTCCCTTCATGCCTGCAGAGCTTTCCCTCCTGTAATCCCAGACCTCCTCCCGCCTCCCTTCCAGTATGCAGAGTTCAGACCCCTATAATCCCCCTCCCTTTAAGAATGCAGAGCTGAGACCACTGTAATCTGCCTGTCCCTCCTCCCTTCAAGTATGCAGAGTTCAGACCTCTGTATATCTGGACTTACCGTCACTGTTGAGTACTCCTGCTTCTGATGTACCGTCTGCTTTTAGGTTCGTGAACGGGATGGCACGTGACGGCCACCTGTTCAACGTAAAATGCCAAAGTGTGGAGTGAGAGGCGATGGGATGCATAACCTGGAGAGGTAAGTAGCGTTTTACATATGGTAATTGTAGTGCTGCTGCCGAGTGGCGGTGGGGGGCCACACCGAGGTCCCCCCACCACCGGTAACACGCGGGCCTTTATCAACATCAGGGGTTGAGGCAGCTCTCTCCCGGCAGATTTTACGGGCCCCTGCGCTGCGACCTATGGCGTCAAGGGGCTGGTAAAATTCTGCCATTTATGTGTGTGTGGGTGAATTAATAAATTCTATTTGGCCCGCTAGATTTGAACACAAAGGAAACAAATTGAACAGAGCAGAGGCATTGGCAATCTGATTGAAAATCTCGAAATTTTTAATCGAGTTTAAGGATAAGGAAATTTTGCAGGTACACAGTTGATTTGCCAAAGAAAAGGTCACATCTATAATTTGTCCAATGTCAAGAGTCAACAACAACAACTACTATTACTTATATTTATATAGTGTTTTTATTGTTAGAAAACATCCCAAAGCCCTGGCAAGTAAATTTGAAATTGCTGTAAAGTGCTTCAAAAGTCATTTGAAAAGGCAATGGAAAGATAAAGGCATGTGCCAGACATGGCCCACAGATGAAAGGGAGACATCAGAACATGCAGCAGGAAAATCAGATACGGACCCTACTCACCGGGTTAAATACATTTTCAAGTAAAGGCAGGAGGGTTAGAAGCACCTGGAGAAGTTGTGTTATTCCAGTTAACTCTAATCAACCAAACGCAGCTTGCTTTAGCATTAACAGAGATAGCTTCAAGGTGGATGGTTCCGTACAAACAGCGCACAGTTTTAAAAACTTATAAAGATATATAAAAACATTATAATTCCTCATTTAAAAATTTTTTTTTAGCTCCCACATTCAAATACCTTTCTCAGTCACAAGACTGGGCTCTCCAGCCTGCAAACCTTTCCATTGGCAACACCAACAATGACAGTTTTCAATCAAAATACAAACAGAAGTACCTCGATGGGGGCGGCAAGATACTCATCAGTTTTCTTCTTCCAAAGATTCAAAGTGGGTTGGGGAAAATTTCTCATCCAGGCTTCCCCAGGTTCAGTCAAGCTTCAGATCTGAATTTAGGTTTCTTTAGATGTCCAATAATTTAATGGTTTAACTGTTAGGGTAAAACTTCTCGTGCATTGTACTGTTTATATCTAAGCATTGTAGGTATAATTTGAAGTTTTAGTTATTTTGATTGTTTTGCATGTTTACCCAATCTGATTCTACCCTGACTGTTACAACCAACAATTTTTCTAATGTCTTTTTCAATTCAGTGTACTATTGATTAATGAAAGTTATCATGTTGTTGGGTTGTGTTAAATGTTAACCTGTAGCAAAAACATGAATGCTGCAGTGCCATTTAGCTCTATCCAAGATGAAATTGCAAATTATTAATCAATGTTAAGTGATGTGATATTTTAGTTACTAGTAAACAAAAATCTTCCCATAATATATCTGATGCTAACAGAGGGCAGGCCGCACATTAAAATAGCAGCTATTCAAATACAAAGTGAGTCTCAAGATAATTCAGGACTGGTTAAAGGATTCCCCAGTAATACAAGGCTCAATTAAGGCAGTCCATCAGAATCCTTGTATTTGATCTGAAGGTGTCACAATTATTTCAACTCCATCTACATATTCTGTCTCCACATGAAAAGAATTGAAAATGCAACACAGCTATTGTGGTCTTTATCAAAACACTATATGTATGGACTTGATCATCTTCTTCATTTACTGATAAATTCTCAGCATAGACTGAGTTTGCCATCCTTTTCAGCATCAGTATTATATTTAGCATCTCTATAATGAGCATACAATGCAACGTTAAATAAATGGTCACATGATACTTTAAATTCAAGTTTGATTCTCATTTGAAATAGCTGTAAAATTTGGTGGGACTTTCTCCTGAGGGTTGGTGTTAAAAGGGCTGCAAAACTGGGGAAAATCTGATTTCTACATCAGCTAATAAACTGGGTTTGGCACAAGTCTATGTGTTCTGTCCAGTGACATAAAAAAGTAATCATACACTCAACTAGGCTGACCTCCAGAGCACCAGGGTCTACTGCTGGAGCCATCCCATTCTGACTCAGCTAGTATAGAGGTCATTTCCATCTTCGCTTCCAGTCGGAGCCTTGCCAGAAGAGCAAATTAAATCATAATTTTCAGATCATTCATTTTAACTTATGAATAAACAATATATGCAGCCTTACCCCTTAATTTGTAATATGTGCAAAATCAAATAAATTACTGCATACAATGTACACAAATGTAACCTTTTATCTACATCAGATGAGCCAGGAGTAACAATTTCAAATGAAAGAATAACAGGTATAGCATTCTCCATTGCTGTCTGCGTAATATCACAAACCAGGGACTGAATCTTGAATTGAATCTTAGCAATACTATACCAAATGACACAGAGTCATAGTCAATGGCCGGAATTTTACCCTTGGCAGATGGGAGCCATCCACCAACTGAAATGTCGATGGCGAATCAACCTACGCCTGGCCTGCGGATCCAATCTGCATTTTGTGGTCCCCAAGCCTTTAATTGGTCTGAGACGGGACTTCCACCTCATTGAGGCAGGAAGTTCCGCCTAATAGAGCTGCTGGCCAATCAGAGGGCTGGAAGCTCTCTGTCCCAGTGGCGCCACTGGGAGCAGTGGACACTGCTCCCAGTGGCGTCACTGGGAGCAGTGGACACTGCTGGGACTGCAACCCAGCCATCGCAAAGAAGATGTCGGGGAGCCCCGGACCAAGGTAAGTTTTTGGTGCTTCGTCGGCGGTGATCAGTTGGGCCCCGGCGAGGCGAGAGTGGTCGACTAGGGGGACGGGGGGGCTTGTTGGGTCCTGGGGTGGTTGGGGCAGTGGGGGAGGCTCTCCGTCGGGCACAGGGTGCCTGATCATGAGGCACCCCCCCAGGCCGTCAGAGAGTGGCCTGCTTTTGTCAGGTGACTTCTCTAGGGCCTGGGCTGCTCAACCGGCCACTTAAGGGCCTTGATTGGCCTGGGGCAGGCGGACCATTATTCACCACCGGCACCCTGCATAAAGTGTCGGTGGAGGTTGGAGCGGGTTGGGAAGGCCTCCTTGAGCCTCCTGCTCCATTTTACACCCCCCATCACCTTCACACTCTTTGGGGGGATGTAAAATTCCGGCCATAGAGTCATAAAGTCATTTATAGCACAGAAGGAGGACATTCGGCCCTTTGAGTCCATGCTGGCTCTCCACAGAGCTATGCTGTTAGTCCCATTGCCTGGCTCTATTCCCATAGCCCTGCAAGTCTATTTCTCTCAGGTGGCCATCCAACTTCCTCTTGAAGTAATTGATCATCTCCACTTCCATGACCCTTGTGGGCAGCGAGTTCCAGGTTATTACCACCTGCTGCGTAGAAATGTGTTTCCTCATATTCCCCCTGCAGCTTTTGCCCAAAATATTCAATCTGTGTCCGCTAGTCCTTGTACCATTTGGTAATGGGACAGCTTCTCCTTGTCTAATTTACCTAAGCCTATCACAATCTTGTACACTTCTATTAAATCTCCCCTCAATCTCCTTTGTTCGAAGGAGAACAAACCCAGCTTTTCCAACCCAACCTTGCAATTAACATCCTCCATTCCTGGAACCATTCTGGTAAATCTCCTCTGCACCCGATCAAGGACCCTCACATCCTTCCTGAAGTGTGGTGACCAGAACTGGATGCAATACTCCAGTTGGTGCCTAACCGGCACAAGGTATTGTTGTTAGGCCTTGAAAATGAACAATTTAAAAAATCTATTTTCTAAAGGCTCTATAAATCAGTATTGAGCTGCATATAAGTGGCATGTTGCATTGTAAGCACTGTAAATATAAATTAATATTTTATGGTTACCATAATGTAATTTTTTCTGATTTTTATATCAAATTGGATGTTTAGAGCAGTAGACCTTGTCATGTATGCTGCTATTTACATCCAGAAGCTACAACACACCTGCCAATTAAACCATTGTGCTCAAGGAAAATTACAGAACCAATAACCTCAAGTGGTAACATTAGTGGACCAATAAATGCCTTCTATCAAATTGAAGAAATGTTACCTCGTGATCACCTTTCTTTTCACAGTGGTGGCCTTATAGGATTGAAAGAAGGTTGACTAACTTCACTCGTCTGGCAAAGTGCTCCCATTTTGATATCAGCAAAACTGGTGGTAGGCTGCAGTTGTCCATGCTAGGACCTTTGAGATGTTCATGATTGGCTGGAGCTGGTGAGTACCCAACTTCAGACTGTTGCAACTCCACTACTGCGGATGCTGGAAATCTGAAATAAAAACAAGAAATGCTGGAAATACTCAGCAGGTCTGGCAGCATCTGTGGAAAGAGAAGCAGAGTTAACGTTTCAGGTCAGTGACCCTTCTTTGGAACTGGCAAATATTAGAAATGTCAAAGGTTATAAGCAAGTGAGGCGGGGGTGGGACAAGAGATAACAAAGGAGACGGTGTAGATTGGACAAGGCCACAAAGCTGACTAAAAGGTCATGGAGCAAAGGCAAACAATATGTTAATGGTGTCTTGAAAGACAAAGCATTAGTACAGATAGGGTGTTAACGGACTGAAGATTGAACAGCAGCAAGTACAAACATGAAAAAAAAACAGTGGGTAAGCAAACTGAACAAACTAAGATGAAATGAAATAAACATACCAAAAAAAATTGTAAAAAGTGTAAAAAAGATAAAATAACTAAAAATAAAAGTAAAATGGGGGGCCCGTCATGCTCTGAAATGATTGAACTCAATGTTTAGTCCGGCAGGCTGTAGTGTGCCTAATCGGTAAATGAGATGCTCTTCCTCGAGCTTGCGTTGATGTTCACTGGAACACTGCAGCAAGCCCCGGATAGAGATATGAGCATGAGAGCAGGGGGGAGTGTTGAAATGGCAAACAACCGGAAGCTCAGGATCCTGCTTGCGGACTGAGCGGAGGTGTTCCGCAAAGTGGTCACCCAGTCTGCGTTTGGTCTCCCCAGTGTAGAGGAGACCACATTGTGAGCAGCGAATACAGTATACTACATTGAAAGAAGTACAAGTAAATCGCTGCTTCACCTGAAAGGAGTGTTTGGGGCCTGGGATAGTGAGGAGAGAGGAGGTAAATGGGCAGGTATTACACCTCCTGCGATTGCAGGGGAAGGTGCCATGAGAAGGGGATGAGGTGGTGGGGGTAATGGAGGAGTGGACCAGAGTGTCATGGAGGGAACGATCCCTTCGGAATGCTGACAGGGGAAGAGAGGGGAAGATGCGTTTGGTAGTGGCATCACGCTGGAGGTGGTGGAAATGGCGGAGGATGATCCTTTGGATATGGAGGCTGATGTAGTGGAAAGTGAGGACAATGGGAACCCTGTCACGGCTCTGGGAGGGAGGGGAAGGGGTGAGGGTAGAGGTGCGGGAAATGGGACGGACACGGTTGAGGGCCCTGTCAACAACAGTGGGGGGGAATCCTCGGTTGAGGAAATAGGAGGTCATATCAGAAGCACCGTCATGGAAGGTAGCATCATCAGAGCAGATGCGTCGGAGACAGAGAAACTGGGAGAATGGAATGGAGTCCTTACAGGAGGTAGGGTGTGAAGAAGTGTAGTCGAGGTAGCTATGGGAGTCGGTGGGCTTATAATGGATATTAGTAGACAGCCTATCCTCAGAGATGGTGACGAGGAAGGGAAGGGACGTGTCAGAGATGGACCATGTAAAGGTGAGAGAAGGGTGGAAATTGGAAGCAAAGTTGATAAAGTTTTCCAGTTCGGGGGCGGGAGCAGGAAACGGCACTGATACAGTCATCAATGTACCGGAAAAAGAGTTGGGGGAAGGGGCCTGAGTAGGACTGGAACAAAGAATGCTCGACATATCCCACAAAAAGACAGGCATAACTAGGACCCATGTGGGTAACCATAGCAACACCTTTTACTTGAAGGAAGTGTGTGGAGTTGAAGGAGAAGTTGTTCAATGTGAGAACAAGTTCAGCCAGGCGGAAGAGGGTGGTGGTGGATGGAGACTGGTTGGGCCTCTGTTAAAGGAAGAAGCGGAGAGCCCTCAAACCATCCTGTTGGGGGATGGAGGTGTAGAGCGATTGGACATCCATAGTGAAGAGGAGGCAGTTGGGACCAGGAAACTGGAAATTGTCAAAATGACATAGGGCGTCAGAAGAGTCACGGATGTAGGTGGGAAGAGACTGGACCAGCAGAGAAAAGATAGAGTCAAATTAGGAAGAAATAAGTTCAGTGGGGCAGGAGCAGGCTGACACAATGGGTCTGCTGGGACAGTCCCGTTTGTGGATTTTGGGAAGGAGGTAGAAGCGGGCTGTCCGGGGTTGCGGGACTATGAGGTTGGAAGCTGTAGAGGGAAGATCTCCAGAGGAGATGAGGTCAGTGACAGTCCTCCATTACCCCCACCACCTCATCCCCTTCCCATGGCACCTTCCCCTGCAATCGCAGGAGGTGTAATACTTGCCCATTTACCTCCTTTCTCCTCATTATCCCAGGCCCCAAACACTCCTTTCAGGTGAAGCAGCAATTTACTTGTACTTCTTTCAATGTAGTATACAGTATTCGCTGCTCACAATGAGGTCTCCTCTACATTGAGGAGACCAAACGCAGACTGGGTGACCACTTTGCGGAACACCTCCGCTCAGTCCGCAAGCAGGATCCTGAGCTTCCGGTTGTTTGCCATTTCAACACTCCCCCCTGCTCTCATGCTCATATCTCTATCCGGGGCTTGCTGCAGTGTTCCAGTGAACATCAACGCAAGCTCGAGGAAGAGCATCTCATTTACCGATTAGGCACACTACAGCCTGCCGGACTAAACATTGAGTTCAATCATTTCAGAGCATGACGGGCCCCCCAGTTTACTTTTATTTTTAGTTATTTTATCTTTTTTACACTTTTTACAATTTTTTTTGGTATGTTTATTTCATTTCATTTTAGTTTGTTCAGTTTGCTTACCCACTGTTTTTTTTTCATGTTTGTACTTGCTGTTGTTCAATCTTCAGTCCGTTAACACCCTATCTGTACTAATGCTTTGTCTTTCAAGACACCATTAACATATTGTTTGCCTTTGCTCCATGACCTTTTAGTCAGCTTTGTGGCCTTGTCCAATCTACACCGTCTCCTTTGTTATCTCTTGTCCCACCCCCGCCTCACTTGCTTCTAACCTTTGACATTTCTAATATTTGCCAGTTCCAAAGAAGGGTCACTGACCCGAAACGTTAACTCTGCTACTCTTTCCACAGATGCTGCCAGACCTGCTGAGTATTTCCAGCATTTCTTGTTTTTCTATACAACTCCACTACTATTGGGACAGATTGCTCTGGCTGATGTCCTGGCACCATGGCAGCTATTGTTTCGGGGTTGGCAAGGTGCAGATGTGCTGACGTTCAAGCACCATGGCGGGTATTGGTTGAGGGGGGTTGTGGTGAGGGTGGAGACATGCTGATGTCCTAAGACAAGCAAACCTCTGCTCTTCCTATCGTGCCACTGTCACTCCCCTGGGGTCCTGTTTCATGAATTCCACTGATATGCAGGAGAGCATGCTTGAGGAAATCAGTAATTCCTGTGGAGCCCACAGTCTGGCTGGCAGCTGTTTGAGTTTCTGCCAAAGCTGCAAAGACTAGTGACTCTGAATCTTGTTGCGACAGCCCAACTTCAATGCCCCAAGAGCTGGCTATATGCTCTATATCAGAATGCAAAGTGGTGATGCGATGTGAGATGACAGCACATAAGCTGGAAGTGGGCTTCTCCATACTTTCAGCCACGATGTGGCAACTCTTTGGCGGTTGTTTCAATACCTCATACAATTGTTCGTTTACCTCAAGGAGTATTCCTTTCAATGCTGGACCCCTGAAGGCTGTACCTCTGTCCTATTGAGCAGAGCTGGGAGAAGACCTCATCCACTGTTGAGGCATCTCCTGGCTGTCCTTATAACCATAACCTGCTTGTGGTCACTTGCACTGGGTGCTTTAACATGTGCAACCACCTTTAACTCCTTATCTAACCCACCTAGGGCCTCACTCTGTGCTGATTCTTGAGTGGGATGGACCATGTCTTAGTGTATCCTCAGTAAAATTGTTCTATTCTGAGATATCTCCTGCAGGACAAGGTGCTGAGAAGGATCTAGAGAAAAGGAACAAGTGATAGTATTGGACATTAGCACCTGACAATCTTCAGAATGCAGCTTGAAGTTGTTAAGCTGACTAAATGTTCAATTTGACTGAGATGAGAGAAGGGGTACAGGTAATATGCAGACACATTGCTTAGATAAGCCATCAGTGTCACCTTCCCCAATCACTCTTGCCAGGACCAAGACTCCAGGAATTTTTGTTCTGTAAAGGCCTTAACAAGCTGTACTCACCCTTGCTGCTCTTATAAGATCATTCAACCTTTTCCTACATTGAATCTCGGTCCTTGGGGTACTGCTGCTAGCACTGGCCTTGTCAGCACCTCTGTCCAGGTCTGCTGGACATTTGTTCCTCTGTATCTTACCAGTGGTTTGAAAGAATCTTTCCCTCCTCGCCCTGACCTCCTCCACCAGGACCTCCAGGGAGGCATCAGAAAACCTGGAGCAGCCCTGTGACTAATTTCTAGTGGCAGAATTGTGTTCAACATTGATGCAATCAGAGTTTCAAGCAGGAACTACAACCTCCCTTTAAAAGGTGCATTCCCGCTTTCAATAGGCCTTGGGTGGTTCGCTAGAAAATTGTGCTGTGATAATAGGTGGGATGTATATTTCCCAATGCTATCAGATGGGATGCCCACCAAATATATTTAAATGAGGCCCAAGAGTTAAAATTACCAGGGCTTCATGCTGTTGACGTCAGGCATATTTGGTGCTCACCCACCCACCAGAATCCTGCTCCTGAATAAAACTCCCCCCCCTTGTGTTTCTGTCACACAAAGGAGGTAAGTTTGATGTTGGATGGCCGTGTAAAAAGAGCAAACTCAGATCAACTGCTTTTATGTACATGTCCTGATTTTAGAATAGGGAGAGATGTATGAAGGGTGGCTGATATGACATTGTCTATTTTATACAACCATCTGATGTTAAAATCATCACTAAAAAGTCTTGATTGTCTCAAGCTTTCCAGAAATCAATCGATAACAATTACTTCACTGTCACTTACTGTTACAACCAGGTGAGAAAGGTGTCTAGGGGTCCCTCTCAGCCTTCACCTGATCTTACCGTAACAGGGTTTCATTTTAAACACAAGAAATGCTGGAAATACTCAGCAGGTCTGGCAGCATCTTTGGAGAGAGAAGCAGAGTTAACGTTTCGGGTCAGTTCCGAAGAAGCGTCACTGACCTGAAACGTTAACTCTGCTTCTCTCTCCACAGATGCTGCCAGACCTGCTGAGTATTTCCAGCATTTCTTGTTTTTATTTCAGATTTCCAGCATCCGCAGTATTTTGCTTTTAATTTTAAACACACTGTGTTTTTAGCTCCCCCTTGGTGAATCCTTGTTCACCGCTTTCCAATTGTAAGGCAAAGAAACCAGAACAAACATGTTTTCTTAGGTTTAAAGAATAAAAATTGGAATTTATTAAACTTGAACTTAAACTCTAATTTGGTTGACGCCTACGGATACACGTCACGCCCACATTAGCATGCATACGTGATACACACATAGAGAAATGAGCAGAAGAAAAATAAAGTGGAAATGTTTAAGCAATATCTGAAGAGTTTTTGTTACGGTTCTTCAAGCTCACTGTAGAGTCCTTGATTGTAGGTAGATCTTACTTTTCGTTGGGACTCAGTGTTCTTCTTAAACCTTGTTCACTGTAGGAGACTTTTCTCTCTTGGGGTTTATGAGTCTTCAGTGGATTCAGAGGCTTGTGAGAGAGAGATGGGAGCAGACAGACAGGAGAGATCTTCTCAGTCCGGGAGCAAAAGGTCTTTCTGCCCAAACTGTTTGTACAAATTCAAAAAACTCAGGTTGCCCAGCAGGTTAAGTCATGTGACTAGCTGGTTTGACATGTCAGTTTGTGTATTCGGCCATCTTAGCAGTCAACCTGGAATGCGAGCTCCCCCACCTTCAACGTCTGGTGATCAAATGTCCATTGTGGGTTGAATGTGTCAGGGAATGGTCCTTTGCTCTTCCAAACACTGTCTGTTAATATGCAAATATCTTTCCAGCCAAGATCTAGCAATTTTTTAAAGCAAATTCTTTCTTCACTTCCACAACAGTTTGAAATTTAATGGCCATGTGGTGAAATTAACATGCCTCATGCTTGGCAGGTGGGGGCCTGCATGACACTTACCATAATTTTTATAAACTTATTTCCATATCCTTTTAATGGTGATATGCACCTCTATCACATTCCTATTGCCACACTTCAACTTCCTTCACAACAGTGTAACCTCTGGCTTATTGTATACAACTACATAGGGGATTTGCCAATCTATATAAATGTTTTGAGTATCTATCATACACCAGACATTATACTTGATGTAAAACCACAAGTTAAAAAAAAATTTTACCTGTGTTTTATTTAGGATTTGAGACATCCTGGAGAGAATATTGAGATAACAGGCAGATCCAGAAAGCAATTCTAATCCAGCAAGCAATTCTCATCTAATACACCTTCTAATAGTGACAATAATTGCCTTTAATTGACCTTAAGACCTATGCAGATTACTTGCTCACAGGGTTTATTTGAGCCAAAGCCTTGAAAGAATAGGCCAGGATTTGGCATGGAGAGTGTTGCATGGCACATTTGTGTGCAATATGTTTTTAAACAAATTCACAGACTTCCAGGTCACCTGCAACTTTTGTGGCCTGGGAGAATCCATTTTCCACCTGTAGATGGGGTGTGACAAATTGCAGCACACATCTTCCACTACTGGAAGGGGCTGCTCCTTAACTTCAGATTACACTTCAGTCCCATGGTCCTGACCTTCAGCCACCTGATGCAGAGGAAGGACTGGTTAAGGCTGAGGATCCCCTTGGGTGCTGCTTCTTCACCTGGCTAAGGTAGCCATCAATAGGTCCAGGCAGCGCATGGTCAAGGAGACTGACCATTCCGACTGCCTGCCTCTCATTTTCAGTCTTCTTGAAGAGGGAGCACGTGGGCTCTATCAATACACTTGAGGCCTTCTGCAACCATTGGGCACTGGTGGGATTGACGTGCAACCCAGCCAACAATATCACAATTGAATAAACTGTTATTTCCTGGTTTTAATTTACTGATCAAAGTTGGACCTCTTTTTTCTACCCCTTTAAAAAGGGACACATTTGTTCATTTGATTCTGGTTGGTCCACAGAGGTGACTATGCCACCAATTAAAAGAGAAAGGGCAGGCCAGGTGAGCAAATAAAGATTACAACATGTACAGACCCAGATCACCTCTGACCAATGCCAGAGAGACCAGCTAGTCTATATAATATAGATGTGGGCACCTGCTAGGCTGTAATTTTATGATGTCCTTTTCAGGGTGCATGATTGAGATGCATTTTGCTGTGTGCCCTTAAAAACTTTTATGTGGCATCCAACTTCAGTTGCCCTGAAGCTTTTCGACCTTTTCAGAAAACAATCTTTTGCATTCTTAATCGCAGATAAGATGACAGGAGGTACGGCATATTAATTCTTTTATTCAGACCAAGGAAAAACAAATTCTGGAAGTTATGGGTGTATTTTACAGCCAATTTAACAATACTCATTCCATTATTCAATTTTACAAATTCCAGAGCTTGTTTTTGCACGCGAGCTCCAATTTGCACAGAGAGTTTGTTAGGTCTCAGTTTGATTTTTGATCATTTATTTTTGATTTACAGTATTTGGTCTAGGATTATCACATGCACTCAGCAGTCACAGAATAAAAAGACAGACATAACTTGGTATTACATTAGACATTTGATATCTGCTCTGGTTTATAAAATCCAGTAGAAAACTGTCTTCTACTAATAACTAGTTCCTAAAAATAATAGGCACGGAGACATCAAAGTAAAATGCTAACAATGGTTCAGTTAAAAATTCCAATAAATAACTGGTATATAATAAATAGTTTAGAAATGTAATCTTGGATCTATTTAGTTCAGTGTGTGTACATCTCAGTTGTGGATGTTCATCCTCAGTTAAATTGCCCAGTTCTCCATAACTGAACAGTATTAAACTTGAAAATCCTTACAGGGCACTTTACGAAGACAGTGCCACTTCTCCAAGTAATTATTTACAGATATGGTTGGGTGACAAAAGTAGTCTTGCAAACACCAGAAACTGTTTGTAAATCTGTCAATAATATCCAGGACCTTGTGATTGCGAGGAGGCTGGTTTCCATCACAAAGATTTCATCATAATTAGCAGTACTGAAATTTACAAACCTTTTTTGGTGTTTTTACTAAGACTTAGATTGAAATTAGGACCATAAATATGTAATGTTTGTGTCTGAGATCAGTGTACTGAGCAACTATGTGCATTTTTGAGACACTGCAGCTTTTAATAATGCTTATAAATAACTGGCTATCTTTAGACTGTGTGCTACATTAATTAACACTAGGTCACCACATGTCATCTCCAGCACTACTTCTGGTACTTGCCCTCTCTCTATTCTTGATCCGTAACATTTCCATAATGCTGCGAGCATAAATATCTCGCAAATTAACATTGACAACGGAATCAAAAGCTGAATTCTTGGTGAGCCTCTTCAAAGCATCACGGTGTCGAAGGGCGGCATCTTTCATCTTCAGAGTAAAGTAACAAGAGGAAAACCTGTCGTTTATAATAGCTATGGGTAGTGATAAGACCAATATGCCAGTCAAAATACATAAAAAGGCAATTATCTTCCCGATAGTAGTTTCAGGTCGGATATCCCCATAACCCACAGTGGTCATGGATGTTGTTGCCCACCACCATGCAGAGGGGACACTAGAAAACGTTGTCTCTGGGACACTGTGCTCCACAGCATACTCCACTGTTGAGAAGATAGAAATGCCCACGGACAGGAAAAGGAGGAGTAAGCCAACCTCTTCATAACATAGAGTGACAGTCATTCCTAGAGATCTCAAACCTGTAAAATGACAAACAATAAACATTGATATATTATATCTGCTTAGTCCAAACTCTGGTCCAATGAATGGTTCACCTGATGTAGAATATGGTAGGACATTACTGCTATTGATAGATTCATAACTGGGAATGAGAAGTGATATATAAGTAAATTGCTCAGCTGTGGAGGTTTCTTGCTGCATGGCATGGCTCTACATGTGTTTTGGTGGTTGGATTGATGTTATAATTGGGATGATTTGGATATGCATTGTAATAAAAGCAAACAAGCTGAGATAACTTCAGGTGACAATTGGATTGTAGCAGAGGCCTTTTCAGTACTTCGTAAACAGAAACAAAAGACATTAGCAAGCAACGGCGATACTCAACTTGTGTGGATGAACCGTGGTTGTCTAATTATTTAAGCTGAAAACATAGTAAAAATGATCAGATGGCGTCACTTAGTCATTGCAATATAACAACTGCAATTAATGCAAGTATTTTCCACTGGTATGAGTCTAAACAGGCATAATAAAAATGAATCAGCCCTTGTACATCTTAAGGATTTGTCATACCACGGATATTAATATAGTTACATTTGTACTTGGCACATGCGTTTAATTATCCTGTTGGCTCTCTCTTGCCATACACTATACTCAACTGAGCAACAGCAGAATACCACTTAATGTGTGCAAACACACAGCACAACCTGTTGGCCAATTAAATTATCATGCTTGGAGTGCAGCAGAGTGCATATGGTGTCTCCAGGCATTCAAAGGTAAGAAAATGAATTTATAACCGGCTAAGCACATCTTAATCTTGGATTTGCAGTGGGATTGTGCTGCACCTGGTATGATGTCACAGAATCAAAGAATTATTACAGCACAGAAGCAGGCCAGTCAGCCCATTGTGTCTGCTCTCTGAATGAGTAACTCATCTATTGCCATTCCCCTGCCTTCTTGCTGTAACCCTGCATATTCTTCCTTTTCAGACAACTATCTAATTCCCTTTTGAATGCCTCAATTGAACCTGCCTGCACCACACTCTCAGGCAGTGCATTCCAGACCTTAACCACTCACTGTGTGAAAAAAAATTTCATGTCGTCTTTGCTTCTTTCTCAATTATTTTGAATCTGTACCATCTCGTTCGCAATCCATTCACGAGTGCGAACAGTTTCTCCGAACCTACTCTCTCCAGGCGTGTCATGATTTTGAATACCTCTCAGCCTTCTCTTCTCTAAGGAAAACAATCCCAACTTTTCCAATCTATCATCATAATTGAAGTTCCTCATCCCTGGAACTATTCTCATGAATCTTTTCTGCACTCTCTCTAACACCTTCACATTCTTCCTAAAGTGCGGCACCCAGAACTGGACGCAATACTCCAGCTGAGGCGGAACTAGTGTTTTATACCAGTTTAACATAATCTCCTTGCTCTTGTACTCTCTGCCCCTATTAATAAAGCCTAGGGTACTGTATGCTTTATTAACTGTTCTCTCAACCTATCCTCTCAACCTGCCTTATGCACATATATACCCAGGTCTCTCTGCTCCTCCACCCCTTTTAGAATTGTACCCTTTATCTTATATTATCTCTTCATGCTCTTCCTACTAAAATGAATCACTTCACATCTCTCCCCGTAGAATGCCATCTGCCACTTGTCCGCCGATTCCATCAACTTTTCTATGTCCTTTTGATGGCATACACTGTCCTCCTCACAGTTCACAATGCTTCCAAATTGAAATTGTGCCCTGTACACCAAGGTCTATATCATTAATATATATCAGGAAAAGCAACACTGACCCCTGGGGAACTCCACTACAAACCTTCCTCCAGCCCGAAGAAACATCCATTAATCACTACTCTCTGTTTCCTGTAACAAAGCCAATTTAGTTTCCATGTTGCTACAATCCCTTTTATTCCATGAGCTATAACTTTTCTCACAAGTCTGTTGTGAAGCACTGTATCAAATGCCTTCTGGAATGCCATGTACACCACATCAATAGCATTGCCCTCATCAACCATCTCTGTTACTTCTTCAAAAAACTCCTGCACGTTAGTTTAACACAATTTTCCCCTAACAAATCCATGCTAGCTTTCCTGAATTAACTTGCATTTATCCATGTTCCTGTCAATTTTGTCTTGAATTATTGTTTCTAGAAGTTTCCCACCACCAATGTTAAACTGACTGGCCTGTAGTTGCTGGGCTTATTTTTACACCCTTTTTTGAACAAGGGTGAAACATTTGCAATTCTCCAGTCCTCTGGCACCATCCTTGAGTCTAAGGAAGACTGGAAAATTATGGCCAGTGCTGCTGCAATTTCCACTCTAACTTCCCTCAGTATCCTTGGATGCATCTCATCCGTCCTGGTGCTTTATCAACTTTAAGCATAGACAGCTTATCTAATGCCTCCTCCTTATCAATCTTAAGTCCTCTTTCACCATAGCCTGAGTAACATCTTCTTCCTTAGTAAATACAAATGCAAAATATTCATTCAGCACCTCAACTATTCCCCTGCCTCTATGTGTAAATCACCCTTTTTGCTCCCTAAATGGCACTACTCCACCTTTTACTACGTTTTTACTATTTATATGTCTATGGAAGACATTTGAATTCCCTTTTATGTTAGCTGACAATTTCTTTTCATACTCCCTTTTTGCTTTTCTTATTTGCTTTTTCACTTCCCCTCTGAATCTTCTATATTCAGCCTGGTTTTCTGTTGCATTATTCACCTGACATCTATCATAAACACACTTTTTCTTTTCATCTTAATCTTTATCTCTTTTGTCATCTAGGGAGCTCTGAATTTGTTTGCCCTACTTTTTCCCTTTGAGAGAATAGACCTTGACTGTGCCCGGATCGTCTCTTCTTTGAAGGTAGCCCATTGCTCAGTTACCGTTTTTCCTGCGAACCTTTGATTCCAATTTATTCGGCCCAGATCCATTCTTATCCCATTGAAGTTGGCTTTCCTCTGGTTAATTATTCTTGCTCTAGATTGTTCTTTGTCCTTTTCCATAGCCAACCTAAACCTTATGATACAATGATCACAGTCCCCTAAATGTTCTCCTACTGATATTTGATCACTTGGCCCACTTCTTTTCCAAGAACTAGGTTTAGCAGTGCCTCTCCTCTCGTTGGACTGGAAATATACTGCTGTAGAAAATTTTCCTGAACACACTCTAGAAACTCTTGACTCTCTCTGCCCTTTACACTACTACTATCCCAGTTTATATTCGGAAAATTAAAGTCCCCAATATAACTACCGAATAATTCTTGCACCCATGTTTGCAAATTTGTTACTCTACATGCTTTCCACTAGTTGGCGGCCTATAGACTACACCGATCAATGTAATTGCACCTTTTCTGTTCCTTAGTTCTAGCCAAATAGGTTCCATCCTTGACCCCTCTCCTTAATCAATATTTCCATTCCTCGCCCTTTTCTTTCTTTCTTATCTTTCCTGAATAGCTTGTATAAAGGAATATTTAACACCCATGTCCTGCCCTTCTTTGAGCCAGGTCTCTGTTATAGCCACAAAATCATATTTCCACATGTCAACCTGTGCGTGTAACTCACCAATCTTATTAACCACACTCCAAGCATTCACACACATGCACATTAACCCTGTGTGATGAAGACCCTACATGCCAAATGAAAAATATTCATTTTGTGTGGAACGTTGCCTGAGACATTTACTAAGACTGTTACAAATAACTTTTAAAAAACAGAACAGCGAGCAGCCAAGATGGCCACACACAATTTGAGCATGAGAAGCTAAATATCTGCTGGAGAGAGAGGTAATTACCCAGTCTAGCCAGAACAATGGAATGCTCTCTGATTGATTTATCTGGGATAGCCTTATCAATGGGGGTCGTCAAAAGCCATCGACACCCATTGACTTTGAACGAGCCAAAACCCCCTACCAAGTATGTTTGAACAGCTTGAGAGGAGAGCCTCGAATTTCAAAGACCTTTCTCCGGAAGCTTCTGTTTCAAACAAAGAGGTGGTCACATCATATTACTGCTTGTGTAACTCTGGGAATTTGTTAATTGTGCCTCAGAAGGCAGACTGTAACTGAAATCCAGTGAAGGAACATCTCCTCTCTCCCTCTCAACAGCAAAGATCCAGAGAAGCCTCAACTGCAAACCTACAGCCCAGTACAGCCAACAACTAAGGGGACATGGATAAAGCCCTGCTTCTGCCTTACAGAACCAGAGAAGCAAGCCCAAATTGTGCACATGGCCCAGCGAGGACCTCAGGGCTACAACTTCAACTAAGGATTCTGGGACTAAACTTCAGTATTTAAATTACATTTTTATAAGGGAGTCTACTCCAACCTCCCAACTCTGTTTTATTCATGCGCAATATTTATGTGTATGTGCTCTCATGTGAATGTGAGCATGGATCCATAGCATATGTTAGGAATTTTAACTGGTTTAGAGTGATAAGGTTAATAAACTTATATCTTTCTTGTTTAAACTCAAGAAAACCTTTCTGATTGGTTCATTTGCAATTATATTAGAGGAACAGGAGCAAGTGCTCACTGAGGTGGTAGGTTAAATCACTGTTAAATAAGATAAACTCTGTTGCGGTCAAATCAGAGAAGTGCGAAAGGGGAGCTTGAGCCCCCCTTCCTCACCTGGGCATAACAGAAATTTGGGGGCTCTAGTCTGGCATTGTACCTAGAGACAAACATGAAATTGGAAGTGAGAAACCAAATTGATCCCAATCCAAAAAACTTCAATACAGGTTTTCTTGTGGTTTGTGTTGCTAGAATACTAACATGTCTGCATCCAATGCCAGTATTTCCCCAAGCCAGGGTGAAGTAACTTGGGATAAGATGAAGGCCTTATCTATGGAAGAGTTAAGTGTTACGACCGGGTGAGAAGGTCTAGGCGTTCCCTCTCAGCCTTTGCCTGGTTTAACCGTAACAAGGTTTAATTTGAAAACACTGTGTTTTCAGCTCCCCCTGAGTGAATTCTTGTTCACTGCTCCAATCATAAGGCAAATAAATCAGACAGGTTTCCTTAGATTTAAACAAGAAACATGGAAGTTTATTGACCTTAAACTCTAATCCAGTTAACAACAATAAATATGCGACATGACCACGCTAGCATGCATATGCGATAAACACACACGCAGATCGAGACAGAAAATGTAGAAGGAATAAAGGGGAAATGTTTAAGGCAATATCTGGTAGTTACAGTCCCTTAAGTTCAATGTGGAGTCTTTGGTTGCTGATAAATCTTGCAATTCGTTGGGGCCCAGTTCACACTTCAACTTGTTCCGATGTAGGAGTCTTTTCTCTCTTGAGGTTTATGTGTCTTCCATGGATCCGGTGGCTTGGGGAGAAAGTGAGAGAGAGGCAGCCAGGAGAGAGAGGCTTTCTTGTTCCAGGCTCCGGTTCCTTTCTCTGTGGCATAATTCAAAAAACCCTAGTTTGCTCAGCAGGTTAATCATGTGACTATCTCCTTATTTGGACCAGTCTCTCCTGCAAAGTTTGTACCTCAGCGGTCTCTGGAATGCATTTCCTTACATCTTCAATATCTGAAGATCAAAATCCATTTGGGTTAATTGGAGCAGGGCATAGTCCTTTGTCGCCACAAGCAGCGTCTCTTAGTAAGCAAATGTCCTTCCAGTCCAGTGTCTGGTGATCTTCAAACAAGTCATTTCTTCACTCCAGCAACAGTTTAAAATCAATGTTCATATGACAAAATTAATATGCCTCATTCTTGGCAGATGGGCGTCTGTATGACATGAGGAATATAGCTGGGCAGTGTGGGATCACTTTCCATGCAAAAGCTAGGAAGTCCGAATTCCTAAGACTTGTGGCTAACCATTTTTCACTCAAACCTGAAGATGCAGAGACAGGGTTGGTGTTAGACTCGAACAGGGTAATGTTAGGTAAAATACAATTAAAACAGAGGAGACTTGAATTGGAAGACAAAGAGAGAGAGAAGGAAAAAGAGAGAAGAGAGAGATAAAGAGAGACAGCAGGGAGAAAGAGAGGGCATTTTCCAGAAAGAGCAAGAGGAAAGGGAGTTGAGGCAGCTTCAACGAGCTATGGGGCAACAAAGTAACCCCAGTGAAAGCATGGCCAATATGGAGATTGCTCTTAACTCAGAACCATGTGCTGAGCTCTTAAAGTTCTCCCAACTGATCCCAAAGTTCAATGAGGGAGATGTGGAAGCATTTTTTGTCATGTTTGAAAAGCTTGCAAGGCAGTTAAAATGGCCGGCCGAGAGCTGGACACTACTGCTACAAAGCAAGCTAACAGGAAAAGTCCATGAGGTTTATTCCCTGTTGCCAGATGAAAGTTCATTAAATTATGAACTGATTAAAATGCTATCCTCGGGGCATATGAGCTAGTACCAGAAATGTACCGTCAGAAATTCTGAACTCTCCGGAAACAAGCTGATCAAACTTACCTGGAGTTTGAGAGAAGTAAGCAGCTGGCTTTTGACCAGTGGTTAAGGGCCCTTAAAGTGCAGCCCACATATGAAAACCTCAGAGAGGTGATTCTTCTCGAGGAATTTAAAAACTCTCTCCCTGTCTCTATAAAGACCCATGTAGAGGAACAAAAAGTGTACAGAGCGAGGCAAGCCGCAGTTCTGGCTGATGAGTTCACTCTCATATACAAATCGGTTCCCCAAGGATAAATCTTTCATAGTCACCCCCACAAACCCGAGAAGTACAAAGGGTGGGAGGGTGATAGGAGCCCAAACAGTCCTGAGAGAGAAAGGAAAGTGGGACACACAGGAGGCTCTCCTCAAGCCAAAAAAGATGGTGCTGAAAGCAAAAGTGAGACCAGGAGACCTGTGTGTTTCCATTCTAACAAGGCAGGTCACCTCAGAGATGACTGCTGGAAACTACGAGGAAAGCCAGTAGGGTTAATCAGGACACACCCACCCAGTGCAGGAGAAGGGACCCTAATGGAAAGCACAGCAGAGCAGGCTGTGGATTTAACTGCAACAGCAGTACGACCCAGAAAAAATACTGCTGTGGGTGCAGGAAAATTTAACAAGATCCCTGAAGGTTATCAGGATTTTGTGTCCGAAGGGAGAGTAACCTCATACCCCTTGAGTGGGGCAAGCAAGCCCATCATCATATTCAGGGATACAGGGGCCACCAGATCCCTTTTGCTGGTCTGTCCCCCAGAGAGTGCAGTGAATGTGAGGATGAAAGTGAATGGTATTGGAGGGTATGCCCTTACTTTTACATCGGGTGCACTTGGAGTGCGACCTAGTTTCGGGACTGGTGACCGTATGGATTGTCTCTAGTTTGCCTGTGGACGGGGTTGACCTGCTCCTAGGTAATGATCTGGCAGGGGCAAAGGTGGTAGCCCCCCAGTAGTTGTAGAGACCAATGGAGGTCAAAAAGACAGGGTAGTGGCAGGAGACGGTCCCCTGCATTTCCCCTGAATGTGTAGTGACTCGGACCATGGCCAAACCAACTCCCTCAGAGGAGACTGAGCTGGCACTACAGACAGATGACCCTGCTGTCTGGTTGTCTGAAACTTTCTTTGGGAAGTTAGAAGACCCAGGAAATGGATTAAATGAATCTTCCCTAGTTGAGGCTCAGCAAGCCGACCCAGTATTAAGGAAGATAGCATAAGCTGCCCAAACTGAAATTGAAGCAGAGGAAGTCCCTGATTGCTACTATGTGAAGAATGAGGTGCTAATGGGGAAAAGGAGTTCTCCTCATAGACCTGTGGACAAAGAGTGGACAGTGGTTCTCCAGTTAGTGGTGCTGCCGAGGTACCATAGAGAAATATTAAGGATGGCCCATAAATTTACAATGGCTGTACATGTCAGTGTACGAAAAACCAAAGCCGCATAAGACAGCAGTTCGACTGACCAAAACTCCTCAAAGAGGTAGTGGAGTATTGTAAAACCTTCCACATATGTCAGGTTGTGAGAAAGCTCCAACTTGCAGTAAAATCTGCACCCCTAATTCCTGTACCAGAGTTTGGAGGGCCCTCAGCAGAGGGCTGGTGAATGGTGAGGATCCCAAAAGGGGACAGACAAGCACAGGTCTGGCAGAAAGATAGGGAGGAAGGGGACAAAAAGAACAAAGAGGGAAGGTTAGAGGAGGATTCCTAAATGCAACCCGCTACTGTCCAATCAGCCAACCCTGAAATATTGGAAAGCTTAGTCCCCACACCCTCCTATGTAAATACAGGGAAATGGAGCACCCTACCAGGGCTGCTACCAACGTTTACAGAAACCTGCAAGGATGAAGAAAGTCCCCAAAGGGGCACAGAAACAGTGCGGGCAATGCCTCACCTAGTCGAAGTGCCTCAGGAGAGTGCAGTGGAATCCGGACAGATACCTGTAGCAGGAATGTCCCAGTGGACCTGGGGGAGATTAGCAAAGAGTCCCTTCCCACAGTCAAGAGAAAAGGGAACCAACAATGCCCTAAAGTGACCAGCACTTGAATGACTCACCAGAACACCGAAAGTGAGGTCAGAGTGGATCCACCCACTGTAGACTCCCATGATCAGAACTCAAGGCAAAGCTAATTAAATCCAACAATTTCACTTCAGACTCCAACAAGAACAAAGGCCCAGGTGAAATCCTGGACACCTCACAGGGGCTTAAAACTAACTCATAACCCAATATTACCATATGGAGAGAAATTAGCAAGGTACTGGAGCCTGACGGATTAGAACCACATGTTACAGAAACAGCAGCTAAGGGGTTAAACCTTGTGCACGAAGGAGAACTTGCCCTAGCCAATTATAGAACTTTGCAGACATCAAGCTTTCCCAACAACCACATGCTTATTAGGAAGCCCATTTCCAGCTTATTGCAAACTGATACCAAAGAAACTTTAAACCCATTGGATAACACCTAACCATCTCAAACCAACCTCAAGGGAAAAGGGCAGTTTAAATCAGCACTGCTGCTGCAGAGAAAAAAAGACAAGCTGCAACAATTTTCAGATTTCTAAGTGGATGAGAGTGAATGAAAAAAGGCATGTGTGTTTTCTCTTTTTAAGTCCTATAATGAAATGCTCCCATTGTCGCATTTCATTCTACGTGGTCAGAGGTGTGACGAAGACCCCACATGCCAAATGCAAAATATTCATTTCATTGTGTGGAACCTTGCCTGAGACTTTTACTGAGACTGTTACAAATAACTTCTAAAAAAACAGAACAGAACACAATTTGCACATGAGAAGCTCAAGGTCTGCTGGAGACAGAGGTGATTACCCAGTCTAGCCCGAACAAGATAAGATTCACTTATCTGGGATAGCTTTATCAATGGAGGTCGTCAAAAGCCATCGACACTCATTGACTTTGAAAGAGCCAAACCTCCCTACCAAGTATGTTTGAACAGTTTGAGAGGAGAGCCTTGAATTTCAAAGACCTTTCTCCGGAAGCTTCTGTTTCAAACAAAGACGTAGTCACATCACCTGGCTGCTTGTGTAACTCTGGGAGTTTGTTAATTGTACCTCAGAAGGCAGACTGTACCTGAAATCCAGTGAAGGAACATCTCCTCCCTCCCTCTCTCCAGCAAAGATCCAAGGAAGCCTCACCTGCAAACCTACAGCCCAGCACAGCCAACAACTAAGGGGGCATGGATAAAGCCTCTCTTTTGCCTTCCAGAACCAGAGAAGCAAGCCCGAATTGTGAACGTGGCCCAGCGATGACTTTGGAACTACAACTTTAAATAAGGATCCTGGGACTAAACGTCAGTATTTAAATTACGTTTTTATATGGAACTCTACTCCAACCTCCCAACTCTGTTTTATTCCTGTGCAATCTATTTATGTGTATGTGACTCTCATGTGAATGCGAGTGTGGATGCATCATGTATATTAGCAATGTTAACTGGTTTAGAGTGATAAGGTTAATAAACTTACATCTTTATTGTTTAAACTCAAGAAAACCTTTCTGATTTGTTCATCTGCAATTATATTAGAGGAACAAGAGCAAGTGCTCACTAAAGTGGTAAGTTAAATCACTGTTAAAAAAGATAAACTCTGTTGCAGTCCAATCAGAGAAGGGTGAAAGGGGATCCTGAGACCCCCTTCCTGGTCAGAAATTTGAGGGCTCTAGTCTAGCATTGTACCCACAGACCAACAAGAAATTGGAAGTGGGAAACCAAATTGATCCCAATCAATCTCCCCTACTCTGATCCCACCTAATAATGTACTATTCCCTACTCTAGTGCTATCTATCTCTCCCAATATTATGTGCACCTTGGTATCCCTCTCTGATATTTCATCCTGGCTCCCACACCATTGTCAAGTTAGTTTAAACCCTCCCCAATAGCACTAGCAAATCGCCCTGCAATGAACTCAGTCCTGGCTCTATTTAGGTGCAACCCATCAGGCCTGTACAGGTCCCATCACCCCGAGAGCCAGTCCCAATGTCCCAAGAATCTAAAGCCCTCCCTCCTGCACCATCTTTCCAGCCAGGCATTCATCTGCTTTATCCTCCTATGTTTATACTCACTTGCACGTGGTATTGGCAATCCAATTGATGTGTTACTTTACTAGAGATAATCTCAAACATTCTAGCTTTAGTAAGCTCAGTCCTCACATCAGGACCTGATTGTTAAGTTGTAGGACCCCTAATGCATCAACATGCATCAGAAACTAATTTACATTGATATAAAAGTGGCAGTTTACAGTTATATTTGATCCAAGATTTTAAATTAATTTCAATGGTTTATTTCTATTATCTTGTCTCATTACCCAAACAAAAATAATGGGCTGGATTTTACTGCAGGCTTCAGGACCTTGATATCAGGACCAAATGGGAGGCCTGAGCCTGCACTTGCCATCAGTGAGACTGGCTCAGCAATCTTCCCAGAGGCGGCCTCCCAGTTGGCCATCTGAGCTCACTAGAGGGCTCCTGATGCTGCTAGGAGCAATCGGAGGGCTGGCAGCTCTTGGAGCCTTGGCAGCCCTATATGGAGAGGTGGGCACTGCTGTGGTAGGTCTGGGACACGAGGACACCTCAACATGGAGGCGCCCTCAGAGGCATGGATCTAAAATAAACATTATTTTGGGTGAAGCCGTTAGACCCTTTGTATCAGAGGGGAATCCCCTCCAGCTGAAATGTTTGAGCCGCAGGTGTGGCCTTCCTTGCCTGTGACCCTCTCTTTGGGGCATGGAGCCTCTGGGTCTGATGACACCCCCCAGCTTGCTACTGGGAGGTCACCTCCATTGAGTTGGCGGCCTCTGCAAGCGGCAAGGTCACGCTTTGTCGGTGGCCAAATGTCGGCGAGCTTGCAAAATCGCCCCTACAGGGGGCTTAAACATCTTAATTGGCTGCCCGCCTTCGTGTAGCTGGCAGCCGAACCTACTCCCAGCTAGCCTCAGGAAAGATCCCTAGCAGTGGGAATGCATCAAGGAGCCATCCTGGCATGGCTCCCCCCATTTTCCCGGCCCCACCGCCTCCAAGTACATCATCACAGGTTAGGAAAATTCAGTCCAATGTGTCACGGCCATATTTACGAACTGCAGGAAGAGGAATTTAAATTGCTTCCTGTGAATTTATATCTCACTGTCAATATAGCACCTCCAAACTCACTAGGAATTTCTTATATATTTGGGTATGCAAGCATCAGAGTCAAACTTCCCACACTTACCATGACACCATCAGTGAGACTACAGCCTCCAGCACACCTATCTGACAACGACCAAGCTTTGGGTCAACACAAAAAACAGTTGAAGATCTATGCCATCTGCTCAAGAACATCTGCAGTCAACCTGCACCATAAGGACTGCAGTGTTAGTCAAAGTCAAGGTCACCAGTTGCACTTTTTTACTGCCAGCTCCTGCCAAGTATACAGCATTATTGTCCTCTGGGAATGATGTGCTGAAGCACCAAAAAGGACAACATTCCTCGCATTCACCTCATTCTCCAGCATCAGTATAACAGGGATGGTAGCATACTGGTAACGTTACTGGACTAGATGTCCAGAGGTCCTGACTAATTCAAAGCAGCTGGGGGAAATTTAAATTCAATTAGTTAATAAATCTGAAATAATGGTTATGAAATTACTGGATTGTTATAAAAGTCCATCTTCACTGGTTCACTTATGTCCTTCAGGGGAGGAGATAGAGTTATAGAGTCGTACAGCATAGAAACAGGCCCTTCGGCCCACCGTGTCCATGCTGACCATAATGCCTCGGGCGGCACAGTGGCGCAGTGGTTAGCACTGCAGCCTCACAGCTCCAGGGACCCGGGTTCGATTCTGGGTACTGCCTGTGTGGAGTTTGCAAGTTCTCCCTGTGTCTGCGTGGGTTTTCTCCGGGTGCTCCGGTTTCCTCCCACAAGCCAAAGGACTTGCAGGTTGGTAGGTAAATTGACCATTATAAATTGTCACTAGTATAGGTAGGTGGTAGGGAAATATAGGGACAGGTGGGGATGTTTGGTAGGAATATGGGATTAGTGTAGGATTAGTATAAATGGGGGGTTGATGGTCGGCACAGACTCGGTGGGCCGAAGGGCCTGTTTCAGTGCTGTATCTCTAATCTCTAATCTCTAGACTAATCCCACCTGCCTGCATTAATTCCATATCCCTCTATGCCTTGCTCATTCAAGTACCTGTCCAGATGCCTCTTAAATGTCACTACTGTTCCTGCCTCCACCACCTCCTCAGGCAGCTCATTCCAGATACCCACTATTTTTTGTGTGAAAAATTTACCCTTTTGATCCCCTTTAAACCTCCTCCCTCTCACCTTAAATCTATGCACTCTAGTTTTAGTCACCCCTACCATGGAAAACAGACTCTGGCTATCTACCCTATCTATGCCTCTCATAATTTTATATACCACTATCATGTCCCCTCTCAGCCTCCTTCGCTCCAGGGACAACAGACCCAGCCTATCCAATCTCTCTTTATAACTCAAGCCCTCCAAACCAGGCAACATCCTTGTGAGTCTTTTCTGCACCCTCTCTAGCTTAATCACATCTTTCCTGTAGTGCGGCGACCAGAACGGCACACAGTTCTCCAAGTGTGGCCTAACCAATGTTAGGTACAACTGTAACATGACATCCCAACTCTTGCACTCAATGCCTCGGCCAATGAAGGCAAGCATGCCATACGCCTTCTTCACCACGCTGTCTACCTGTGTTGCCACTTTCAGGGTACTATGTACTTGCACCCCAAGGTCTCTCGGCTCAACAACACTCCCCAGGACCCTGCCATTCACTGTATATGTTCTGCCCTGGTTTAACTTCCCAAAATGCATCAATTTGCACTTGTCTGTGTTAAATTCCATTTGCCAATCCCTTGCCCACTTTCCCAGTTTATCTATATCCTGTTGTAACCTTAGACAACCTTCTCCACTGTCCACTATACCACCAATTTTGGTGTCATCTGCAAACTTACTAATCATGCCCCCTATATTGTGAAGGGGAGGTCGTGTCTCACTAACTTGATTGAGTTTTTTGAGGAAGTGACGAAGATGATTGATGAAGGAAGGGCAGTGGGTGTTGTCTATCTGGACTTCATTAAAGCCTTTGACACGGTCCCTCATGGCAGACTGGTACAAAATGTGAAGTCACACGGGATCAGAGGTGAGCTGGCAAGATGGATACAGAACTGGCTCTGTCATAGAAGACAGAGGGTAGCAGTGGAAGGGTGCTTTTCTGAATGGAGGACTGTTCCGCAGTGATCAGTGCTGGGACCTTTGCTGTTTGTAGTAGATATAAATGATTTGGAGGAAAATGTAGCTGGTCTGATTAGTAAGTTTGCGGACACACAAAGGTTGATGGAGTTGCGGATAGTGATGAGGATTGTCAGCAGGATATAGATCGGTTGGAGACTTGGGCGGAGAAATGGCAGATGGAGTTTAATCCGGACAAATGTGAGGTAATGCATTTTGGAAGAACTAATACAGGTGGGAGGTATACAGTAAATGGCAGAACCCTTAGGAGTATTGACAGGCAGAGAGATCTGGGCCTGTCAGAGAGGTCCACAGGTCACTGAAAGTGGCAACTCAGGGGGATAGGGTAGTCAAGAAGGCATACGGCATGCTTGCCTTCATTGGTCGGGGCATAGAGTATAAAAATTGGCAAGTCATGCTGCAGCTGTACAGAACTTTAGTTAGGCCACACTTAGAATATTGCATGCAATTCTGGTCGCCACACTACCAGAAGGATATGGAGGCTTTGGAGAGGGTACAGAAGATGTTTACCAGGATGTTGCCTGGTCTGGAGGGCATTAGCTATGAGGAGAGGTTGGATAAACTCGGATTGTTTTCACTGGAACGACGGAGGTGGAGGGGCGATATGATAGAGGTTTACAAAGTTATGAGTGGCATGGACAGTCAGAAGCTTTTTCCCAGGGCAGAAGAGTCAGTTACTAGGGGACATAGGTTTAAGGTGCAAGGGGCAAAGTTTAGAGGGGATGTGCGAGGCAAGTTCTTTACACAGAGTGCCTGGAACTTGCTGCCGGGGGAGGTGGTGGGAGCAGGTACGATAGCAATGTTTAAGAGGCATCTTGACAAATACATGAATAGGATGGGACTAGAGGATATGGTCCCCGGAAGTGCAGAAGGTTTTAGTTTAGACAGGCATCAAGATCGGCGCAGTCTTGGAGGGCCAATTGGCCTGTTCCTGTGCTGTACTGTTCTTTGTACATTCTCATCCAAGTCATTAATATATATGACAAACAACAGAGGGCCCAGCACTGATCCCTGCGGCACACTACTGGTCACCGGCCTCCAATCTGAAAAACAACTCTCCACTACCACCCTCTGCCTCCTACCACCAAGCCAATTTTGTATCCAATTGACTAGCTCACTCTGGATCCCATGTGTTTGAACCTTCTGGACCAGCCTATCATGTGGGACTTTGTCAAAGGCCTTGCTAAAGTCCATATAGACAACGTCCACTGCCTTGCCCTCGTCAATCCTCTTGGTCACCACCTCAAACAACTCAATCAAATTCGTGAGATATGATTTCCCACGCACAAAGCCATGCTGACTCTCCCTAATCAGACCTTGCCTTTCCAAATGCATATAAATCCTGTCTCTCAGAATCCCTTCCAATAACCTTTCCACTACTGATGTATGGCTCATCGGCCTGTAGTTCCCTGGCTTATCCCTGCTGCCCTTCTTGATTAAAGGCACAACATTAGCTATCCTCCAGTCTTCCGGTGCCTCACCCATGGCTAATGATGATACAAAAATCTCTGTCAGGGCCCCAGCAATCTCGTCCCTTGCTTCCCATAGCATCCTAGGATACACCTGGTCAGGCCCTGGGGATTTATCCACCTTAATGCGCTTCAAAACCTCCAACACCTCCTCCTTTGTAATGTTGATATGCTCCAGGATATCGCCGTTCCCTCCCTTGAACTCATTAGCTTCGATGATCTTCTCCATGGTAAATACAGACGAGAAATATTCATTTAAGACCTCGCCCATTTCCCGTGGCTCCACACATAGATTACCACACTGATCCTTAAGGGAACCTACTCTCTCCCTAGCTACCCTTTTACTCTTAATATACTTATAGAATCTTTTAGGATTCTCCTTTATCTTATCTGCCAGGGAAATCTCATGGCCCCTTTTCACCCTCCTAATTTCCTTCTTAAGTGTACTCCTACATCCCTCATACTCCTTGAGGGACTCGCTTGATCCCAGCTTCCTATACCTGACATATGCCTCCTTCTTTGTCCTGACCAGACCTTCAATATCCCTCGCCAACCAAGGTTCCCTAAACTTGCCAGCCTTGCCCTTCAATCTAACAAGAACATACCGGCCCTGAATGCTTCCTATCTCACTTTTAAAAGCCTCCCACTTGTCAGACATCCCTTTACCTGTAAACAGTCTCTCCCAATCAACTTTTGAGAGTTCCTGTCTGATGCCATCGAAATTAGCCTTCTCCCAATTTAGGACTTCAACTTGAGGACCAGTCCTATCCTTTTCCATAACTATCTTGAAGCTAATAGAGTTCTGGTCACTGGTCCCAAAGTGCTCCCCCACTGACACATCAACCACTTGCCCAGCCTCATTTCCTAAGAGGAGGTCGAGTGTAGCCCCTTCTCTAGCCATCCACATACTGCTTTAGAAAACTATCCTGGACACACTTAACAAATTCTTCCCCATCTGACCCCTTAGCACTAAGGCAGTCCCAGTCAATATTAGGGAAGTTAAAATTACCTACTATTACAACCCTATAATTCCTACACCTATCTGTGATTTTCCTACATATATGCTCCTCCAATTCCCTCTGACTATAGGGGGGCCTATAGTATAATCCCATCAAAGTGATCACCCCTTTCTTATTTCTAAGTTCTACCCATATGGCCCCCGGGATATCCTCTCTAAGTACTGCCGTGATGTCCTCCCTAATCAATAGTGCAACTCCCCCTCCTCTCTTACCTCCACCTCTGTCACGCTGGAAGCATCGGTACCCTGGAACATTGAGCTGCCCATCCCTCAACCACGTTTCCGTAATAGCTATAGTATCACAGTCCCATGTACCGATCCATGCTCTGAGTTCATCTACCTTACCTGTAAGGCTTCTTGTATTAAAGCAAATGCAGTTTAGCCTACCAGACCTTCCACGCTCCCTGTCCTGCCCCTGCCCGGCCTGCCTATTGGACTTGCTTGCTTTAACCTCTACATTTGTCTCAACTATCTCATCAGAGAGACTACTACTTTGGGTCCCACCCCCCTGCCAGCCTAGTTTAAACCCTCCCGAGTAGTGCTAGCAAACCTTCCAGCAAGCATATTGGTCCCCTTCCAGTTCAGATGCAACCTCTCCCTCTTGTACAGGTCATCTCTGCACCAGAAGAGATCCAATGGTCCAAGTAGCTGAAGCCCTCCCGCCTACACCAGCTCTTCAGCCACGCATTCATTTGACTAATCCTCCTATTCCTACTCTCACTAGCACGTGGCACAGGGAGTAATCCTGAGATTACAACCCTAGAGATCCTGCTTTTTAACCTTCTGCCTAACTCCCTATATTCACTTTGCAGGACCTCATCTCTCTTACTGCCTATGTCGTTAGTACTAATATGGACCACGACCTCTGGCTGTTCACCCTCCCCTTTCAGAATGCCCTGTGCCCGCTCAGAGACATCCTTAACCCTGGCACCAGGGAGACAACACACCATCCTGGATTCTCGCTCGCGGCCACAGAAATGCCTATCTGTGCCCCTGACTATAGAGTCCCCTATCACTACCGCTCGCCTACACTTTGACCTTCTCTGCTGTATAACAGAGCCAGTTGTGGTGCCATTGACCTGGCTGCTGCTGCTGCTTTCCCTGAGAGGCCATCCCCCCCAACAGTATCCAAAACAGCATACTTGTTATTGAGGGGAATAGCCACAGGGGACTCCTGCACTACCTGCCTGCCGCTCCTGGTGGTCACCCATCAATCCGGCTGAACCTGTGGTGTGACCACCTCCCTGAAACTCCTATCTATGATACATTCTGACTCCTGTATGCTCGTCAGTGAGTCCAACTGCCGCTCCAACTGATCCATGTGATCTGAAAGGAGCTGCAGCTGGACACACTTCCTGCAAATGTAGTTGTCAGGGACATTTGACTTCTCCCTGATCTCCTGCATTTCACAGGAGGAGCATACTACCCCACTGACTGCCATTTCCACCCCTCGCATTACTTCTGGCTTAAAAGAAAGAAAGAAAGAAAGACAGAAATTGGGAATAAAAACAAATCTGCCATCCTTACCCAGTCTGACCTATATGTGACTCCAGACCCATTGCAATGTGATTGACTCTTAAATGTCTTCTGAAATGGCCTAGAAAACCACTCAGTTGTATGAAACCACCACAAAAAAGTCAAATAAGAATAAAACCAGACGGACCAGCCGTCATCGACCAAGGCACCGGAAACGACAAAACCACACCCTGCCCAGTTAACCCTGCAAAGTCCTCATCACTAATATCTGGGGACTTGTGCCAAAATTGGGAGAGCTGCCCCACAGATGAGTCAAGCAACAGCCTGACATAGTTCTACTTGCAGAATCATACCTGACAGTCAGTGCCCCAGACTCCTCCATCACCATCCCTGGGTATGCCCAGTCCCACCAGCAGGACAATCCCTCCAGAGGTGGTGGCACAGTCAGGTGTGAGTGGCCCTGGGAGTCCTCAGTATTGACTCCAGACTTGATGAAATATCATGTAATAAGGTCAAACATGGGGTCAAGGAAAGCTCCTGTTGGTTACTACAAACCATCCTTCCTCAGCTAATGAATCAGTGCTCCTCCATGTTGAACACAAATTGGAAGAAGCACTGAGGCTAGCAAGGGCATAGAATGTTCTCTAGGTGGGGGACTTCAATGGCCATCACCAAGAGTGGCTCGGTAGCACAACTACTGATCGAGCTGGCCAAGTCGTGAAGGACATATCTGCCAGACTGGGCCTGCGGCAGGTGGTGAGAGAACCAAGAGGAGGGTTCTTCTTGACCTCGTCCTCTCAAATCTCCCTGTCACAGATGAATCTGTCCATGACAATATTTGTAGGACTGACCACCACACTGGACTTGTGGAGACAAAGTCCTGTCTTTTGAGGACACCCTACATTGTGTTGTGTGGCATGAACATCATGCTAAATAGGATAGACTTGGAACAGATCTAGCAGTTGAAAACTGGACCATCAGCAGCAGCAGAATTGTATTCAACCACAAATGGTAACTTCATGGCCCAGCATATACCTCGCTCTACCATTACCATCAAAGGAGGGGATCAACCCTGGTTCAATGAGGAATGTAGGAAAGCATGCCAGAAGCAGCACCAAGCATACCTAAAAATGAGATGCCAACATGGTGAAGTTACGACACAGGACTGCATGCATGCTAAACAGCAGATAGCATGCTACAGACAGACCTAAGAGATCCTACAACCAACAATCAGATCAAAAGTCTGCAGTTGTGGTGGGCAATTAAACAACTAACGGGAGGAGGGGGCTCTAAAAATATTTCCATCCTCAATGATGGGGGAATCCAGCACGTCAGTGAAAAAGACAAGGCTGAAGCATTTGCAATCATCTTCAGTCAAAAGTGCTGAGTAAATAATTCATCTCGGCCTCCTCCTGAAGTCCCCAACATCACAGAAGCCAGTCTTCAGACAATTTGATTCACTCCACATGACATCAAGAAAGGACTGAAAGCACTGGATACAGCAAAGGCAATGAGCCCTGACAATATGCCGGCTGTAGTACTGACCTGTGCTCCAGAACTAGCCACAGCCTCAGCTAAGTTCTTCCAATACAGCTAGCCAATAATGTGGAAAATTGCTTGTCCACAAAATGCAAGACAAATACAATCTGGCCAATTACCGCCCCATCTGTCTACTCTCGATCATCAGTAAAGTGACGGAAGGCGTCATCGACAGTGCTATCAAACAGCACTTACTCAGCAACAACCTGCTCACTGATGCTCAGATTGGGCTCTGCCAGGGTTACTCGGTTCCAGACCTCACTACAGCCTTGGCCCAAACATGGACACAAGAGCTGAATTCCAGAGGTGAGATGAGAGTGACTGCCTTTGACATCAAGGCAACATTTGATCGAATGCAGCATCAAGGAGCCCTAGCAAAATTGAAGTCAATAGGAAATAGGGGGAAAACTCTCCACTGATTGGAGTCACACATCACACAAAGGAAGTTGGTTTTGGTTGTTGGAGGCCAATCATCTCAACCACAAGATATCGCTGCAGGAATTCCTCATGGCAGTGTCCTAGGCCCAACCATCTTCAGCTGCTTCATCGATGACCTTCACTGCAACTTAAGGCCAGAAATGGGGATGTTTGCTGATGATTGCTCAGTGTTCAGTACCATTTGTAACTCCTCAGATACTGAAGCAATCTGTGTCTGTATGCAGCAATACCTGGACAGCATTCAGACTTGGGCTGATATGTGGCAAATAACATTCATGCCATACAGGTGCCAGGCAATGACCATCTCTAACAAGAGAGAATCTAACCATCTCCCCTTGACATTCAACGACATTACCATCACTGAATCTCCCACGAAAAACATCCCGGGGCTTACCATTGACAAAAAACTTAACTGGACCAGCCATATAAATACTGTGGCTACAACAGCAGGACATCGTTGGGAATTCTGCAGTCAGTAACTCACCTCCTGACTCCCCAAAGCCTGTCCACCATCTGCAAGGCACAAGTCAGGAGTGTGATGGAAAACTCTCCACTTGCCTGCATGAGTGCAGCTTCAAAAAAACTGAAAATGTTCAACACCATCCAAGACAAAACAGCCCGCTTGTTCGGCACCTCACCCACCACCTTAAATATTAACTCACTCCACCACTGGTGCACAGCAGCAGCAGTGTGTAGCAACTACAAGACGCACTGCAGCAATTCACCCAAGGCTCCTTTGACAGCACCTTTCAAACTCGGACCTCTAACACCTAGAAGGACAGGACAGCATACACATGGGAACACCATCACCTGCAAGTTCCCCTCCAAGTCACACACCATCCTGATATGGAACTATAGCACTGCTCCTTCATTGTCGCAAGGTCAAAATCCTGGGATCCCCTCCCCAACAGCACTGTGGGTCTACATACATCACATGGACCGCAGCAGTTCAGGAAGGTGGCTCAGCATCACCTTCTCAAGGGCAGTTAAGCATGGACATTAAATGCAGGCCTCGCAATTGATGCTGAAAACCCAAGAACGAATAAAAAATCTCCACTTGCTCAGCCATCAAACAGCTTGTTCAGGTGCTATACTGTCACATTACTTTTCCATACACTTTACATCCTGTCTCCATGGTTATTTTGCATGTTTTCTGCCCCCAACAGCCTTTGTAAGGATGAAACATATACTGGAACCATTTACAGTATTACTAAAGGCTGAACTACTTTTTTTGCCCCCATATGCAACCAACTTAGTTTTAACAGTTTGCTTTTCACAAGTAACTCGTCTGGGCTTCATGGATTACTGGCACCAATACTGGGACAAGAAAGTACTGATGTATTGGGATGGGCTCCAGCTGGATCAGGCTGGGACAAGGGTCCTAGCAGAAAGGAGAAATGGGTTAGTCAGAGTCTTTAAGCTAGTTATCGGAGGAGGGGAGGGCTCAGGTGGAAAAGGCTGTGTAAATAATAATTCCATAAAAAATGAAAGGACGATAGTAGAGTAACAGTCAGAAATTGTGTGTTGAGCACTACAAGTAAAGGGAAAAACAATGTAAATTAATTAAATTAGGAGAGAGAAATAAGAAACGTGAGCAAAACAACATTAGGCTAGCATGAGTGACCTAAATAACTGTTTGTTACATAAGCGCATCGAGTCTAAGGAACAAATTGAATGAATTGTAGGTGCAAATTCTACATAGAAGGTGTGACATGGTAACCATTACTGAGACGTGGCTACAAGACAGTCAGGACCGGAAACTAATTAAACCAGGCTATAGGAACTACAGGAATGGTAGGGAATCTGGTAGAGGGGGAGGAGAAGCCTTGGTGATCAAGGATGAAGTAACTTCAGTGATAAGTGATGGCATAAAGAGAGGTAAGCAGGCAGTGGAGACTTTATGGATAGAATTAAGAAATAGAATTGGATTTAAGACTGTCATGGAAGCTGTGTATAACTGGTAGCAGCTGTGAAGTGGCAAAATGTATTAATGCAGAGATTAGATAAAAATGTCATAAAGACTGATTGGTTTTAATGAAGGATTTTAACTTTCATATAGATTAGGATAAGCATATGAGCTCACGTCAGAAAGGTCTAAAATTTCTTGAATGTGTTCGGAATAGTTTTCTGCAACAATATGTCCCAGAATAAACAAGGGGGAAAGCAATATTAGTTTTAATAATGAGTAATGCATGAGATTTAATTAACAGCCGAATGATGCATTAACTTAAATAAGGGCAATTATGAGGGCATGAGAGCAGAGCTAGCTAAGGTAACTGGCAAATCAGGTTAAGGGAAAGGTCAATAGAGATGCAGTGGCAGACATTTAAGGGGATATTTCAGAATACACAGAATAGATACATTTCAACGAGAAAGAAAAATTCCAAGGGGAGGACCCACCATCTGTGGTTAACTAAAACAGTTAAAGATAGTATCAAACTTAAAGTATTAGCCTATAGTTGCGCAAAGATGGGAGGCAGGTCAGAAGATTGGACAGAATATAAAAAACAGCAAAGAATGACTAAAAGATTGATAAGGTAGGTAAAATTAGAGCACGAGAGAAAGCTAGCTGGAAATATAAAGACAGATAGTAAGAGTTTCCATAATTAGTTATAAAAGAAAAGAGTTAACAAAGTGAGCGTTGGTCCTATAAAAAGTGAGTCTGGGGAAATAATAATGGATAATAAGGAGATGGCAGATGAACGGAACAGATATTTTGCATCGGTCTTCACTATTGAGGATACAAATAACATTCCAGTATTAGCTGTAAGTCAGGAAATGGAAGGGAGGGAGGAACTCAAGAAAATTACAACCGCCAGAGGAGTGGTACTGAACAAATTGTTGGAGCTGTGGGCTGACAAGTCCCCGGGTCCTGATTGACATCATCCTAGGGTGTTACAAGAAGTGGCTAGTGAGATAGTTGCTGCGTTAGTTTTAATTTTCTAAAATTCCCTAGATTCAGGGAAGATTCCGTTAGATTGGAAAATAGCAAATGTAACTCCTTTTGTCAAAGAGTGCGGGAGACAGAAAGCAGGAAACTACAGGCCAGTTAGCTTAACATCTGTCTTAGGGAAACTGTTAGAAGCTATTATTAAAGATGTTAAAGAGCGGCACAGTGGCACAGTGGTTCAATTCTGGGTACTGCCTGTGCGGAGTTTGCAAGTTTTCCCTGTGACCGTGTGGGTTTTCGCCAGGTGCTCTGGTTTCCTCCCGCAGCCAAAGACTTGCAGGTTGATTGGTAAATTGGCCATTGTAAATTGCCCCTAGTGTACGTAGGTGGTAGGAGAATGTGGGGATATGGTATGGAATATGGGATTAATGTAGGATTAGTATGAATGGGTAGTTGATGGTCAGCACAGACTTGGTGGGCTGAAGGGCCTGTTTCAGTGCTGTATCTCTAAAATAAAAAAAAATGTTACAGCAGGGCACTTGGAAAAATTCAATGTAATCAGGCAGAGCCAACATGGTTTTGTGAAAGGGAAATAGTGTTTAACCAATTTATTGCAGTTCTTTGAGGGAGTTACATGTGCTATGGATAAAGGGGAACCTGTGGATGTACTGTATTTAGATTTCCAGAAGGCATTTGATAAGGTGCCACACCAAAGGTTATTGCAGAAAATGAAAGCTCATGGTGTCGGGGGTAACATATTGTCAGCGATAGACGATTGGCTAGCTAACAGGAAACAGAGAGTAGGCATAAATGGATCATTTTCTGGTTGCAAGATGTAACAAGTGGATGCCACAGGGATCTGTGCTGGGCCTCAACCTTTTGCAATTTGTATAAATGAATTAGATGAAGGGACCGAAGGTATGGTTGCTAAATTTGCTGATGACACAAAAATAGGTAGGAAAGTAACTTGTGAAGAGGACGGAAGGAGGCTACAAATGGATATAGACAGGTTAAGTGTCTATATAGACAGGTAAAGTGTCTATATAGACAGGTAAAGAGACCTGGCAAATGGAGTATAATGTGGGAAAGTGGGAAATTGTCCACTTTGGCAGGAAGAATAAAAAAGAAGCATATTATCTAAAGAGTGAGAGATTGCAGAGCTCTGAGATGCAGAGGGATATGGGTGTCCTTGTTCATGAATCACAGAAGGTTAGTATGCAGGTATAGCACGTAATTAGGAAAGCTAATAGAATGTTTACTGTGAGGGGAATTGAATACAAAAGTAGGGAGGTTATGCTTCAGCTATACAGGGCATTGGTGAGACCACATTTGGAGTACTGAGTACAGTACTGGTCTCCTTATTTGAGGATGTAAATGCATTGGAGGCAGTGCAGAGAAGGTTTACTAGATTAATATCTGGAATGGGCGGGCTGTCTTATGAGGAAAGATTGGACAGGCTAGGCTTGTATCAATGAATTTAGAAGAGTAAGAGGCAACTTGATTGAAACATACAAGATCCTGAGGGGTCTTGACAGGGTGGATGTGGAAAGGATGTTTCCCCTCATGGGAGAATCTAGAACTAGTGGTCACTGTTTAAATGGTCGCCCATTTAAGACAGAGATGAGGAGAATTTCATTCTCTCAGAGGGTCATGAGTCTTTGGAAATCGCTTCTTCAAAAGACAATGGAAGCGAGTCTTTGAATATTTTTAAGGCAGAGGTAGATAGATTCTTGATAAGCAAATGGTGGAAGGTTATCGGGGGTAGGTGGAAATGTTGAGTTATCAGTTCAGCCTTGAATGTATTGAATGGAAGAGCAGGCTCTAAGGGCCGATTGGCCTACTCCTGCTCCTAATTCGTATGTTCGTATGAACATTTATCCACTAGCGACTATAATATGATTAAGTTTAATGTTGTGTTTGATAGGGAAAAATGCGAAACAGCTGCTAAGCTTCTAGATTTGGGGAAGGCTGTCTTCAATGGAATGAGACAGAGACTGTCCACAGTAAATTGCGAAATTTGTTAATGGGTAAAATGATAGATGTTCAGTGGATGTGTTCAAAAAAGAATTTAACGTGATAACCAGTTTATACCTTTAAAGGGCAAGAGCTCTACTTGTCAAAAAACAGCCATAGATGACTAAACAGGTAAGGAATTACATAAAACTAAAAAGAAAAGTGTATAAGAGTACAAAAAATAGCTCAGGTCCTGGCAAATGGGAGATATGCAAAGAACAGCAAAGATAATAAGAGCTACAAAAAGGGAGTATGAAAAGAAACTTTTGAGGAATCAACACAAAAAGCATTTACAATTATATTGGGAAAAAGAGGGTGGTTAAGAGCAATGTGGACCCCTTAAAAACTGACAATGGGTGACATTAAATCAAAATAAGGAACGAGTAGACATGTTAAAAAATTACTGTGCATCAGCACTTACAGTAAAGAAAGCGGATCATATGCTGGACATACCAAGGAAGCTAATATTGAATCAGGGACAGAAGTTTTCCCATGGACGTTGGGACCCTGACATCAGGATCAAATGGGAGTCAGAAGTCCGCACTGTGTGGGAAACAATCACCTGGCAATGATTTCCCCAAATTAGCCAATTAGTGGCCAGAGGACAGGCTCATGAAGCTGGAGGACCAATAGGAGGCCCTCCAGCACTGAAGAAGCAGAAGCCTGCCTTTCCAGATAAGAGAGACAGGGCATCCCTCCAACTTCTTTAACTTCTAAATTAAAAAAACCCTCAGCATCCGGGCCACCATTATGTGGAGGGGGAGCCCCTCCACAGGGTTGCCTGTGGCCACATCTGAGGCTAGGCGGGTGGAGAAGGCCTCAAAATCTGCTTGGAGCACCGACCCCTGATCTGCTCTTCTGTTCCCCAATGTATTGGGAGGCCAGGAGGCAGACTGGAAAATTCTGACAATAGGCCTTAATTGGCCTTCAACTATCATTAAGCGGCTACCTGCCGCTTGTGGGTGGATAGTCCTGTCATTTCCAATCCCGCCTCTGGGAAAATGCCTGGGGGCGGGATGGAGCTGGTAGACCAGCATACCAACTAGTAACATAAATTTTGGTGCTCGCCCCATCGAGGGCTAAAAATGCTGCCCAGAGCTCACCAAAATTTATATAAACAACAGTAATGAAGAAAATAATAGCACTTAAGAATGACCAGATGGTTTCCATCTTAGGGTTTTAAAGGAAATAGATGAGAACATTCAAGATGCCCTAACAAAGATCTTCCAAAATTATCTCAATTCAAGAACTGTTTCTTTCAATTGGTAAATTGCACATGTCTATGTAAGAAAGGTGAGAGAGGAAAACCAAGAGATTATAGACCACTTAACCTAACATCTGTTGTCAGGAAATTACTAGAGCCTATCATTAAAGATGAAGTGACTGAACACTTTGAAATTTTTCAGCTAATCAGAGACAACCATTAAGGATCTGTAAAGTGTAGGTAGTGCCTAACAAATCTGATTGAATGTTTTGAAGACGCAGCTAAAGTAGTAGATAGGGGAAAGTCTCTGGATGTTTTTTATATGGACCTCCAGAAGGCATTCAGTAAAGTTCCTCATAAGAGACTGTTAGCTAAAGTTGAAGCTTGTGGAATACAGGGTAAATTATTGACTTTGTTCAGAGATTGGCTGAGTGGCAGGAGACAGAGAATAGGAATAATATGGAAGTACTGTAATTGACAGCATGTGACTAGTGGCATCCCAGAGGGATCTGTGGTGGAGCCTCATCTATTTATTGCATTTAATTCATGATATACATGATGGGATAGAGAGAGCTACATATCCAAAGTTGCTGATGACACAACTACTGTAAGCAGTGTAGACGGAAGCATATATAAAAGAGATATTAATAGATGAAGTGAATGGGCAAGACTGTGAAAAACGGATTTCAATATAAGCAAGTGTGAAGTCATCCACTGTGGACCTATAGAGGATAGAACAGGGTAATTTCTAAATGGTGAAAAGGAAGAAACAGACTTGGGGGTCCATGTACATAGATCACGAACAAGTCATGGAAAGGTACAAAAAAAATCAAAAAGGCTTGTTGACCTTTATATCTAGAGGCTCCCCTATGAGTTTCTGCTGCCAGAGATTTCATGGAGGCAGCCTCCCTGCAGCAGCCTGGGACCATCGGAGCCAGAGCCTTCGTGGCCCAAAGAGGGGGCTGCAGACAGGAAATGCAGCCTCATGGCCCCTACGATCTCCCTGGAGGGGTTTGCCCTGCGATCAGTGGGCATTGGCCATCCAGAATTTTAAATAATACTTACTTCTCTGAGGTCCTAGCTGCCTCAGCATTGCCCAATTCTCCTGGTCGGGCTGCTGAGGCTTCAGAGCTGCTGACCCTCTGATTGGGCTGGCAGTATTAGGAAGCCTGTCTGCTGTCCTTAATTGGGTGACAGACCCGGATGCAGCTAATTAGGAGGCTGCCTCTGGTAAAATTGTCGAGCAAGTCCCGCTGCCAACAAGTGCAAGCTTGGGACCCTCATTTGGTCCCAACATCAGGGTCCTGAAGCTCGCAGTAAAATTCAACCCTATGCTCCTAGGTTCTCACCATTCCCTTTGGTGAGTTCCCTGAGCCTAGCTTAATATGAGACTGGAGATGACATGAATTAATCTTTAGAAGGCAACTCAACTCCAGGAAATCCTAGCCGATTGGCCTTGATTAAAATCAATGTGCATTATACTTGTTCACCAGTTTTCTGACTCTGCAGAACACCTATCCTATGTTTTGTTCATTCATATTCTGCAAACTGTAACTCTGTGGCTGTTAAGGTGTTTTTATACTTGTTTTTCCTCTGATCTCTGTGGAGCAAAGCTCCGTTCCATCTTTCATTTGTACTGTTATTTATTTTGGTCTCCTTGTAGGTCTATTGAAGACTAATTAAGAGGAAAATAGACTTGGAATATCACTAATGTAAGCACACAGAGCTGGTTCGCTGTACTAGAGACATTTTGTCATGTTATTTGCATTATTTTCAAGGACACTGGAATGGTGAACTGGTTGAGTCCAGTTATCAGGCCACAGGAAGAAGTCATTATAAGTTTTGCTAATTATCAAAAAATGCATGAAAAATGAGACTTTGCTGTCATTGGCTCTATTGAGGTGAAATGCTTGCACTTTAGAGGGCCACTGACCTCACATAACCTATGTGTCGACTGTCAATACACTCTAGGATAGTAAAAACATGTTTCATCTAAGTGCTCTTTATTCCCCATTCTGATTTGATTATGTCTCCTCTTCTCTGATTAGGTAGCTGACTGATGATTTGGAAACAACCTATTTAGGCTTAATTGCTTAAAATTCAATGCACCCGTGGAGCATAAGAAATAACACAGAATTAAAACTTGTCAAAACTACAAGGCAAATCAAAGTGAGTCAGCCTCTACTTAGTTCAGTTGGCTGCCGGATTTGGCACTGTAATGCCTGTTTTTTTCGGTGCTACAAATGCCATTTTGCTACTAAATTGGTGGCCTTGGCGCACTAGCGTGGGACACCATTTTGGTGTAACTGTTAGTGCATGCACAGGGAGCAGCTCCAGGATGTAAGCAGAGTAGGTAGATCATGACGTCAATCAGTGATGTCATGCTTATTTGATGCCAGCCTTGCCATTTTGGAGCGCAATACTCCAGCTAATGCCCTCTCTTAAACATGCAAGCTGAGCACACATTGAGTTGCAGGAAGGACCCCCCTCCTCCACTCCGACCCCTGCCAACCAGTGCTGTTTAAAGGAATCATCAACTATTTACAGGTTGCTGCAGGCTTCACAACTTCACCATCTTGAGGGCACAACCATTGTCACCAGCTATGCAATGACCAGCTGAGGAGCAGTAGGATGAGGAGGGAAAGGAAGAGGGAGAGGATGGAGAGGAGGAGGCATCCAACACAGTCCCTTTTTGGCCGGGCTGTCCGTGATCGACTCATCCCACTGTGATAACAGTAAATGCAACCGCAATTCTCCATTCAGTAATAGTCCCACACCTTCCCTTCCCTTTGTTACTGATCATCACGGCATCTGCTTGGCCACAATGCAAAAATAAAAGTCAACACAAAATAAACATTCCAAACCAAATTTCTAAATCAAACCATGGCATATTGCATACAATCATCAACTAATCACCCTTGTGATTTTCGTTAGTGCCTGTCTTCTGTGTGCCTTTGCCTAGTGCTCTTATGAAGTGTTTCCTCAGTGGCTGCAGCATGACTGGTGGAAGGCTGCTGACATTCAGTGTGGGAGACTGAAGATGACCTTGCAGGATTACCTCGAGCAGCTCTGGCTCTAGAATCCCAGCTTCGGACTGTATCATCTCGGCATGGGGGGCAGCAGTCCAGGCTGACTGGGTAACAGTAAGGGCACTGGCAGCGTGGCAGTGCTGAGAAGACTGTTGAGAGTGGACAGCAGATTTGTGCTTCACAGAGCCAATACCATTCCCCTGGAGTGGCACCTCAGCAATCCTAGTAATCTGTTGGAGGACAGATTGCAGAACTGCTGTGACACCTGACAAGCCCCTTTGAACACTGGTATTCACAATCATGATGGCAGTAGTCTGAGCCTGAATGGCAGCAAGCTGACCTTACATTTCAGAAGTTTAAGCTTTTACTGCAGCACTAAGATGTTGGACGGCTTCCCCTTGTGCTGCAATGGGAGCTGAGACATCGGCCATCAGACACTGCATCAAGATTGGGTTCACAATTGTGGTAATGGAGTTGGCCTCCATTTCCTTGCTGGAATGGATGGCATCCAAGCTCTGCACAAAGCCCTGTGCTAAGTTGGTGCCAGACTACTCCACTGTTCTTAACATTGTACGCTTTCTGGCAGCCTGCCAATGCACCAAGCATTTCATTGTACTTTTTTTTTTATTTATTCAATCATGGGATGTGGGCATCGCTGGCTAGGCCAGCATTTATTGCCCATCCCTAAGTGTCCTTGAGCAGGTGGTGGTGAGCTGCCTTCTTGAACCACTGCAGTCCATGTGAGGTCGGAACACCCACAGTGCCGTTAGGAAGGGAGTTCCAGGATTTTGACCCAGCGACAATGAAGGAACAGTGATGCAGTTCCAAGTCAGGATGGTGTGTGACTTGGAGGGAAACTTGCAGGTGGTGGTGTTCCCATGCATTTGCTGCCCTTGTCCTTCTAGTTGGTATAGGTCGTGGGTTTGGAAGGTGCTGTCTATGGAGCCTTGGTGCATTGCTGCAGTGCATCTTGGAGATGGTACACACTGCTACCACTGTGCGTCAGTGGTGGAGGGAGTGAATGTTTGTGTATGGGGTGCCAATCAAGCGGGCTGCTTTGTCCTTGGATGGTGTCGAGCTTCTTGAGTGTTGTTGGAGCTACACCCATCCAGGCAAGTGGAAAGTATTCCATCACACTCCTGACTTGTGCCTTGTAGATGGTGGACAGGCTTTGGGGAGTCAGAAGGTGAGTTACTTGCCGCAGGATTCCTCGCCTCTGACCTGCTCTTGTAGCCACAGTATTTGTATCACTACTCCAGTTCAGTTTCAGGTCAATGGTAGCCCCTAGGATGTTGATAGTGGAGGATTTGGCGATGGTAATGCCATTGAATGTTAAGGGGAAATGGTTAGATTCGCTCTTGTTGAAGATGGTCATTGCCTGGCACTTGTGTGGCACAAATGTTACTTGCCACTTATCAGCCCAAGCCTGGATATTGTCCAGGCCTTGCTGCATTTCTACATGGACTGCTTCAGTATCTAAGGAGTCACAAATGGTGTTGAACATTGTACAAAACTGTTTGTATGTTTGTACGTTCGAAGCTATTGTTACGACCAGGTGAGAAAGATGTCTAGGGGTCCCTTTCAGCCTTCACCTGCTCTTACCATAACAGGGTTTAATTTTAAACACACTGTGTTTTTAGCTCGCCCTTGGTGAACCCTTGTTCATCGCTTTCCAATTATAAGGCAAAGAAACCAGCACACACAAGCTTTCTTTGGTTTAAAGAAGGAAAGTTGAAATTTATTAAACTTAAACTTCAACTCTAGTTTGGTTAACGCCTATGTATACAAGATGCGCCCATGCTAGCATGTATACCTGATGCACACATGCAGATAGAGACAGAAAAGAGCAGAAGAAAAAAAAATAAAGTGGAAAAGTTTGAGGCAATATCTGAAGAGGTTTTGTTATGGTTCTTTGAGCTCACTGTATAGTCCTTGATTGTAAGTAGATGTTGATTTTCGGTGGGACCCAGTATTCTTAAACTTTGTTTGCTGTAGGAGAGTTTTCTCTCTTGGGGTTTATGTATCTTCAGTGTATTCAGAGGCTTGTAAGAAAGAGATGGGAGCAGATAGGAGCGATCTTCTCAGTCCAGGAGCAAACAGCCTTTTTCAGTTCAAACTGTTTGTACAATTCAGAAAAACCCCAGGTTGCCAAGCAGGTTAGTCATGTGACTAACTGGTCTGACCACGTCTTGGATTGTATCACCTTAGCAGTCTCTGGAATGCTCCTCTTACACACAATACTTGTTGATCAAGTCCATTGTGCGTTGAATGTGTCAGGGAACGGTCCTTTGTCCTTCCAATCACCTTTTGTTAATATGCAAATATCTTATCCAGCCACAGCTGATCTACTTAACAAGTCCTTTCTTCACTCCTGTAACAGTTTCATATCAATGTTCATGACAAAATTAATGTGCCTCATTCTTGGCAGGTGGGGCCTAGCGTGACACTATGATTGTTAGGTATGAGTCATGCTTGATAAGCATCGTTGGTAGATGAGTTATGGGGGTATGGTGCATTAAGTAGTGGCTAAGGTGTAGTTGATAGGATATGACATTTTAAGACGCGTTCTCTGATCTTGATCACCTGTCTGAGATTATTGAACTTTTTGCGGCACTGCATCCAGGTCCTCAGGGTTTGACTCCTGGCATTGACCTCCATGACTATCTGGTCCCACTGTCTTTGCCAAAATTGTATGGGGTGCCTCCTTGCCCCCTGTGGCTAAATCATATTTCTCCTCTCCATTTCTTTCTCAAAGGCATCCAGTGTAGCATCAGAGAACCTTGAAGCATACTCTCTCTCCTGTTAGAGTCATAGAGTTATACAGCACAGAAACAGGCCCTTCAAACTATCGTGTTGTGCCATAATTTATTCTTCTTCCTGTTCAAACTCTCTTCCACAGATATCTGCACCCGCTTCAGCTAGAACCCACCTCCCCTTTAAGAGGTGCAAGTTGGCATAGGTCTGTCACAAACCTAGGCCCCAACCAAGGCATGCAGCCAATCAACAGTGCGCTTAGGGCTGGCTGCAAGCAGCAACCAAATATTTCAGGGCTATTTGCCCCATTGTATATAATGAATCCATCTGTAAGAGTGGAGGAATATATGTCTGTCAGGAATACGAATTTTATTTGTTGCTTTAGAATAACAGAAGGGCTTCTATCAATCATACCTCAGAAGCTGCAGGGAAATAAAATCACCAGCAATTATATTTCAAAGAAAAGCCTTTGACAACCCCTCTATCAGTTCCACCCACCAAAGATTACAGCCCCTACTGAGTAGCCAAACTCCTGACTGCTAATTGCCAGTTATCCACCTCCAGGCTACTGTATTTTGCTTGTTGTGTTACTGAGTCTTTAACAAAAATACAAGGTAAAGATTGAATACTTATCAAGATTACTGATTTAAAGTTTTCATGAGAAAATGGACAAAAGTTGATCATGAAAATACTGTCAAAAATCCCAGAATACTATCTATGAAAAGTGTAAATTGACTTATAGAGTCATCATAAATCAGTGCCCCAATGTTAACATTTTATGCATCATTGTGCATTCAAATTTCTGATGATTCCCAACTTCAGCATTGACACGTGAAATTACAATGCATGTCATATGAGACACATCTCCATTATTACAAAATAGCATATCCTTCAACTCACCATTGACAATGACACACAGGAAAACCAGTTATAATATAACAAAATGGTATAGTGGCAAGCAAGTCCTGCCTGTAATGCTGTGGCATTATACTTCCTCTGTCACGCCCTCATGTCACACTGTTACAGTTTTTAATCAGTTGAATCAAAGCAAATCTTGGGCTGAGTTTCTATTCAGGCAAAAACTCAAATGAAACTACAATGGGCACCACTCACGACTGCTTAAAGTCCAGCGGGCTGCCACTGCCACAGTTCTCAGGATCCATCTAATTTGAACAAATGTGTTAGGCTCTTTACGGTAGTAATGCCTCTGAATGGCAGCTTCCAACTTAGCAAGAGGGCATGTGAACTTTCATCATTTTACTGCATTTAAAGTGCATACAGTCGTCAGCACGAGAAATTCTGAAGAAAATCAAATTAGAAAGTGTCTATCAGATTTGATAGTGTACTGAGATCCCCAGTCTTCCTGATGAAGCTGTAAAAGTGCTTTTATTGGAAGTTGGACTGCAAAGGGGTGCTTTTTTTTATTTGTTCACAGGATGTTAGTATCGCTGGCAAAGCCAGCATTTATTGCCCATCCTTAATTGCCCTTGAGAAGGTGGTGGTGAGCTGCCTTCTTGAACTGCTGCAGTCCATGTGGTGTAAGTACACACACAGTGTTGCTAGGCAGGGACTTCCAGGATTTTGACCCAGCGACAGTGCAGGAGTGGTGATATAGTTCTACCTCAGAATGGTGTGTGACTTGAAGAGGAGCTTTGAGGTGATGGTCTTCCCATGCATCTGCTGCCCTTGTCCTTCGAGGAGGTAGAAGTTATTGGTTTGGAAGGTGCTATTGAAGGTGCCTTGGTGAGTTGCTGCAGTGCATTTTGTAATTGGTACACATAGCTGCCACTGTGCACCAGTGCTGGAGTGAATGTTTAAGGTGTTGGATGAGGCGCCGATCAAGTGGGCTGCTTTGTCCTGGATGGTGTCAAACTTCCTGAGTGTTGTTGGAGCTGCACTCATCCACGCAAGTGGAGAGTATTCCATCACACTCCTGACTTGTGCCTCATCAGTGCGAAAGATAAGGCTGAAGCATTTGCAACAATCTTCAGCCAGAAGTGCCGAGTTGATGATCCATCTCGGCCTCCTCCTGAAGAACCCAACATCACAGATGCCAGTCTTCAGTCAATTAAATTCACTCTGCGTGATATCAAGAAAAAACTGAAGGCACTGGATACTGCAAAGGCTATGGACCCTGACACTATTTCGGCAATAGTACTGAAGACCTGTGCTCCAGAACTTGCTGCACCCCAAGCGAAGCTGCTCCAGTACAGCTACAACACTGGCATCTACCCGGCAATGTGGAAAATTGCCCAGGTATGTCCTGTACACAAAAAGCAGGACAATTCCAACTCGGCCAATTACTGCCCCATCAGCCTACTCTCAATCACCAGTAAAGTGATGGAAGGTGTCATCAACAGTGCCATCAAGCGGCACTTGCTTAGCAATAACCTGCTCAATGACACTCAGTTTGGGGTCCGCCAGGGCCACTCAGCTCCTGACCTCATTACAGCCTTGGTTCAAACATGGACAAAAGAGCTGAACTCAAGAGGTGAGGTGAGAGTGACTGCCCTTGACATCAAGTCAGCATTTGACCGAGCATGGCATCAAGGAGCCCTAGCAAAACTGAGGTCAATGGGAATCAGGGGGAAAACCTCCGCTGGCTGGAGTCATACCTAGCTCAAAGGAAGATGGTTGTGGTTGTTGGAGGTCAATCATCTGAGCTCCAGGACATCACTGCCCTGAGGAACTCCTGCAGTGATATGCTGGGTCTGAGATGATTGGACTCCAACAACTACAACCATCTTCCTTTGTGCTAGGTATGATTCCAACTAGTGAGGAGTTTATCCCCTAATTCCCAATGACTTCAAATTTTGCTAGAGCTCCTTGATGCTCCACTTGGTCAAATGCTGCCTTGATGTCAATGGCTGTCAGTCTCACTTCACCTCTGGAATTCAGCTCTATGGAGATATCTGCCAGACTGGTCCTGTGACAGGTAGTGAGAGAAAATCAACAAGAGGGAGAAACCTACTTGACTTTGTCCTCACAAGTCAATCTGTCGCAGCATCATCTGTCCATGACAGTATTGTTAGGAGTAACCACTGCACACTGCTTGTGGAGATGAAGTTCCATCTTCACAGCAAAGACAAGCTCCATCGTATTGTGTGGCACTACCACCGTACCAAATGGGATTGACTCAGAACAGATCTAGCAGCTTAAAGCTGGGCATCCATGATAGCTATGGGCTATCAGCAGCAGCAGAATGGTATTTAACCACAATCTGTAACCTCATGACCAACTCTGGTTCAATGAGGAGTGTAGGAGAGCATGTCAGGAGCAGTACCAGGCATACCTAAAAATGAGGTGCCAACCTGGTGAAGTTATAGCACAGGACTACATGCATGCTAAACAGCTGAAGCAGCATGCTACAGACAGAGCTAAGCAACCCCATGACCAACGGATCAAATCAAAGCTCTGTAGTTTACCGTATCCAGTCGTGAAAGGTAGAGGACAATTAAACAACTAACGGGAGGAGGAGGCTCCACAAACATCCCCATCCTCAATGCCCAGCATGACAGTGCAAAATACAAGGCTAAGCATATGCTCTTCAGTAAGAAGTGCTGAGTGGATGCTCCAACTTGGCCTCCTCCTGAGGTCCCCAGCATCATAGATGCCAGCCTTCAGACAATTCAATTCACTCCATGTGATATCAAGAAATAGCTAAGGGCACTGGATACAGCAAAAGCTATGGGTCCTGACAACATTCTGGCAACAGTACTCAAGACTTGTGGTTCAGAACTAGCCATGCCCCTAGCCAAGCTGTTCCAGTAGACCCACAACACTGGCGCCTGTCCAACTATGTGGAAAATTGCCCAGGTATGTCCTGTCCACAAAAAGCAGGACAAATCCAATCTGGCCATTACTACCCCATCAGTCTACTCTTGTTCATCAGCAAAGTGATGGAAGGTGCCATTGACAGTTGTTACGTACAAGTGGGAAAAGGATGTGGATGGTTCCCATTGTGCACCTCCCAACTGACCGCAATCGTGTTTTTTTTTAAATGATGAGTTAGCCCCTGTGTGTCTTTTGGGTCAAATAAACAGATAAATGACAGGTTTTCTTGTAGGTTTAGAAACAGAAGATTAACTATTAATTGAACGATATTCATTCCCCAAAACGTTCCCAAATTTCAGAGTCTTCCGCATTAGAGGCCCCAATGACAGAGGCCCTTAGGGCTTTGTCCATGGATATTCAGATTGCTGCCACAGACACCTGAGGTGTCAGGTGAAGTCAGCTGTCTCTTTTGGTTTCCAAGTGAGTGAGGCTGAGATGCAGACAGGCATCTTATGGGTTTCACTTATCTCATTGTTACATTGAGGTCTGCTTTCTCACAGATCAATGCCATGTGGAGCCAATGCCCAGTATTATTGATGCAGCCATGTATATGTATGCTGTTCTTTCTTTGGATTACAACATACCCAGCTCCTCCAGCCAGTCTCCTCCAGAAAATGTAGCTGAAAAGACTCAGGGCCAGTTTGTCCATGCAGATACACAAGATGTTTGGCTTACAAACAGTCCATCTTGGAATTTTGCAGCTATTAGTCGGGAGTCACCTCAGTCCCAAGAGGGTCAGGTAGCTATGCAACAGCCAGTCACTTTCCAGACTCCAGCCACTGAAGGAGAAGCAAACGATTAGCTTCCACATCACCAAACACAATGGCAAGAAGGACATGTGACAAAAATGCACTTAATGTACGTTGAATTTTTAACTTGTATTTTATAATGCTAGATAAAGTACGTAAAGGATTAACGCCAAAGGTTTCACAAATTATTAAGAAAGCCACCAGTTTGGCTGTGAGAACTTCACAAACTATAAATCTCTAGGGTACACATATCTGAGATGTCAACTCTGTATCAACCATAGCTATTAAGTGCATTCACAAATCTCTTTGCATTGTCAAAGGTTGGTTATCTGTTCAGTATTGATGAATGACTGTTTGATCTAATCTGATGAGGAACGATGTAGTCATTAGCTATCTTCTGCTTCAATATATTTGCAGAGGTGGTCATATGCCACCTTGATACAAAACAAAGAATCAGACCTCAGCCTGGGCCAGTGGGCTTGATTGAAAGCTCTGTCTGAGACCTTTAGGAATGGGACATGCTGGTTGATTGAGTGTAATCCTCAATGGCAGACAGCCTAGTGGTCAGAGGTTTCTGATCATAGGATTGCATTGGGAATCATGCGGTAGTCTATATCTAGTGTCAAAATTTCAGGTCTTGGAGGCAATAGCTGAACAGCTGTTCATTTTAAAAAGCTTTGGGTCTGCCAGCAGATGCAGCTGAGCTACTTTTCTAATGGTAGTCAGTTCTACAGGGGAAGAGGTGAGTTTATATTTTGAAGACTACCAACAGATGCAATGGAGTGTTGTTACCCACACAGACTAAAGATAAAGTGAATTCCTGGAAGTACAACAACAATAAAATAAAATCTATTAAATATAAAAGATGATATATATATATATTTAAATAATATATTAATTATAATGTAATTCATTATATATTAAATATAAACTAATCTATGATATATTAAAACTATCATTTAATATCTGAATGTAAAATAAATCAAAAGTAACATTAAAAACCAATTAAATATTAAAGAGATCAAAATGAGAAGGTTTAATTACCTTCCGGGAGTACTGGAGAGACATGTGGTTCAATTCCAGTACATTTACAGAGGTGGTAATGCGAATATAATTCTTTTCCATTCATGTAGGACCTAATGACCCTGGCCACTCATTCCTGTGGTTCTGATTTCTACTTATGAAAAGAAAGAAGTGAAAAAGAGGAGGGGGAAGAGAGGGGAGAAAGGAAGAGGGGAGAGGGTAGGGTAGAGAAAAGAGAGATGAGAGCAGTAAACAGGGAGGGAAGGAAAGGTGGAGAAAGCTGCCATTTTACCCAAATGTTCTGGTGAAATATAAGTGCCGATGCAGGGATATTTAGTAAGGAAGGAACAAAGCAAATAAGAAGTTTTTTTGGGCTTTTGCTGTACAAAGCTACATCTTTAGCAAATGAGCATTTTAAAAAAAGACTTCCTCCATATTACATGAGGGTTTATTGACGTACTTATTGATCTACTGCAGCAGGTAAGGAAAACACTGTGGGTGAGAAATTGGGTTCAGTAGCGCTCATTTTTTGGCCTCTACAAGTGCCATTAGGGATCCAAAATGGCATCTGTGGCACGCACACACACTTCAGATGTGAAGCGCACTGGATGCCGTCTCTGTAAAGAGGTTAGCATGTGCAGAGCAAGTATGCAGAGCAGGCAGATCATGACATCAACGCAGCTTTGATGTCAGCACTGCTATTTTGGAGCTCCATACTCTAGCCGTTGCCCTCTCTTAAGCTTGTACACCATCCACCACGTTAAACATTCACTCCAGCCACCACCATTGCACAATGGCAACAGTTTATACCATATACAAGATGCACTGCAGCAACTCACCAAGGCTCTTTCAAAAGTATCTTCCAAACATGCGACTTCTACCACCTAGAAGAACAAGGGCAACAGATGCATGGAAACATCACCACCTGCAAGTTCCCCTCCAAGCCACAAACCATCCTGACTTGGAACTATATTGGTGTTTCTTCACTGTTGCTGGGTCAAAAACCTCAACTCCATCCCGAGCAACACTTTGGGTGTACCTACACCACATGGACTGCAGCGGTTAAAGAAGGTGACTCACCACCACCTTCTCAAGGCCAATTAGGGATGGACAATAAATGCTGGCCTATCCAGAGATGCTCACACCCCATCGAAGGATAAAAAAAACATGGGTTCAGCAGCCAGAAGGAATACGCCCTTCCCCCCACCCACCTCCTCCCACCCACAACCAGTGTTATTTAAAGGAATCATCAACTTCTTCCAAGTTAGTTAGTGGTGGATTTCTTCAGCTGTTGCTACAATTCTACATGCTTATGGTGCTTTTCATGGTTGTTTCAAGTTTCAAAAGTCTGCAACAAGTGGGTTGGCAGGTGTTGAAGTACTTTATGGAGACTTCAAGGCTTCTGCACTAATCATTTTGCTCTCAGACATGGCCTTCCTCTTGAAATCATACATGACTGGGAGAATGAGCAGAGGCCATGCACTGGAACCAAAAGAGATTCCACTCTCTCAGTAGCTGCTGATGTGTGTCCATAGGTAGCATGTCATGGAAGTCAATGCCCAATACCCTGGCAACAGTCATGATGCCTTCATTCTGCTGCAGTCCACTATGCCAGCTGTATTGCAGACACCACAGCAAGTCAAAGGGTGGCTATTGGGTGACAAAGACTATCTGTTGATGACAAGGATCATGACTCTGGTTAACAACACTTGTGCACATGTGCAGCATGCATACACTGGCTGGATTTTGCTGAGACTGTTGGCACCTCAACATTGGGACTATTTCAAGTCCCTGACCCCGCTGGAGGTCAAAGTGTGACATGCATCAGTATTTTGCTGGAGGTGACCAATTCGTGAGTCACCTCCTCAATATCTGTCCAATTATGGATGGCAGGCACGATCAGCAGGTAGGAGCTGAAGGTGGTGAATCCCATTTAAAGGGCGCCTGTCACCCATCAAAGTGGATGCAGCCAGAGAATGCTAGCCCTGAGGGAACAGGCTTTCAGAGCATTAAAATGGCAGTTTGTCATGGTAGGGTGACCCCGCAGTTCAGTGACACCTCCCTGGAGGTCACGCTAGAGGTGGTGAGAGCTTGCAGGGCCACGTTATTTCTGTAGAGCGGCAGGAGGAAGACTGCCAGGCAAACAAAAGAGGCATGGCTGGCGGTTGCCAGGGAGGTCAGCAGCCTCAGCGTGGCTAGTAGGACTTGGGTCCAGTGCAGGAACTGCTTCAACAGCCTTCTGAGGTCTGGAAAGGTGAGCAACATGCAAAGTCAATCTGTCAGCCATGAGGGTCTTAAAGGAACTGAACACCTCAGTGCAGTAGGGCCTCAAAGCAGCCAATGACGAGATCTGCTGGAGGACAGACTGGTGGACTGCTGATACATCCTGATAACTCCTTTGAACGCTGTGATCCACAGGCATGATGGCAGCAATCTGAGCTTGCATGGCAACAAGTTGACCTTGCATAACATCAGCCTGATCTTCTACTTTGGCACTCAGACTTCTGGCGGAAGCTGCTTGTACTGCAATAAAAGCTAAGGCATCAACCATCAGATGCTGCACCTCACTTGTTTATAATCTGTGACTTTTCTAATATTTGTCAGTTCCGAAGAAGGGTCACTGACCCGAAACGTTAACTCTACTTCTCTTTCCACAGATGCTGCCAGACCTGCTGAGTGAATCCAGCATTTCTTGTTTTTGTTTCAGATTTCCAGCATCCGCAGTATTTTGCTTTTAATATAGATGCTGCATCCTTGTTCGGACCATGAGTGTGTTGATGGAGTTGGCACCAGTTCCATGATGTAAAGGTTGGGTTCCAAGCTTGGTGCAAAGCCTTGTGTCAGGTTGGTGTTGGACACCTCCTCATGTCTTGACATTGACCATAGGCTGTCAGGCAGACTTTCCAATGCAGGAAGTATTTTGTCATGTACACCCATTAATAATCTTCTATAGCCCAGCCCATTCAAGTCCTCATCTGAGCTTTCTGCAGCAGAACTTGTGTGCAAACTCACGCTTTGGCAAGTTGCCACCTACTCTATCTTTGTGCCCTGCCCTGTCTGCAGTGCATTTGTGCCTGGTGTCTCACCACGTGCAGATCCTGCTTCTATGCTATCCTCTAAGATATGTGCAGTATCAGTAGCTGACTCAGTAGCTGCATGTGAAATCAAGTGATTTCACTTGATTGATCATCACTGTCTTCTTTGTTTTCCTCAGCTGCTGACCAGGTTACACTTCTTGGGTATCTGAAGGGGAAAAAGCACGAGGCTTGTGGTGAGGGAAGAGGGTATAGTAAGAAGTTCATGCTCTGGGAATGAGAGTCCACACTACATGAGGACCTCAGTCTCCTGTGTAGCCAGTATGAACAGCACACACATTAAATTAGGACCAGCACATGACAAGATATCACAGTTTTCTGCTTAATATGAGATTGCAAGGATGAATATGGCAATGTAAGCCATGTATTATTTAAGGGGCACATGCAATGCGCATCTCCACAGATAAAATGATGATGCAACATCTAAAAGTAGGCACTTAGCAATGTCTGTATGATCACTGTGCTTACAAGAGATGGTACTGAGAAGGAAGAAGCTGCTTTAGCCAGATCCTTCCACTCATTATCAACATTGAGGTAGGTATCCAGGAGCAATTAAAGACTGGAGCTGTCTTCATAAACTTGTCATTGCCATACGATATTGTCTGGAGCGAAGGCCTGCTACTGAAGCTTTCAACAATACATACCGCAGAACTCTTTGGCTTATCAACACCCGAACAAGCAACTGTAAGTTCCACATTTATCTTGGTGACAAGACCAACTGAACACGGATGCTAAACAATGGTCTGCCATAAGGGTTGATGGTCACACCAGCCTTTTTCAACATCTATACGGTGGACATGCCCTGTACCAAATCCCGGCAGTTCATCTATGCTGATGACATATCACTGCTAACGCAGGCATCAACATTAGGGAAAACAAGGAGGATGCTCATGAGTGACACACATTAGGAAGGATGTGAAGGAGTTAGAGAGATGCAGAAAAAATTCATGTGAATGGCTCCAGGGATGAGGAACTTTAGTTATGAAGATAGATTGGAGAAGTTAGGACTGTTTTCCTTGGAAAAGAGGTGATTAAAAAAAAGGGAGAATAGAATACGAATGTAAGCTAGCAGAAAATATAAAAACGGACTGTAAAAGCTTCTGCAGGTACATAAAAAGGAAACGTTTGGTTAAGAAAAATGTGGGTCCATTACAGGCAGAGTCAGGAGAATTTGTAATGGGGAATAGAGAAATGGCAGAGAAACTAAAGTATTACTTTGTGCCTGTCTTCACTGAGGAAGATACAAGAAATCTCCCAGCATTAGAGATCCAAGGGATTAGGAGGCATGAGGAATTGAAGGAAATTAGTATGAGTAAGAAGGCTGTAGTGGAAAAATTAATGGGGCTGAAGGTTGATATGTCCCCAGGACCTGATATTCTATATCCCAGAGTTGTGAAAGCGGTAGCTACGGAGATAGTGGATGCATTGGTGATCATCTTCCAAAATTCTATAGATTCTGGAGCAGTTCCTGCAGATTGAAAGGTCGCAAATGTCACCCCACTATTTAAGAAGGGAGAGAGAGAGAAAACAGAGAATTACAGACCTGTTAGCCTTACATCAGTCTTTGGGAAAATGCTAGAATCTATTATGAAGGATGTGATAAATGGACACTTGGGTAATAATGATCTGATTGGGCATAGTCAACATGGATTTATGGATGGGAAATCATGTTTGATGAACCTATTGGAGTTTTTGGAGGATGTTACTAACAGAAATAATAAAGGAGAGTCAGTGGACGTGGTACACTTGGATTTTCAGAAGGCTTTTGATAAAGTCCCCCACAGGAGATTGGTTAGCAAAATTAAAGCACATGGGATAGGATGTAATATACTGGCATGGATTAAGTATTAGTTAACAGGCAAAAAGCAGAGAGTAGGAATAAATGGGTCATTCTCGCATTGGCAGGCTGTGACTAGTGGAGTACCGCAGGGATCAGTACTTGGGCCCCAGTTGTTCACAATATATATCAATGATTTGGATGTGGGGACCAAGTGTAATATTTCCAAGTTCGAGGATGATACAAAACTAGGTGGGAATGTGTGTTGTGAGGAAAATGCAAAGCAGCTTCAAGGGGATTTGGACAGACTTAGTGAGTGGGCAAGAACATGGCAGATGGAATATAATGTGGAAAAATGTGAGGTTATCCAATTTAGTAGGAGTAGATGTGCAGAGTATTTCTTAAATGGTAAGAGATTAGAAAGTGTAGATGTACAAAGGGACCTGGGTGTCCTTGTCAATTAGTCACTTAAAGCTAACATGCAGGTGCAGCAAGCGATTAAGAAGGGTAATAGTATGTTAGCCTTTATCGTAAGAGGATTTGAGTACAGGAGTAATGAAGTCCCGCTTCAATTGTATAGAACCTTGGTTAGACCACACTTGGTGTACTGTGTGCAGTTTTGGTCCCCTTACCTTAGGAAGGATATTATTGCCATTGAGGGAGTGCAACAAAGGTGCACCAGACTTGTTCCTGGGATGGTGGGACTGTCCTATGAAGAGAGACTGTGGAAACTGGGCCTGTATTCTCTAGAGTTTTGAAGAATGAGAGGTGATCTTATTGAAACCTGCAAAATACCTAAAAAGGACAGACGGGGGAGATGCAGGTAAGATGTTCCCCCTGGTTGGGTAGTCCAGAACCAGGGGACATAATTTCAAAATAAGGGGGAAGCAACTTAGGACAGAGATGAGGAGAAATTTCTTTACTCAGAGGGTTGTGAATCTTTGGAATTCTTTACCCCAGAGAGCTGTGGAAGCTCAGTCATTGAGTATGTTTAAAGCAAAGATTGACAGATTTCTAAATACCGATGACATAAGGGGATTTGGGGATAATGGGGGAAAAAGGCATTGAAATGGATGATCAGCCATAATCATATTGAATGGTGGGGCAGGCTCGATGGGCTGAATAGCCTACTCCTGCTCTGATGTTCCTATGTTTCTAAGGCTGAGAGGTGATTTGATAGAGGCATTAAAAGTTATGAGGGGTCTGGACAGAGTAGATATGGAGAAGCTGTTCCCATTTGTGAAAGGATCAAGAACAAGAGGGAACAGATTTAAAATAATTTGTAAAAGAAGCATAATCAACATGTGGAAAAATTTTTTCACCCAGCGAGTGAAGGTTTAGGTCTGCAATGCACTGCCTGAGAGTGTGGAGAAGGTGAGGGATACGAAAATGCTTCCATTATTTTTAATATTTTTATTTTTGCCACCTGTGCTGGAGGCCACCTGTGATTTGGGTTCAGAAAACAGCAGAACCCTTGGTGACCAGAAAAAAAATGGTTAGGGAGAAGTCACATTTCAAGGTTTATGGAAGTCAGGAGGTCGACTCACTGTTTGGGGTTTAAACATTGTTTTCAGTTGTTTCATTGTTGTGGTGACTGTTTGAAGACAGTTGGTGTTTTCCCGCCAAGGGGAAAAGCAACCACCCAGCATTCCTCCTTCTCTACCTTTTTGAAGAGATCCTGCCATGATCCAGTGTCAAAAAAAAATCCCTGTTGCCGTATAGCTCCTGAGGAGCTGGAAAAAAGTCCTGTGATTCAAGTGTGTGCTGGTGTAAAAAACTTGATGCTGTATTCCTCCTAGAAAGCCTATTAGAATAATTCTCGACAGCTGCAGAACAGACTGCTTCTTAAACAAACTCAGTGACCCGTCTCCGTATACCTGGATGCCAGACCAAAAAAGGGACAACTAACTTCCTTCCGTATCTTCTTTCTAACCTCATCAAGAATTAGCATGTATTTGATGTAAGCAGTCTTTTTTGTCTTTTTTTGTAACAGACCTCTGCAGAGTAAATTGGTATATTTTTGCCAGTGTGTGTGTGTGTGTGAGTGTAATTGGGGTATTTGTAAAAAGGGAACTTTCATATCTTAATTGGTGTTTTAATTTGCTTCGATACTGGTTAAGTCTTGTTTTATAATAAACTAGTAGTTTTGTAGTTCATATAAGAAACCTGGTTGATGCATTTTATTCTGGGATAAAAATTGGAATATATGATTGTCTGTATCATTAACCAAGTAAACATTTAAATAGATGTTGTGACCTGTGGGGAAGTGGAACTAGAAGACAGTGCACTCCTCCTGCCTTGATTGTAATAGCTAATTGGGTTCATCATCTGTGTTACCCAAAGCCAACAATGTGCAATTGTAAGTGGGGTGATACTAACTGAAAAGAGGAAAAGTAAAAAAATAAGGTTTCTTGTGCATTAGAGTAAAGTTTACACTACCAGAATGTCTTTGTCAGTTGCTAAGACCCTACATCAGACCAGTGGGAGTCATTCAAAAAGGAAATAGTGAGAGCTCAGGGCCAACATGTTCCTGTAAAGGTGAAGGGTAGGACCAACAAGTCTAGGAAACCCTGGATGTTAAGGGATTAGAGGATTGGATAAGGAAAAAAAAGGAGGTTTATGGCAGATTCAGAGCACTGAAAACAGCAGAAGCCCGAGAGCAGTATAGAAAGTGTAAGGGAGTACTTAAAAAAGTAATTAAGAGAGCGAAGAGGGAACATGAAAAAAAACTGGCGGGCAAGATAAAGGAAAATCCCAAGGTGTTTTATCAGTATATTAAGGGCAAGAGGATAACCAGGGAAAGAGTAGGGCCCATTAGGAACCAAAGTGGCAATCTGTGTGTGGAGCCAGAGGACATAGGTGAGGTTTTAAATGATTACTTTTCATCTGTGTTCACTATGGAGAAGGACGATGTAGGTGTAGAGATCAAGGAGGGGGATTGTGATATACTCGAAGAAATTAGCATTGAAAAGGAGGAAGTATTAGCTGTTTTCAAAGTGGATAAATCCCCAGGCCCAGATGAGATGTATCCCAGGCTGTTATGTGAGGCAAGGGAGGAGATAGCAAGGGCACTGACATAAAGTTTCAAATCCTCTCTGGCCACAGGAGAGGTACCAGAGGACTGGAGGACAGCGAATGTGGTACCATTATTCAAGAAGGGTAGCAGGGATAAACCAGGTAATTACAGGCCGGTGAGTCTAACATCAGTGGTAGGGAATCTATTGGAAAAAATTCTGAGGGACAGGATTAATCTCCACTTGGCGAGGCAGGGATTAATCAAGGATAGTCAGTATGGCATTGTCAAGGGGAGATCATGTCTAACAAATTTGACTGAATTTTTCGAGGAGGTGACTAGATGTGGGTAAAGCAGTTGATGTCGTCTACATGGACTTCAGTAATGCTTTTGATAAGGTCCTGCATGGGAGGTTGGTTAAGTAGGTAAGAGCCCATGGGACCCAGGGCAATTTGGCAAATTGGATCCTAAATTGGCTTAGTGGCAGGAGGCAGAGGTTGATGGTCGAGGGTTGTTTTTGTGATTGGAAGCCTGTTAACAGTGGTGTACCACAGGGATCTGTGCTGGGACCCTTGCTGTTTGTAGTGTACGTTAATGATTTAGATGTGAATATAGGAAGTATGATCAGTAAGTTTGCAGATGACACGAAAATTGGTGGTGTCGTAAATAGTGAGGAGGAAAGCCTTAGATTACAGGACGATATAGAGGGGCTGGTAAGTTGGGTGGAGCAGTGGAAAATGGAATATAATCCTGAGAAGTGTGAGGCAATGCATTTTGGGTGGACTAATAAGGCAAGGGAATATACAATGGATGGTAGGACCCTAGGAACTACAGAGTGTCAGAGGACCTTGGCGTACTTGTCCATAGATCACTGAAGGCAGCAGCACAGGTAGATAAGGTGGTTAGGAATAATAAGGGATACTTGCCTTTATTAGCCAAGGCATAGAATATAAAAGCAGGGAGGTTATGATGGAGCTGTATAAAACACTAGTTAGGCCACAGCTGGAGTACTGTGTACAGTTCTGGTCACCACACTATAGGTAGGATGTGATTGCACTGGAGAGGGTGCAGAGGAGATTCACAAGGATGTTGCCTGGGCTGGAGCATTTCAGGTACGAGGAGAGACTGGCTAGGCTAGGGTTGTTTTCCTTAGAGTAGAGAAGGTGAGGGGTGACCTGATTGAGGTATACAAAAGTATGAGGGGCATTGATAGGATAGATAGGAAGAAACTTTTTCCCTTAGCGGAGGTGTCAATAACCAGGGGGCATAGATTTAAGGTAAGGGGCAGGAGGTTTAGAGGGGATTTGAGGAAAAGTTTTTTCACCCAGAAGGTGGTTGGAATCTGGAACACACAGCCTGAAGGAGTGGTATAGGCAGGAACCCTCACAACATTTAAGAAGTTGGAATACTCTCCACTTGCCTGGATGGGTGCAGCTCCAACAACACTCAAGAAGCTCAACACCATCCAGGAGAAAGCAGCCAGCTTGATTGGCACCCCATCTACAAACATTCACTCCCTCCACCACCAATGCACAGTGGCAGCAGTGTGTACCATCAACAAGATGCACTGCAGCAATGCACCAAGACTGCTTAGACAGCACATTCCAAACCCGCGACCTCTACCAACTAGAAGGACAAGGGCAGCAAATGCATGGGAACACCACCACCTGCAGGTTCCCCTTCAAGTCACACACCATTCTGACTTGGAACTATATCGCCGTTCCTTCACTGTCGCTGGGTCAAAATCCTGGAACTCCCTTCCTAACAGCACTGTGGGTGTACCTACCCCACATGGACTGCAGCGGTTCAAGAAGGCAGCTCACCACCACCTTCTCAAGGGCAATGAGGGATGGGCAATAAATGCTGGCCTGGCCAGCGACGCCCACATCCCATGAAAGAATTAAAAAAAAAGTATTTAGATGAGCACTTGAAACGCCATAGCATACAAGGCTACAGGCCAAGTGCTGGAAAATGGGATCAGAATAGATAGGTGCTCAATGGCCGGCACAAACATGATGGGCTGTATGACTCTACGACTCTATTCTCATGAAGTTTATGCTATGCTTTCTGAAGAGGATTTTGCAGATCATGAGATTGCAAAAAGTGCTATTCTCACTGCGTTTGAGTTGGTCCCTGAAGCTTACCCGCAGAAATTTTGGAACCTCTGGAGACAGCTTGAGCAGACTTAAATAGAATTTGAGAGGGCAAATCAAATTAATTTTGCTCGTTGGATGTGGGCTATATAGGTAAAGGCAACATACGAGCACCTTAGGGAACTAATTCTCCTGGAAGAATTTAAAATGTACTCCATCCATTAGTAAGAACCCAGGTAGAGCACCAAAAAGTTTCAACAGCCAGATAGGCAGCAGAAATTGCTGATGATTACGAGCTTGTTTACAAGCCCAAACCCTTTGCCCATCACCCCACAAACCCAAAAAGGATAAAAGGTGGGAGGGTGAAAGGAAGATAAGTAGTTGGGGACAAGAAAGTACAGCTGGGAACACCCCAGAATCCCCTTCTCAGGCCAGAAAGAAGGTTGCTGAGGGTGGAAATGAGGTCCGAAAGCCTAAGTGTTACCATTGTCACAAGGTGAGACACCTTCGTGCAGAATGCTGGAAGTTGCGGGGTAAACCCCTGGGACTTATTGAGGTGCACAAGGCCAATGAAGAGAAAGGTGCCCTGACTGGAAGCACGACAGATCAGGCTGTAGCTCTGACTGCAGCTGTAAGGCCAAGAACAAAAAGTGCTGTGAGTGCGGGGGATGCAAACAAGATACCTGAGAGTTGTAGGGAATTCTTGTCAAAATAAAAAGTAACTCCTTATCCCTCAAGTGAGGCAGGTAAACCTCTAGTTATACTTAGGGATACCCAGGAGCCACACAAACTCTTTTGCTGGGGGAAGGCATAACGTTTCCACCAGAGTACACATTGAATGCCAAGGTTTTAGTGGGGAGTATATACCCGTACTTTTGTATTGGGTGCACCTGAAGGGTGACCTAATGCCTGGAGCGGTAATTTTAGAAGTTGTCCATAGTTTGCCAGTAGACTGAGTTGAACTACTCCTGGGGAATGATTTGGCCAGAGCGAAGGTCGTAACTTCTCTAGTAGTCATGGAAAAACCAAGTGAAGTTAAAGAGACAGAACAGTTGCAAGAAAAAATTCCAGGAATTGTTCCTTCATGTGTTGTGACCCGAGCAATGGCTCTTCAAGTTCTACTGTCAGAGGTAAAAGTGGCACTCGAGACCAATAGCCGAATATCTGGAACTTTCTTTGGGGATTTGGATGATGTTTTTATTTCTGTCCCACACTGCCCTGTTTGTCATTTGCCGCGATGCCATCATGCTGCGCGAGATGAAACAAGTTTTGAGCAACACTAATCTTCCCATTCACACAGACCTGAAAAACCTCTGGAGAAAGCTCTTAAAATCATGCCAGTCACTCTGGGAAACAGCAGCTAATATTCAAACAGCTGGTATCAACCAGTTAACCAGATAGATGGAATCGTAGGATGCATGCAGTGCAAAAAAAATCTAATTGCTGACCCAACAGCAGAGGTCCTTTTTGATCTCCTTTAAGACAGTGGACAACGCTCAACTAAAACCACACAGGGCATGTGGCCATCTGCTCCATAGTGGACGATGAGGGACAATCCAAAGTGCATTTGTGGCCATGAGTCCAAGACCATGGAGCACATCAAATCAGCCTGCACACTACATAGAAAGTTTAAGGAACAGAAAGAGGCCTCTTGGCCCAAAATGTCTGTGACAGCTGAAAAAAGATCCACTTGTTCTAATCCCACCTTCCAGCATTTGGTCCGTAGCCCTGCAGATTACAGCACTTAAGGTGCATATCCAGACTCCTTTTGAATGAGTTGAAGGTTTCTGCCTCAACTACCCTTTCAGACAGTGAGTTCCAGACCCCCACCACCCTCTGGGTGAAAAAGATTTTCCTCATCTTCCCTCTAACTTTTCTACCAATCACTTTAAACCTATGCCCTCTCATCACTGACCTCTCTGCTAAGGTGAATAGACCCTTCACCGCCACTCCATATTGTTCACTAAGATCTGTTGCAGGAAGCTCCTCACTTCCCAACTCAGCAACTCAGGAGGCCATCCAATAAATAGTCACACTCAACATCCCAAACCTTTCCCATCATACGAAAGTAGTAATAACACATGTTGCAGCTGATCAAGACTTACTAATTTCAAATTCTGTGAAACTGTGTTTGAAAATAATTATATTTTATATTTTTACCTGAGGATTATGAAGCATCTACCATCAGACTTCCTATGTTACACTTACATAACTCACAAATTTCTGTGTCACACTTGCATTCAATAGAAAGTTTGGACTAAAAATCACAACTGACCCATGACAAAAAATACCAAGCCACATACAGCTAGCCAGATAGGGGAAGCGGCGGCATAGTGGTAATGCCACTGGGCTAGTAATCTAGAGCCCCAGGCTAATGCTCTGAGGACATGGGTTTGAATCCCACCACAGCAGATGGTGAAATTTGAGTGTCCAATTAATAAAGCTGGAATTAAAAGCCAGTCTAATGGTGACCAACTGAGCAAGCCACTCAGTTCAAAGGCAATTAGAGATGGGCAATAAATGCTGGCCTAGCCAGCAACTCCCACAAACAAATAATAAAAAAACTGACAATCAGTAGTATCTTTTCAAATTCATCAGTCTGTAAATAGTTGCTATTAAACAGGAGCATAAATAAAATCACTTTAAGTACTTTTTGAAATTTTTTTCAGGTGCCATCTTGGCTTCTTCACTTAACTGAGAATTTACTGATGGAAGTAAGGTTCCCTACACAATAAAGGCATGAAAAAGTTGCACCATCTATACAAAGATTATTGAGTTACTAGTCTGCAAAAGCCTTGAGCAGAACTTTCAATTTTGGTAGTGGTATTAAACAGACGGTAATGAATTGGCCATTCGTTATACACCCTGTCTGATTTTCCATTCCAATGACTTCAAACCCTTATCGTCCATTTTATGCTGCTGCCAAAATGGTAAGTTCCACCATTTTCTGTTTGAAATGCCTTTAATGTTTTCCACTGAAAGCCTAGGGCTCGATGAGGTGCCTGAGGTTGGTGCTCATGAGGCTTTCCAGTCCTATCGCTGCCATCTAAAAAGACTAAGGTATAAAGTAGACTATGGGAGGAATGTTATGCTCTCCCCCGTGGTGGGACTGGAAGCAGGGAGAGCATATAATCGGGTGGGATGGTGAGAGCGGACTCTGTCACCTTCCCCCTGCACTGAAATTAAGTCTGGGGCGGAAAGGCCTGTGAACGGCCTTCCCCTCCACCCCCCACCACCAACAATTGAGGTCCTTAAGTGGGAAATTAATGCTCAATTAATGGCCTCATCCTGCCACCACTGCAATTAGCTGAGTGATGGGCGGGCCGCATGGGAAACACAGCAAGAAAAACCGTGTGGGTTGCTTGCAGGCGTCAGGGTAGGGGGAGGGGGGAACGGGGATTGTCAATTGTTAAGTGCCTGAACGAGGGACATGGCATTGGGAAGGATGGAGCCCGCAGAGAGCTAACCCACTGTCTTTGCTGTCGACCCCTCTACATTTCCCTCCCTCATAAAGACCCCTTCTGCCCTGACCTACCTGTGGTCTGAGTCCAGCGCTGCTCCTGGGCCTTGTGTGGATGCTCCACAGGCAACAGCCACCACCTCCACTGTGGCATTGCTCAGTAAAAGAGCTGCCATCCTCTGATTGGCCGGCAGTTCTCATCAGAGGGCAAGACTTCCGTCGCTGGGGTCCTTGATCCCGTGGAAAGCCAGCCGGTCCCCAGTTAAGGGCCGAATTGGCACTTGATTTGGCAGGCCTCCCACAGAAGGGACGACGTGGGGTTCTCATTGGCGCTTTTGCCGGAGGTTGAGACACCCGTTGCCCGGTTAAAATCTCGGCCTACAACTTCCAGCATGCATCTGCCCTTATAACTGTGGGAGTTGATTTATTGATCATTGGGAAGACGGGCTATTCACAGAGTGTGGCAGGACTTGCTATTTGTCAGCTCCACCACCACCGCAATGCCAATTCCCCCATCTCCACAGGAGTGACTAAAAGTTTATTCATTGTGGTAGGGTATAAGGAGGATCATGTAGGAGGAGGGAGTTATAGAAAGGCAGAGAGTTTTAAGGTGGGGATTCCAGAGCTTAGGGCCTAGACAGCTGAAGACACCCCTATCAATGGTGGACGAAGGGAATGAGTGAGGTGTAAGAGGCTAATGCTGGAAGAAGTTACAGAGACAGGGAGGGACAAGGCCATCAAGAGATTTGAACATAAAGATGTGAATTTTAAATTTGAGGCATTGGTAGATTAGGAATCAATGTTGGTGAGCGTGCACAGGCTGATGGGTGAGATACAAGTGATGGGCAGCAGAGTTTTCTATGAGATCAAGTAGAACATGGAAGCCAGCTAGGAGAGCATTGGAATAACATATTTTGTATTAAAGCTAATACTTTTTATTGATATTTTATATTGGAAAATTTCTATGTGAAGTGTTGCTTACCTGTTGAGTGCCTGCCAAGCTTCAACATACGTAGTGATCTCATCAACCTCAGGATCTGGACAACTTTCCCTACATTTTCCAGTTCTGTAGAACCTCCATAAAGTTGCTCCACCAGCATAGTGATGTAAAATGGGATCACAGCAATGAGATCTATGATATTCACCAGACTCTTAAGGAACTTGCACTTATTTTTCACACACAAGAATCTCAGTAGATACTCTGCAGAGAACCATGTGATGCAAATATACTCAATCGCGTTCAATAAAGGGGGTTCCAGTACTGTATATTCAAGGGAAAAGAGTGCCATGTTTGCAATGGAAATGAGAACAAAGGCGACAGAAAGTATTCCAAATATTTTAGCTAGCTTTGAAGAGTCAGGTTTCTCCATCATGACCCATAGTTTTTGCCTTAGTTTTTCACAAATTACTCCAGAGAAATCTTCCTCTTCATTCTGAATCATTTCTGTATCTCGCTTTATGTCTAAAGCTTCATTAATTTCTTTCCGTCTGTAATATTTGTCTCGGCAGCAAATGTCAATGTTAAGTTCATCTATTCCCCAGTATTCAATTTCCTGCAGAAAGGACATTGCACAAAGTTCTTCATTTACATGCAATCTTCCAGTTTTATAATAATTTATGATGTACTTGAATGTCTGAGAACTCCGGTCAAAGAAATACTCATTGTCCACAAAGTTGGCATCATCACATAGTTCCAGCACAGAATCCTGTTCAGATGTAGCCAGTTTCCCCAGGCGTGTTTCAGGGTAGGACAACAGAATTTCATGTGGCAAAATGAATCTGCTTCCACCAACATTTATGATGAAGGTGTTTAAAGGATTTTTATTCAGATGCTCTTCGCTGCAGAAAACATTGGATTCCAGTGAGAAAAACGAACAATTATCTTCATTCTGCTCAACTAACCAAGGAGAACAACTGGGAGACTTCATGGTACATGGTCACTGATGATGGCCTGATAAATAAATTTAAAAATTATCTTTATTAGGACACATAAAGAACATTAAAAACGTTGCTATATCCCTTTGCATTGCATTACACATTACCCATTAAAATGGATTGCGTAAAACATTTCATGAAAAGCTGCCTCAGCAATGCGTTATGAAGGTGTTTCCATGTTTTAATATTTTTGAGGACTTTTATGTGTAAATTGCTATGAAATGTGATTTTGAATGAAGGTGTTACATTTTTTCCAAACAAAAGTATAAGAATTTTTCTGATGTGGCTTGAGCACAGGCTGGTAGAAAGGGTTATTGTAACTTGAAAAGTCAGCATCATAAACTGTGTCCACAAAATCAAAAGGCAATACAGATAGGAGGAAAGCATTATTTGGTGGATGTTTTTTTGATTTTGACTAAACTGGATTTGTACTTTTCATTAGAATACGTAGAAAAAATATGAACACAGGATTTCGTAAACTCCTTGATAAGCCCACTTTAGGATATTAAATTTAGAGTTTTAATGACCTTTTCCTTTTGCCTCTGCTGGCAAAACTGTTCCTGTAATTCAAAATTTTGCTAGACATGCATTAATTTGGTACCTGTCACTTGATCTTGTAATTAGTCAAAAATTTTCAGGAAGTGCTACTTTCCAAATGTCAATGGTTCTTAAAGTAAATTTGCATATTCTGAAAGGTAGCTGACATGGCATAAGAGTGCATTAACATGTTGTTAACGCCAATCTGTATTCTTTTCCATCATGCATTTAATGTATCCTTATATGGTTTATACCTGTAGACTGAAGATACATTTGAGGCATTGGAAATGGATGAATCCAACCAACAGAAGTAACGCTAAAAAAAACCTGCAAATACTAGAAATCTGACCTGAAAACAGGAATTGATAGAAATACATAGCAGGTGCTTTATCAATGACAGAAGTTTTGGTTGTGACCTTCCATCCTAATAGTGTTATGGGAGAGGGAAGGGAGATAATTACCAGAATGTCCAAATAGATTATTTTTTAAAATGTAGCAAGGGGTGAAAACTCAGTAAGATAATCTCAGTGAAGCAATTAGAAGAATAAAAAGCAGTGAACATAGGTAAGGAGAACAGTGAAGTAAAAACAAAATAGCCAAAAGAAGGAATGAGCTAAATGTGGATGCTACAAAGCCTTAATAATGCAGGTCCAAAACCTTCCAGGATAACTACTTAATTTTTAACACTCATGTAACTTTAAAAATGTTAATTAAGTGTAAGGGCTGGAAGCCCTTTAAAAATGGCGTTGGTGTCTGCGCAGATGTGCCGGATATCGTTGCTGGGGACGAAATGCCCGCCCCCTCCACGTCATCGGGGGGGGGGGGGGGGTGGTGCGCTCCACCCCAGCCATGTAAATGAGCCACCATGTTTAATATCGCAGTGGCGGCTCTGCGGAGTAAAGCCTGCGAGTGTGGGCCGCCATCTTTGAAGCTCGCCACCAAGATTGGCGGCGAGCTTATAAAATGCAGCCCGCAAACTCAGAATCACAGAATAATACAGTACAGAAGAGGCCCTTCGGTCCACCCAGTCTGCACACATGTATTAAAGACACCTGACCTGTCTACCTAATCCCATTTGCCAGCACTTGGCCCATAGCCTTCAATGTTATGACGTGCCAAGTGCTCATCCAGCTACTTTTTAAAGGATGTGAGGCAACTTGCCTCTACCACCCTCCCAGGCAGGGCATTCCAGACCATCACCACCCTCTGGGTAAAAAAGTTCTTCCTCAAATCCCCCTTAAACCTCCTGCCCCTCACCTTAAACTTGTGTCCCTTTGTAACTGACCGTACAACTAAGGGGAACAGCTGCTCCCTATCCACCTTTTCCATGCCCCTCATAATCCTGTACACCTCAATCAGGTCACCCCTCTGTCTTCTCTGCTCCAGCGAAAACAACCCAAGCCTATCCAACCTCTCTTCATAGCTTAAATGTTCCATCCCAGGCAACATCCTGGTGAATCGCCTCTGCACCCCCTCCAGTGCAATCACATCCTTCCTAAAATGTGGCGACCAGAATTGCACACAGTACTCCAGCTGTGGCCTTACCAAAGTTCTGTACAACTCCAACATGACCTCCCTGCTTTTGTAATCTATGCCTCGATTGATAAAGGCAAGTGTCCCATATGCCTTTTTCACCACCCTATTAACCTGCCCTTCTGTCTCCAGAGATCTATGGACAAACACGTCAAGATCCCTTTGTTCCTCTGAACATCCCAGTGTCAGGCGATTCATTGAATACTTCCATGTCACATTACTCCTTCCAAAGTGTATCACCTCACACTTATCAGGGTTAAGTTCTATCTGCCACTTTTCTGTCCATTTGACCATCCCGTCTATGTCTTCCTGTAACCCAAGACACTCGACCTCACTGTTAACCACTCGGCCAATCTTTCTGTCATCCACGAACTTAGTGATCCTACCCCCCACATAGTCATCTATGTTGTTTATATAAATGACAAACAATAGGGGACCCAGCACAGATCCCTGTGGTACGCCACTGGACACTGGCTTCCAGTCACTAAAACAGCCGTCTGTCATCACTCTCTGTCTCCTACAGCTAAGCCATTTTTGAATCCACCTTATCAAGTTACCTTGTATCCCATGTGCATTTGCTTTGTTGATAAGTCTCCCATGTGGGACCTTGTCAAAGGCTTTGCTGAAATCCATGTAAACTACATCAACTGTACTACCCTCATCTACACACCTGGTCACATGCTCAAAAAATTGAGTCAAATTTGTTCGGCATGACCTCCCTCTGACGAAGCCATGTTGACTATTCCTAATCAAATTTTGCCTCTCCAAGTGGAGATAGATTCTCTCCTTCAGAGTTTTCTCCAATAGTTTCCCTACCACTGATGTGAGACTCACTGGTCTGTAGTTCCCTGGCTTATCTCTATAACCTTTCTTAAATAGTGGGACCACATTAGCTGTTCTCCAGTCCTCTGGCCCCCCCCCCCCCCCCCCCCCCCGGCCCTACCCTGTGGCCAGAGAGGAATTAAAAATTTGGGTCAGAGCCCCTGCCTCCCACAGCATCCTGGGACACAAATCGTCCAGACCTGGAGATTTGTCCACTCTTAAGCCTGCCAAAACCTCCAATACCTTGTCACTCCCTATGACAATTTGTTCAAGAACCTCACAGTCTCTCTCTCTGAGTTTCATATCTACATCCTCATTCTCTTGGGTGAAGACAGATGTGAAGTATTCGTTCAACACCCTATCAATGTCCTCTGGCTCCATCCACAGATTTCCCCCTTGGTCCCTAATGGGTCCTACTCTTTCCCTGGTTATCCTCTTCCCATTGATATACTTATAGAATATCTTGGGATTTTCCCTACTTTTACCAGCCAGAGTTTTCTCATATCCCCTCTTTGCTCTCCTAATTGCTTTCTTAAGCTCCATCCTACACTTTCTGTACTCCACTAATGCTTCCATTGATTTGCTCCCCTTGTATTTGCTAAAAGCCTCTCTTTTCTTTCTCATCGTACCCTGAATGTTTCTGGTCATCCATGGTTCTCTGGGCTTGTTGCTCCTACCTATTACCCTAAAGGGAACATGTTGGGCCTGTACCCTCCCCATTTCCTTTCTGAATGCCCCCCACTGCTCTTCTGTAGATTTCCCGACAAGTAACTCTTTCCAGTCTACCTTGGCCAGATCCTGCCTTATTTTACTAAAATTCGCTCTCCCCCAATCCAAAACCTTTTTTGCAACTTGTCTATTTCTTTCTCCATAACAAGCTTAAATTGTACCATGTTGTGGTCGCTATCACCAAAATGCTCCCCCACCAACACATCAACCACCTGTCTGGCTTCATTCCCCAGAATTAGGTCCAGCACTGCACCGTCCCTTGTTGAATCCTCTACATATTGAGCTAAAAAGTTCTCCTGTATACATTTTAAGAACTCCACTCCATCTAAGTGCTTAACACGATGACTATCCCAATTAATGTTGGGAAAGTTGAAATCACCTAATATAATTACCCTATTATTATTTTTACGCACCTCTGCAAATTACGCACATATTTGCTCCTCAATTTCCCGCTGACTATCTGGGGGTCTATAATAAACACCTAGCAATGTGGCTGTCCCTTTTTTATTCCTAAACTCTACCCATAAAGCTTCATTTGATGCCCCCTCCAAGATATCATCTCTCCTTACTGCAGTAACTGACTCCTTAACTAATATTGCAATGCCCCCTCCTCTTTTACCCACTCCTCTGTCTCACCTGAAGATTCTATATCCCGGGATATTGAGCTGCCAATCCTGCCCCTCCCTCAACCATCTCTCCATGATGGCTACTATATCACAGTTCCATGTGTCAATCCTTGCCCTTAACTCATCCGTTTTACCTGTAATACTCCTGGCATTAAAGTAGAGGCCATCCATCCTGGTCTTACTCCCTTGAAACTTACTTCCGCTGTATTCCCTCTGACTTGTTTGCTTTCCTGTGTTTAGCTGTGTCCCTATTCTGCTAGGAGTCTGCATCCCCTCCCCCTGCCAAATTAGTTTAAACTCCTCCCAACAGCACTAGCAAACCCGCCAGTAAGGATGTTAATCCCCCTCTGGTTCAGATGTAGACCATCCACTTGTACAGGTCCCACCTTCCCCAGAAATGGTCCCAGTGGTCCAGGAATCTAAAACCCTCCATCCTGCACCAACTCTTAAGCCACACATTCATCTGTGCTATTCTCCTATTTCTATACTTGCTAGCACGTGGCACTGGGAGTAATCCAGAGATTACAACCTGAGAGGTCCTGCTTTTTAGTATACTGCCTAACTCCCTGAATTCTTGATGCAAGACCTCATCCCTCTTTCTACCTATGTCATTGGTACCAACATGTACCATGACCTCTGCCTTATCACCCTCCCCCTTCAGGATGCCTTGCAGCCGTTCAGTGACATCCCGGACCCTGGCACCAGGGAAGCAACACATTATCCTGGAGTCATGTTGACAGCCACAGTAGCACCTATCTGTTCCCTTGACTATAGAATCCCCTATTATTATTGCAAGTGGGACCCCAGGGGACTCCTGAACTACCTGCCTGTTTCTCTTGGACTGCCTGGTGGTCACCCATTCCCTTCCTTCCTCAAGTCCCTTCAGCTGCGGTGTGACCACCTCTCTAAACGTGCTATCCACGATGCTCTCAGACTCGCGAATGCTCGTCAGTGTTTCCAGCCGCTGTTCCAGCTCTGAAACCTGAGCTTCCAGGAGCTGCAGCTGGACACACTTCCTGCACACATGCTGGTCCCGGGGACTGGAAATGTTCTCGGATTCCCACATGCAGCAAGAGGAGCAAACCACGGCTTTAAGCTCTCCTGCCATGACTAAACCCTTTAAATTTAAAACTTTCGGAGACTATTATAATAAAAAAAATCAACTAAGTCTTGCTAAAACAATGACTTACAATTCAATCCAGTTTGAAAAATACCCACCAGGACTTACTCATCAGTCAGATGTGCTCTTTGGAAACTCTTGGCTCCCCTCACATTCTTTGAGGACAGGTAGGAAATGAAAGGAGCTCCTTGCTCCCTCCTCACCGAACTTCCTCAGTCACAAAACTCTGACTTTAGCACTCTAATGCAGCCCCAAGGCAGCACTCCAGTGCAAATGAAGTCAGCACTGTAAGATGGCCCACTTTTAGACTGTCTGACTCTAACCCCTGAAAACTAGTTTAAGCCAGTTGTCTACTTAATAAAGTGCAGCTGCAAACAGAGTCTGAGTGAACTCTGTTTAAAGCTGGTCTAAAACTCACCTTCTCCAACCCAAACAGCAACTGTTAAGTTAATTTGCTAAATAAAAGACTAGACTTTAGATAAAACTAACCCTTAATTACCCTCAGTCACAAAACTCCCACTTTAGCACTCTAATGCAGCCAAAAGTCAGCACTCCAGTGAAAATGCAAACTCTCAAAAAGGCAGCTCTGATAATTAATGTATAGATCTTGCCATATCGGGTTGTTTCAACTTTCAGGAGATCACCTCTCGGCTCCTTCTGACCCAACAAAAAAAAACAGAAACTTTCCGCTTGTCAGCAATTTTCCAATGGCCTACAGTGGCTCCTTTATGGACCACTGTGAGACTGCTTAAGACACAAGCCCTGCCAATTTGTACTCCAATTTTGCAGTTGGTATGGAATCCCTATTTGTTAAAACGATCAGCCCAATGCCTATTTCAGGCAGGCACCCTGGACAACTAAAAATCACCTGATCTACGTTAATGTCAGCCAAAACTCCAGTGCAAACTCAGGTGTAGGATTTTAGTAAATTTTTCCCTCATTTTATAAGCAGAAAATGGGGGAACTTGGTTGCATTTCTCCTCCATGAATCCCACAAATTTCACTTAGGGGCATAACATTTTAGATGTAGATTGTCAAAAAAAACAAAAATCTAAAAACTCAGGAGAAAGCCTGAAATCTTCCGATAAATAAACTGATAAATATCAATACCTCTCACTCTGTAACTACGACTGCATGACTTCTTTTGGTATTGTCACTTGTCAGGTTTTAATAATTGTTTATTTTAGTTTTTAATTGCCCCATAGTTTTGTTTTTCTGTAAAATGTGTATATTTTGCAAATTGATTTGTATTTTGCATTAGTGTTGCAACCAATAAAAGATTAGCAAAAATATTAGGAGGCAAGAGCAAATCTTGTAAAGTGATATTTTGTGCTCCACTTTTGATCAACTACTCTAAGCATAGTTCCCAGACTGGGTGATTGTTCAATATATTAGGCACATTATTAATTAGCTAGAAGCAAGCTTTCCCATATTCTAACTGCAACCACAAAAATGTAAAACAGAAAAAAATCATTTTAATTCCTGTTCTTGCTGTTGTTCATTTACAGAAAGTTACTCTGGTTATTAATCTGAGACAGATTGTTTGTGGAAATTCAAAAGAAGACACTTCATCACTGGTTTATTTAATTAACAGATGGCAAAAAGTAAACCACAGTTTTGGGCCAACGAAGATACAGATGGAATCCAGGCTGCAGATCATAAGTATTAAATCTCACTATACACAAGTTATGTGCTTTTGTAAATCTCTGGCCAAAGGGTTGCATCGCTAATGTTAAGGCTTCTAACAAGCAATACTGGGAAAAGATTTTCTCAGGTCCACGTATTCGCAACTTTATCAACTCAGTGTAAAAATATCTTTGATGACAATTTCTAGCGCAATATAATCCTGCTAGAAATAACAAATTGAGGAAGTTTTCCCACTAAATTGCCAGATTATGAAAGAAATTTTAAAAAAGCATTTATATGGTGCCTTTCACAACATCAGGACATTCCAATGTGCTTTATAGCTAATTAAGTGTAGTCACTTTTATAATGTAGAGCAGTGAGGCAACCAATTTGCACACAAGGTCCCACAATGAGATAAATGGCCAAATAAATTGTTTTAGCGATGTTAGTTGAGAGATAAATATTAGCCAAGACTAACATATACTAAGCAGACCAAATTTTCCCCAGTAGTGTTCTGGTGAGGATTAATGTCAATTGTACTCTCCTTAGAGTAAAGGAGATTTGATGGAGGTGTTCAGACTCACAGACTAAATAAGAAGAAACTGTTTCCAGTGGCAGAAAGATCGATAACGAGTGGACACAGAATAAAAGAACAGAGGTGACACAAGATAATTTTTTTTTATGCTGCAGTTTGTTGTGATTCGTAATGTACTGCCTGAAAAGGTGGTAGAAGTGATTCAGTAGTAATTTTCAAAAGAGTACTGAGCTATAGCGACAAATAGGGAAGTAAGACTAATTGTATTGTTCTTTCAAAGAGCTGGCACAGATACAATGGTCTGAATTACCTCATTCTTTGCATCATTCTATAATTTTATGATATATTCTTAGATCCCATGTTCCTGCTATGAATTGAAAACACGTTGCCTATTAAAATGGATCAATTCAAGTTTCAAACACTTAATAATACAGATCACACAAAATCTGTAACTTCCATACAAGACCAACTACCCTCCTCTTTTATGTACTAATGGGGAGTGCAGAAACAAATTGTTCCCAGTTGATTGTCCTTATTGGAGACAGTTAAAATTTTAAAGACATATGTTATTTCCAATATTCAGAGATCAATATTCACCTAACTTACTGGGCGGGAAACCAATGGGCTTGAGTGAAATGCCAATTTTTCAACTTGCCCAATATTACTTCCCATTTTCCTGATGGGTGGGTTAGGTTAACATTGACTGCTATGCCTGAGAGATGAATAGGCAAAGTGGCTCAGTGAGGGAGTTCCAATTTAGAGTGTAGACAGCTGAAGGCACGGTTGCCAATGGCAGGGCAAAGACAATGGGAGATGTATAAGACGCTAGAGTTGAGAGAATGCAGTGTTTACAGAAGACTGTGGGGCTGGAGGAGGTGACAGGGAAATGGAAGGGTGAGACGATGAAGGGATTTGAACATGTGGATGAGAATTTAAAAGTTGAGCATTGGTGAAGCAGGAGTCAATGTAGGTGGAGGATTATATATATATCTAAGGAAGAAAATACTTAACTTGGAGGTAATACAGTGATATGCACTAGATTGGTTGCTGGTATGAGAAGGCTGTCCTATAATGAGACGCTGAGGAAATTGGGCCTGTATTCTCTGGCGTTTAGAAGAATGAGAGCTGATCTCATTGAAACATACAAGTTTCTGAAGGGGCTTGACAGGGTAGACACAGAGAGGTTGATTCCCTGGCTTGGGAAAACGGGGGCACAGTCTCAGGATAAAGGGTTGACCATTTAGGACTGAGATGAGGAGAAATTTCTTCACTCAGAGGGTTGTGAATCATTGAGTATATTCAAGACTAAGATCGATAGATTGTTGATCTCTCAGGGAATTAAGGGATATGGAGAGTAGGCGGGAAAGTGGAGTTGAGGTAGAGGGTCAGCCAGGATCATATTGAATGGTGGAGCATGCTTGAGGGGCAAATGTTCTACTCATTTTCCTATTTCTTATGTTCTTATGTTCTTCTGTAGGTGAATGAACATAAAGTTGAGGGTGAGCCCATGAGAAGAAGCAGGATCGATGAAAGACTGCTGTCTTTTGACTGACGACTCTGAGGGCAGAAACCTCCAAATCTGTGTTTTTTGCTGATTTTATCAGCCTGCCGAGTGAGATTTCATCCAGTGGAGAAACTGGGCAAATTGAAATCTATGTCAGTGGTTCACTGAATGTGAAGTATATCAATTGTTAAGTTTCCATGTATGTTAAGAAATGGCTTCGAAGAAAGCATATTTTATTGTTGGGATATATAATAACTAATGTATGATATCGCTATAGGATGTACAGTTTTGCACCGAATACTATTTATTTATTATTCTACGTTAAGTTATTGGTATGTTGCTTTAATGCTGGAGCATCAGTTCGATATAGTTTGTATTAAATCTCCCTAGTGAAGCAGAGGAGAATGATGCTGTCACAGTAGTAGGTTCCAGTAAGCCAGAATACAGATTCTCTGTTCAAACCCTGGGGCTCATTATAATTTACTTAGATATTAGGCAGGCAAAGGTACACCCTAGATTTTTGGCAATGTGCCATCTGCTTACTGGAATAGTTAGCAACACTGACACCAAGAAGAACATCTAGTGCAAAAGTCAAAAACAAAACAGTTTGGTACCAGTTAAAGAACCAAAAAAATCTATCTTTGTTGTTTTGAGGCCATTTTAGATTTTTCTTCTCCTGATACACAGTGCTTCATGAATCTTTGTGTCAATTGTAATATTTATTTTCTTTCTCCTGAGGCACTATTGTAGGCATGAATGGATCTTCTGGTGGGAATTCCCAATGCGAATGTTTAGGACTACTGCTCAAGTGTGGAGCGCAGAGTGATTGGGTAACAGAGTGCTTCATAAACTGAGTGTTAAAGTCGAGAATTTGGTGCAAGTGGGAATTTGGTGAAGAAGGGAAAGGAGGTGTTGCTTTTTACTTTTTTTGCTTTACCTCCAGTAGCTGGTGAGTGTTCTTGTTTTGTTTCCAAGCTAGGGGCTGTAACTTGCTATTCCATTACTTTACTAAATTAGTAACTAGTTAACTAATCAGATAGACAGACGTGACAGGGTAGGTGACATGTCATGACTGCGACATATGGGAGTTTGTGGAAAGCATTACAATCCCGGACAGCTATATCTGCATTAATTGTCTGTGGCTTGAGCAACTGCGGATCAAAGTTGCTGAACTGAAGTCTGAGCTGCAGACATTGCAGGGCATCAGGGAGGGGGAAAGTTACCTGCACAAGAGTCAGTTGCACCCATTTAGGTTAAGTTAAACTATAGAGTTGGCCAAAAGTCAGGGACAGGGTGTGACTGCGAATCAGGCAAGTATGGGGATTTAGGATGCACTGAGGGAGGAGCGTCAGCCCTTGACTTTGACCAACAGGTATGAGGTACTTGCTACCTTTATGGATAAGAACTGTAAAGATGTGCAAATTGACTCAGCACCATGGTGGGTGGAGTGAAGAGGAATGTGGGAATGATAGGGGATAGTATAGTCCAGGGAATAGATACAGTTCTCTGCAGCTGTGACTGGGAGTTCTGAAAATTGTGTTGCCTGCCCGCTGTTAGGGTTAGAGACATCTCATCATGGATGGAAATAAACTTGGAATGGGGGAGGCAGGAAGAGGTTGTCATGGTCCATGTAATATCCAATAACATACGTAGAACTAGGAATGATGTTCTGCTGAGTTTGAGGTGTTAGGGTCCAAATTAAAATGCAGGACATCAAAGGTTAAATTCTCCATATTGTTACCTGAGCCATGTGCCAACTGGCATAGGGTCAAGCAGATTAGAGAATTAAACAGATGACTCAAAGAGTCATCTGTTCCGTTGGATTGGGCTCCACTTAAACCAGGATGGGATCAATTTCCAAGTGAATTGTATGATGAGTGCTATGGATAGGGCTTTAAACTAAAACAGGAGTGTAGGGAGATTTAGAAATCTAAAGAGAAAAGTCGAAGCAATAGAGCAGTGTAACAATTTGAGTAAAGACAAGCCAAGTTTTTTAAAATTCATGCATGGGATGTGGGCATCGCGGGCCAGGCCAGCATTTATTGCCCATCCCTAATTGCCCTTGAGAAGGTGGTGGTGAGCTGCCTTCTTGAACCGCTGCAGTCCATGTGGGGTAGGTACATCCACAATGCTGTCAGGGAGTTCCAGAATTTTGACCCAACGACAGTGAAGGAATGGCGATATAGTTCCAAGTCAGGATGGTGTGTGACTTGGAGGGGAACTTGCAGGTGGTGCTGTTCCCCATGCATTTGCTGCCCTTGTCCTTCTAGTTGGTAGAGGTCGCGGGTTTGGAAGGTGCTGTCTAAGGCGCCGTGATGCGTTGATGCAATGCATCTTGTAGATGGTACACACTGCTGCCACTGTGCATCGGTGGTGGAGGGAGTGAATGTTTGTAGATGGGTTGCCAGTCAAATGGGCTGCTTTGTCCTGGATGGTGTCGAGCTTCTTGAGTGTTGTTGGAGCTGCACCCATCCAAGCAAGTGGAGAGTATTCCATCACACTCCTGACTTGTGCCTTGTAGATGGTGGACAGGTTTTGGGGAGTCAGGAAGTGAGTTACTCGCTGCAGGATTTCTAGCCTCTGACCTGCTCTTGTAGCCATGGTATTTATATGGCTACTCCAGTTCAGTTTCTGGTCAATGCTAGCCCCTCGGATGTTGATAGTGGGGGATTCAGCGATGGTAATGCCATTGAATGTCAAGGGGAGATGGCTAGATTCTCTCTTGTTGGAGATGGTCATTGCCTGGCACTTGTGTGGCGCGAATGTTACTTGCCACTTATCAGCCCAAGCCTGGATACTGTCCAAGTCTTGCTGCATTTCTACACAGACTGCTTCAGTATCTGAGGAGTCACGAATGGTGCTGAACATTGTGCAATCATCAGCGAGCATCCCGACTTCTGACCTTATGATTGAAGGAAGGTCATTGATGAAGTAGTCGAAGATGGTTGGGCCTAGGACACTACCCTGAAGAACTCCTGCAGTGATGTCCTGGAACTGAGATGATTGACCTCCAACAACCACAAACACCTTCCTTTGTGTTAGGTATGACTACAGCCAGCAGAGGGTTTTCCCCCTGATTCCCATTGACCTCAGTTTTGCTAGGGCTCCTTGATGCCATACTCGGTCAAATGCTGCCTTGATGTCAAGGGCAGTCATTCTCACTTCACCTCTTGAGTTCAGCTCTTTTGCCCATGTTTGAACCAAGGCTGTAATGAGGTCAGGAGCAGAGTGGCCCTGGCATAACCCAAACTGAGCATCACTGAGCAGGTTATTGCTAAGCAGGTGCCGCTTGATGGCACTGTTGATGACACCTTCCATCACTTTACTGATGATTGAGAGTCGGCCAATGGGGCGCTAATTGGCTGGGTCGGACGTGCCCTGCTTTTTGTGTACAGGACATACCTGGGCAATGTTCCACATTGCAGGGTAGATGCCAGTGTTGTATCTGTACTGGAACAGCTTGGCTAGGGGTGCAGCAAGTTCTGGAGCACAGGTCTTCAGTACTATTGCCGGAATATTGTCAGGGCCTATAGCCTTTGCAGTATCCAGTGCCTTCAGTCGTTTCTTGATATCAGGCGGAGTGAATCGAATTGGCTGAAGACTGGCATCTGTGATGCTGGGGACTTCAGGAGGATGCCAAGATGGATCATCAACTCGGCACTTCTGGCTGAAGATTGTTGCAAATGCTTCAGCCTTATCTTTTGCACTGATGTGCTGGGCTCCCCCATCAGTGAGGATGGGGATATTTGTGGAGCCACCTCCTCCAGTTAGTTGTTTAATTGTCCACCACCATTCACGGCTGGATGTGGCAGGACTGCAGAGCTTAGATCTGATCTGTTGGTTATGGGATCGTTTAGCTCTGTCTATCGCATGCTGCTTAAGCAGTTTGGCATGCAGATAGTCCTGTGTTGTAGCTTCACCACGTTGACACCTCATTTTGAGGTATGCCTGGTGCTGCTCCTGGCATGCCCTCCTGCACTCTTCATTGAACCAGGGTTGGTCTCCTGGCTTGATGGTAATTGTAGTGTGGGGTATATGCCAGGCCATGAGGTTACAGATTGTGGTTGAGTACAATTCTGCTGTTGCTGATGGCCCACAGTGCCTCATGGATGCCCAGTTTTGCATTGCTAGATCTGTTCGAAATCTATCCCATTTTGGCACGGTGGTAGTGCCACACAACATGATGAACGGTATCCTCAATGTGAAGGCCTATAGCTCCTTGTCAAATTTTTGCTGAGAAAAATAGACAGCTCTTCTCTTCAGTAGCAGGCTTCACTGGAGGGTCTCTTAAAACTGGTTTCAGCTGATATTTACACAGTTAAGTGGAAACATTATACCGTGTGACCTCTCTCTCTCTCTCTCTTGCTATCACCTAGGTAAGAAAATGCAGCTGGCACACTGTGCCTCAGAAATCCAACAGCTTCTCTCCCTGTCTTAAAGGTACACTGTTTTTAACAGAGTCTTAAAAGCACACTGTTTTAATCCAAGGAGAAAATAAATATGGTTCCATGACAAAATCAATATTTGAGTTACACAAATTTTGAAAAGACTGTTCTGGACTGGTGGTAAGTGTATGGGTGTCTCCCACTGTTCACCTCCCAAATAACCAAAATCGTGTTTTGTAAAAATGATGAGTTAGCCCCTGAGTGTTTTACTTGTCAAATAAACAGTGACAGGTTTTCTTGTAGATCTAAAACAGAAAATTAACTACTTATTGAACAATATTCATTCCACAAAATGTTCGCAACACCACTTATGTGCGCATTGACTCTCACAAGCACTCTCAAGAGAAGATAGATAGAAGGTAAAGGGAAGAATCCAACGTGTGGTAGGTGTTTGTGGTTTATGGTAAACGTGTTCAATCATAGAGACATAGAACATTTACGGCACAGGAAGAGGCTACTTGGCCCATTGTCTAAGTAGAGCAGTCTGTTTTTGAAGATGCAGACCTGGGAGGTTTGTAGTCTTGACTTGTTGAGGTGTTGTAGATATCTGGTGGTTAAGATTTCAGATTGGAGGTGGCGATCACTTTTAGTTCTCTGCTGCAACAGGTTGAAGTGTAGAATCAGCAGCAGGGCTTCTTCTTCTTGGTTAGGCTGGGTCTTTCCACAGCACTTGGCTGGACTTCTTCTGTGAGGTTGTTGTGATCACTCTCTCTCCAGTGGGTTGCCTTTTAAGGTCAAAATCCATCAAATTAGAGTCATTGTTAGTTGACACATGGCCCGCTCCCCCTCGTGTGATCACTCAATGGGCAAGATGTGGAATCCATGACCATCCATTGATGTCTGGATGGATATAATGCTGTTATGATGTGGCTACTTTACACCTTCTTTGTTTCAGAAGAACACATTCAATTCAGGAATACCTTTTGTAATGGTTTGAGGATGGGTGTAATTGACACCTTAGTTGGATTGTATCCTTTTGTCCTTTCGCGACAGTGAGACAGTTTAAATATACAGGCCAAGTCAGCTGACCTCTGGTGGCCATTTGCAGCACATTGACCACTTTTTAAAGGAAGAGTCAATTTCAAAGATTTCACATTGAATAAAGCTCATATCTTAAAAGTAGGAATATGATATGTCTTTATGGGGCATGACACGACAGACAGAATGGAAAAAGGAGGACAGTCCTGTTAGTAAAGGATAACATAAGGACAGAAGTGAGAAAGCAACTTGGTTCAGAAGATCAGGAAGTAGAATCACCGGGCTGGATTTTAATAGCCCGCCGCCAATTTTAGCGGCAAGCTCAAAAAAATGGCGACTCGCCCGCGCACGCCGCATGCCAAAGAACCGCCACGATCTTAAATGCGGTGGCTTATTTAAATAGCCTGGGCAGCCCACCTCCCCCAAATCATGTGGAGTGGGCGGGCTGTCCATTCCCGGCAATGGAGTCAGCTGCCTGTGTACAGGCACTGGCGCCATTTGTAAAGGGGAGACATGCCAAGCCGGCACATTTAAATTTTTAAAGAGGAAACCCCCCCGCAAAGTTAAATAAATAAATTCCCAATGCCCCTTTCCCACCGCCCCAATAACAATTACATTATCTATTTGCCCTTACCCCAAAACACTTACCTTTCACACCTGACCTTTCTCCCAAAACTACACAAAGTTTAAGGTTCAACCCTTCCCACAATCCCCTACAAACATTATGTATATTTGATCCCATTGTACCCTCCCCACTCCCGGCACTGACAAACTTACCTCATTCCCCTCCCCACCAGTGTGGTGCCTTGTTTTCCCGGACAGGGATCTGAAGGCATGGGAGTGCCAGCCACTGCGTCAAAGATCATGGCTGGCCCTCAAGATTGGAGGTAAGTGTATTGAAATTTATTAATTTTATTGATATTGATTGCATATTTAAATTGTGGTCCTGTTGCCCAGAGGTGGGCGGGGGAGCCGCAATGGAGCCTCACCGCTCCGGGAGAATCGGGTCAGACCCTGTCGGCATCGAGGTCTGCGGCGGGCCTCATCCAGAGCCATCTTCAGGCCACCCGTGCACCCACCCCCCACCACCACCTCCACACCAACCTGCCAAGGATCACGCATCAAGGGCTTGTTAAAATCCAGCCCAGTATGTGTGGAGACTAGGAATAATAAGGATCAAAAAAAGCTGGTGGAAATAATTTATAGACCCCCCAATGGACAGAACATTAAGCAAGAAATAATTGGAGTTTGTAACAAAGGAAATGTGATAATTGTGAGGGACTTTAATCTTTCTATAGATTGGACAGATTAAATTGGAAAAAGGTGAGATGAGTTTGTAGAATACATTTGCAATAGTTTCCTGGAACAATATGGATTGGTAACAACTGGAGATAATGTTATATTAGACAAGTATTGTACAATGAGGCATGTTTAATTAGTAATCTCATTGTAAAAGATCTTCTTGGAAAAAGTGATCATAATACAATTGAATTCCATATTAAGTTTGAAAGTGACATATGCCATTCCCCAAAAAAATCATAAAATGAAACAAAGCCAATTCCATAGGTATGAGAGCAGAGCTGGCTAAGGTTGATTGAATAAAAGGTAGGGTTAAATAAACAGTGGGTAACATTTAAAGAAATCATTCAAAATGTCCAACTAAAATAAATTCCATTAAAAAACAAAAACTCAGCAAAAAGATCCATCGTGGTTTACTAGGGAAGTTAAGGGTATGATTAGATTAAAAGAAGAGGTTTAAAAGTACAGGCTTATAATGATGCAAGTAGTAGTAAGCCTGAGGATTGGGAATATTTTGGAAACCAGCAAAGGGCAACCAAAATGTTGATAAACAGGGTTGTGGATGCCCATCCCTGCGTATATTCAAGACTGAGATCAATAGGTTTGTGGGGCTGGATTTTACCCTAGGCGGACGGGAATTCACCACCGATGCAAAAGTTGGTGGCGAACCCACTTCCGTCTAGCCTGGGGATCCATCCCGTATTTTACGGGTCCCCAGGCTTTAACTGTCCCGAGGTGGGACTTCCACCCACTTGAGGGAGGAATTCCTGCCTCAGTGAGCTGTCGGCCAATCAGCGGGCCGGCAGCTCTTAGTCCCGGCAGCTCTTAGTCCCAGCAGCACCACCGGGAGCAGTGGCCACTGCTGGGACTGCAGCCCAGCCGACACCATTGACCCTAGAGAGTGGGTAAGTAGGGGCATGCCTCACCAGGGGGATTGGTCGTGCTCCGGTGAGGCTAGGATGGTCATTTGGGGGGAAGGGGCGTCTTGGGTCCTGGGGGTGGGTTGGGAGGCAGGGGTGGCCCTCAATCGGTCACCCTGTGCCCGACTGCCATGGCCCCACCCTCCCCCCCAGGGGGCAGAAAGGCCAGCAGCTTTTGCTGGGCGGCCTTTCACGCCCCCAACACACCTGCTTGCCACGGGTAAAAAAGTGGCCACTTAAAGGCCTTGATCAGCCTCGGGCGGGTGGGCTGTTTCCTCCCCCCGCCCGACCGCCGTAAAGTTCACCGGAGTCGGGAACGGGGCAGGTAGGCATTCCGGAGCCTCCCACTCAATTTTACGCCACCCCCACGCCATCATCCGACCCTCTGGGGCGGCGTAAAATTCGGCCCCTGATCTCTCACGGAATCAAGGGATATGGGGAGTGGAGAGGAAAGGGCAGAGAAGGTAGAAGATCAGCCATGATCATATTGAATGGCAAAGCAGGCTTGAAGGGCCGAATAGGCTACTCCTACTCCTAATTCTTATGCTCTTATGCATGGAAGGTGAATACCAACACAATGTGACTGTGCCGAACAACCCATTTCCAGATTATAATTTTCACACAATTCTATGTGATTTGGTGTTCAAGGATGTAGATGGGATCTGTTCATAACACCATGACTAGGGCATTACAAAACACTTTTGCTGCATTTTGTTCGTACTGATAACTGCTGCTTATTCACAATGCTTGATATTTCATTCAATTGTTCTGCTTTGCTTTTATTGAACATTTACCAAATTATTATAAAAATATAACATTGCAGGAAACACAGTAGTTATTGCACTTTCGAGGGGTATATAAGATAGATGAATGCTACATTCTGTAAATATGTAAGACATGTACCCGAAATCTAAATATGTAATCAGTACATGACATAGGGTATGAGGTAATCTTCCTATCCCCATGGCACAACTAACACCATCACAAAAAATGAGTATTGAGAATCACAATAAGTGCTTCATCATATTATTAATTGTCTGAGGGCGGGTAAAATCCAACTTTTGCAGGAGCGTAAAACCGGTGGTAGCAGAATGTTTGCCCATCACACACTCAGTACAACTTACCTTTCCATTAACTTCAATGGAAATGAAAATTGAATGGACTGTATAACAGGTGTTATGATCCTGTAGTTTTTTTTCTTTTCAGGGAAGTATGCGGTGTGCCTTTAAGGCTGGAGAAGGATCAGTACTGCTTTAAAGTGGCAAGCTCCAGAGATTGAGTCAAAGAATGCATTCTTGTTGCTGTAGGATACAGCCATTCGGAGAACAAGGACACAGATACAATGTTACTGATTGACATTTGAAACTAGCTTAAAAACTGGCTTTTGAGACACAGTTAACAGACACAGACAGACAGCTGGATCAGCATGAATGGAACAGAGATCTCTAATAATTTAAACTGAAGGAAGGGAAGTTAGACTGTGACAATCTTTGATCCCTCAAAAATTCTAAAGCCTAATTGATTCATTAAAAAGAGTTTGCAAGTTGAATTCATCGCTGGAGAAGAAAAGCATCACTTCAACTGCTGAACTAGACTACGGACTGTTCTACTGTTAAAGAACCTTTCCCCCCCTCCGCCCCATCGGACGGCTCTGAGAACCTCAAGCAACCTTGGACTGTTCCACATTGGAAGATTTCACTTTGGCAGGTGCGTAAATCTGCAAAGACACTAATTTTTCTATTTTAAATGTTGTTTATATCTTAGTTATATATAAGAATTTAGTTTTTCTAATTAAACAGTTAATTTGTTGATCTAAAGACAACTGATTTGGTTAGCCTCATTCAGGGGTTAATAGATGGTACAATTTGGATGGGTCTTTCTTCAATTTGGAAAGTTTAAAATGATATGTTAAATGATCTACGGAGGGGCAGGACTGAATCAACAGTGCGTTTCTCCCACCACAATCAGAATCATACATTTTGATTGGGGGCTTTTTCTTGAGTGTTCGGTCATAACACAAGTGGTCATCCGTTACTATTTTGTGGCCCTGTCCAAGTTGAGTTTGATTCCCTTAGCTCATCATAGTGCAACCATCAGCTCAGTGTAGCACAATGTCTCAGCTTAGTTGGATTTTATATAATCACTATATTGTGGAGCTTTAATTCATGTTCCGATTACAGTATGAATTGCCATGGTTAATCTTACGCTTTGTATTCAATGACTCATTGACAAATTTCCAGCATTTGTTATTCCTCTCTAATATGGTCGTAAATTATTCAGAGTCTTCCTTTTAGAATACTGGCTGTAGTAGTTGTGGGTTGTTCTGGCTTCTTCTGGAATTCTTTGCTTCTTCCCTGGGATGCTTATAGTATGTTGTCATCTGTGGTCATTGTCTTCTTTCTTCAGTTGTATTTTTCTCATCCTAGCTGCAATTAGCTTTGCATATATGTTATCTCTCTACATTGTTAACCATGTTACTTTACTCTGGGTTCAGAGACTTGAGATGAGACTGAGATTTTGTTTCCATTGAACATTTCTTTAATTTGCACCTTTCATTCTTTTTGCGACACAATAATCAGTCCACTACTCCATACCTTCAAAAGTCTTGTTCAGATACCATCTAAGCAAGTACTATTCTCAAGTAAAACTTTTTGATATTACCAGAATGTATAAGTCATGGCTGACTTTAACCTTTATTGCACTGAATGTCTGTAGTGTGGCTTAAATTAGCCATCTCTCTCACAGGTGTTAAGACAACACAAATGATACAACAAAATAAAAACAGAATTGAAAGAGTATAACTATCAGAACAGGCTGAGGCTCTTTTCTGTGGAAAAGAGAAGGTGAATAGAGGTCTTTAGAATTATGAAGGGGTTTGATAGGGTATGTGTAAAGGAAATGTTTCTGCTTTGGGGAATCCAAAACTACAGATTATAAATCTAAGATAGTCACTAATACATGCAATAAGGAATTCAGGGGAAACATCTTCACCCAGAGAATGGCTAGAATGTGGAACAACTTGGAATAGTTGTGGTGAATAGCTTAGATGCATTTAAGGAGAAGCTAATATAAGTACTTGAGGGATAAAGAAACAGGAATACTGATAGGATTAGATGCTTGTGTGAAGCATAAACACAGCATAGATCAGTTGGGCTGAATGGCCTATTCCTCTGCTGTAAATTCTGAGCTGTACATTCTGTGTAAAGTAAAATAATTTTCAAACATTGTAAAACTCAGCCAACTTCAAATATCAGTTGTCAAACAATACTGAAGTTCCCAAGTGCTCCCATTCTGAGCATGCTACTGAAAAATATATGTCTGTTCCCATTAGCCTCAATTTACAGGCATTACTGTTATATTGTTATAAGAAATTACTACCGAAGTTCTAAGTTTGCCAACATCCTGACAGAACAATTAGCAACAATATAGTATAATAATTATTCTGTGAGGTACACTCAAACCAGGTTCTTTGTCTTTGTGACACGAGGGTAAGGAAAGGGTTATTTTAACAGTCTTTTTCATATTTATTCATTCTTGGGATGGGTGCATCACTGGCAAGGCCAGCATTTATTGCCCATCAATAATTGTCCTTAAAGGTGGTGTTGAGCCACCTTTTTGATCTGTTGCAGTCCATGTGGTACAGGTGCATCCAGAGATCTCTTCGCGAGGGTGTTCCAAGATTTTGACCCAACAACAGTGAAGGAAAAGTGATATAGTTCCATGTCAGGGTGGTGTGTGACGTGAAGGGGTACTTGCAGGTGGTGGTGTTCCCATGTGTTTGCTGCCCTTGTCCTTTTAGGTGGTAGAGGTCATGGGTTTGGAAGGTGCTGTCGAAGGAGGCTTGATGAGTTACTGCAGTGCATCTTGTAGATGGTACACACTGCTGCCACTGTGTGCTGGTGGTGGAGGGAATGCATGTTTAAGGTGTGGAAGGGGTGCCAATCAAGCAAGCTGCTTTGTTTGGGATTGTGTCAAGTTTCTTGAGTGTTGTTGGAGCTTCACTCATCCAGGCAATTGGAGAGTGCCTTGTAGATGGTGGTCAGGCTTTGGGGAGTCAGGAGGTGAGTTACTCGCCACAGAATTCTCAGCCTCTGACCTGCTCTTGTAGCACAGTATTTATATGGTTGGTCCAGTTATGTTTCTGGTCAATGGTAACCTCCAGATGTTGATGGTGAGGGGATTCAGCGATGGTAATGCCATTAAGTGTCAAGGGGAAATGGTTAGATTCTCCCTTGTTGGAGATGGTCATTGCCTGGCACTTTACTTGCCTCTTATCAGCCCAAGCCTAAATGTTGTCCAAGTCTTGCTGCATGCAGGCACAAATTGTTTCAGTATCTGAGGAGTTGTGAAGTCTCTTTATATTGTAGTCCTATTAACTTTTAGTTTTTGACTGTTAAAATGAGTAAAGTCTAATTGTAAGACAGGCTTGCTTTATTTTCAGTTTTGACAGTAAAGGCTAATTAAAAGTAGAGACAAAGAGCTTTAGTTGATAGCAAGTTCTGAAAGAGGACACATCTGTGAATACACCATTCTTTTCAGATGGGAAGAGAACCTGTTCAAACAAAAGTTACTGCACACACGCAGAACAGGTAGTGAAGATTTCTTTATTTGCTCAAGCCTTGAAAGAAGTACCTGCCTGAGAAAGACCATGGAGCTGGAAATTTAATGAGTGAGTGAGTGAGTCAAATTAAGGACAGAACAGGCAAATCAGTGTTGAATAATAACCGTGGATTAGGTGATACTGTGAAACATGTGCAATATTATGTTGCAAGGTGGAGAAAAAGCATTTAAAAAGTGTGTGTTAGAATAGATACTGCTTGGCCAATCAACTACACCAAGCTCATAACTGTAACATATTTTGAATTTCCTAGTGAATTCATAAGGTTTTGCTATAGATGTGATGTTAAGTATATGCGTAATTACTGTCGATAATTATTACTGTATGCTTAATTCCTATGAACATCAATAAATGTTCTGAATTCTATTGTTACGAGGAGTAACATAAACTTACGTAAACATCTGATCATCACCTTCCTCCTCAAGAAACTCACACTTGACCCCACTGTCCTTGCAAACGTCTGCACCATCTTCAACCTAACATTCTTCCCTAAAGTCCTTGAACATGTTGTCACCTCGCAAATTTGTTCCCATCTTTCCCAGAATTCCATGCTCGAATCCCTCCAATCAGATTTCCACCCTTGCCACAGGACTGAAAGAGCTCTTTACAAAGTCACAAATGACATCCTATGTGACTGTGACTATGGTAATGATCCCATCTATCATTCTCAAACTGTCTGCAGCCTTTCCCTCTCTCTGTAACCTCCCCAGCCCAATCCTGCAATTCTGACCTCTTGCACATTTCTGATTTGAATTGCTCCATCACTGGAAGCCATGCCTTCAACTGCTTGGGCCCTAAGCTCTGGAATTCCCTCCCAAAACTCTCCACCTCTCTTTCTTCCTTTAAGATGGTTTTTTAAAACCTACCTCTTTCACCGAGTTTTTGGTCACTTGTCCTAATACCTCTTTATGTGGCTTGGTGTCAAATTATGCCTTGTGAAGTATCTTGGGATGCTTTACTACTTTAAGGGTGCTATATAAATGTAAGTTTTGATGTCGTGAGAACACTTATCCTCTAACATTAGGATGAAGAGAACATCAATGCCCTGAAGTGTAACAGAGTTTCCACTGCAGGTTCACTGAGGAATATCCTGGAACACTATGCATATGTATGAGAAAAATAAAGTACTTGCCTTTATATTGCGCTTTCCATTTTTGCAGTCTGTCCCAAAATATTTCACAGCCAATCAAGTACTTTTAAAGTATAGTTACGGTTATGTCAGCAGATGTGGCAGCCAGTTTGCAGCAATGAGGTTTAATGCACTTTGATGATGTTTTTGAGGATTCAAGTGTTGATGAGAATAATAAAAAAGTGCCATGTGAACTTTTACATCCACTTGATCAGGTTTAAAGTCTCATTCAAAAGATGATGGGGGTGATTTTCGGCAGTGCATCAGGTGCGAAACAGCCTCCGAGGTATCGAAGCTGGGGTCTTGAACGGAAACACTGGCTTGGCCCGCTGTCTTGGTAAAGAAGTTGAAACCTGCATTAGGAACAGTCGCCCGGAGGATGGTTAAACGGCTAATTGCCACTTAAAATGCCAGCTAGCGCTCATTAAAGAGGCTGCATGGAATTTTGCTGGTTAACATGATCTCTTAACAGTGACCAGTTGTTTGGGAGTAAACAAAGAGCTGGATCTCGTGCTCGGCCCGACATCGGGATCCGTGGCGGGGGGACCGGAGAATCAGAGCTGCAGCAGCCGCCACGGAACTTGACACGAGGATTGCGGGGCCTGATCTTCCTGGGGGTAGGAAGCTCTGTGGCGGCACTTCTTTAGGGACCCTACTTCAAATATTTAAAATACCTCTCTGCATACATTACAATGTCATCTGCTGCGATCTTCCAATCTGTTCCCGATCTTGAGCTCAACATGCGGTACTCACGCACCTTAACTTTCCCGTCCACGAGAAGCTGGCACCACCGAGCAGGGGAAAGGGGTCACCTCTGTATTCTGTGTATAGGTGGCGGGCGGGTGGGGAGAGGGTGCGGAAGGGGTCAACTCTGCATTGTGTGTAAGGATAACGGGGGGAAGGGGTCAACTCTGCATTATGTTATGGATAGGAGGGACAGGGTAACTCTGCATTTTGTTTGCAGGGCTGGCAGCCTTTTAAAAATGGTGCCAGCACCTACTCCAGCATTAGGTGACGCTGTTCATGGCGTCGCTGATACTGTCCCCGCCATGTGATTGGGGGCAGCTGCCATCAGTATGTTAAGTCGCCGCCCGCCACAGAATCGCGGCGGCGCGGTGGTGTGGATCCTGTGGGGGGGTGGCTGCTATTTTCTGCACCTGCCGCTGCTCCCAGCAGAGGAACAACAAAATCCAGCCCAAGGTGTCGCTGTCGATTTCAAGGGCTACTTAAAGGGAGACTCACTGTTTCATGTTTCCTTGATGCTGGAGCTGCAAAGAGGACTTCTGAAACAACTTCTGGGACACGTTATCAAGACTTCATCAACACTCATGCAATATTTATTCCATAAATTCTCCGCGGACTTCACCTAATAAGAGGTAGTGCTGTTCTATTCCACCTTATAGGAGTCACCAGGAGAAAGGAAGTGCTTGAAAATTCTGATACAAGGTCATCAGCCTGAAACATTAATTCTGTTTCTCTCTCCACAGATCCTGCCAGGTTTGCTGAGCATTTCCAGCATCTTCTGTTTTTACTTGATTTCCTGCATCCATAGTATTTTGCATTTCCTCTTAAAGGGAAGCTGCACTGCAGAACTGAAGGCTGCTGGTAATTCATTTTGTAAGAGTGAAGGTGAAGGATGATGATGCAGCAGACAGGGGAGAGGGCTTCCAGAGTTAATGACGCTGCATTGGAGGTATTAGTGACCCGGATGGATTCCCAGAGGGAGGCCATGTTTCCCTGGGGGAGGGACGGTGGGAGGGGGGGCGGGGGGTGGTGCTGCAGGAGGTGCTCACACATCAGCCTCTGAAGGAGTTGGAAGCACATTAGCAAGGAGGTAAATGCCCAGAGTCTGGCCCTGAGGACATGGCAGCAATGCTGAAAGAAGTTTAATGACCTCACATGGCTTGTCAAGGTGAGTGAATGCATCCTTACATTACATCTCATGCCCACCACAATACCAACCTCTCAAGCTGCTCAATGCACCTTACCCTCACCACACCCAGCAGCATGCCCTGGCATTCAGGACTCGCACCTAATATTCATACAGTCCATCTTCACACTAACCTCCTTATGTTATCTCCAAGGGCCTCCAGCTGTTCAGCAATGGCAAGCACATCGGCCAAACACAGTGCAGCACATTCACTACTGATATTAGACCATTTCTCTTGTAGGCAAAGGTGGCTCATAACACCAGGAAGATCCAGAAAACCGACGAGGGTCCACCACAATTCCAACCCCGTGCTTCCTCGAGGCAATGGTGCTCTGCATTATGGAACCAACAGCAACACAATCTGTAGCATTCGGTATCACTAAGGCCATCCAGAATGATGGTAAGTTACTGTCCCTTCACAACTCTCTCCTCACCTTCACCCTGAGATGTGGCATGAAGTGGAAACTGCAGACGGTGTGACCATGGAATTCCTGCTTTTCTCCTCATTCTTCTTCCCTCACCCCAACTCTGCCCTTCTGCTTTAATGATAAATAAAAACAAGAAAAGCTGGAAATGCTCAGCAGGTCTGGCAGCATCTGTGGAGATAGAAGCAGAGTTAATGTTTCGGGTCAGTGACTCTTCTTTTGGAACTGGCAAATATTAGAAATGTCAAAGGTTATAAGCAAGTAAAGTGGGGGTGGGGCAAGAGATAACAAAGGAGAAGGTGTAGATTGGACAAGGTCACAGAATAGCTGACCAAAAGGTCATGGAGCAAAGGCAAACAATATGTTAATGGTGTGTTGAAAGACAAAGCATTAGTACAGATAAGGTGTTAACGGACTGAAAATTGAACAGCAGCAAGTACAGCAGCAAGTGGCACCTTCCCCTGCAATTGCAGGAGGTGTAATACCTGCCCATTTACCTCTTCTCTCCTCACTATCCCAGGCCCCAAATACTCCTTTCAGGTGAAGCAGCGACTTACTTGTACTTCTTTCAATGTAGTATACTGTATTTGCTGCTCACAATGTGGTCTCGATATTGGGGAGACCAAACGCAGACTGGGTGATCGCTTTGTGGAACACCTCCACTCAGTCCGCAAGCAGGACCCTGAGCTTCCGGTTGCTTGCCATTTCAACACTTCCCCCTGCTCTCATGCTCACATCTCCGTCCTGGGATTGCTGCAGTGTTCCAATGAACATCAACGCAAGCTCGAGGAACAGTATCTCATTTACCGATTAGGCACACTACAGCCTGCTGGACTGAACGTTGAGTTCAATAATTTCAGAGCATGACGGGCCCCCCATTTTACTTTCATTTTTAATTATTTTTTCTTTTTTACATTTTGTTGTATATTTATTTTATTATATCTTAGTTTGTTCAGTTTGCTTACCCACTGTTTTTTTTCATGTTTGTACTTGCTGCTGTTCAATTTCAGTCCATTAACACCCTATCTGTACTAATGCTTTGTCTTTCAACACATCATTAACACATTGTTTGCCTTTGCTCCGTGACCTTCTGGTCAGCTATTCTGTGGCCTTGTCCAATCGACACCTTCTCCTTTGTTATCTCTTGCCCCACCCCCGCTTTACTTGCTTATAACCTTTGACATTTCTAATATTTGCCAGTTCCGAAGAAGGGTCGCTGACCCGAAACATCAACTCTGCTTCTCTATCCACAGATACTGCCAGACCTGCTGAGTATTTCCAGCTTTTCTTGTTTTTATTTCAGATTTCCAGCATCCGCAGTATTTTGCTTTTATCTGCCCTTCTGCTTGTCTGCTTTCAGGTACCCAACAGCTGCCTCAATGCAGCCAGGAGGAAGAGGAAGAACAACCCTGTGACATGCCATGTAAAAGCTGATTACATTAAATATGCATCATTCTTTGCTGTGCTCCTAGCCTTGTTTTCCTTTCATTACTCTGAAACAAAGGAATTACAACTTTAGAAATAACAATCATGTAGGGAGATTTTCAACCCATAACAGGTGCAAAATGGGCAGGGAATTCACAGCACCCACCCAATCATGTGGGCCCATCACTTCCACGTGATGGGTGAAATGTCAGCACTACTGCACTAGTTATTATTGGCAGCTCGCCTATTAGGTAGGAAGGCAGGAATTCAGGCAGGCGTGGTCACTTCAAGGTAAGTGGTACCTCTTAAAGGGAGGTGCACTTTGCCTGTGCAGCATGCTTCAGACTTCAAACAGCCAACAGTCAACATGAGTTCTGCAATGCCTCCTCTATCTTCTGACAACGCAGTGTAAATCTATTTAAAGGAGGTCTGCAGCCATAAGGAGGTCCTCTTTTTAGTAAATGGTTAAAGGGTTCCAAAGTAAATAGCACGGCAACAGTCAGAGGTGACTGAGCAGGTGAACATACAGCATTATGCTCAGATTCAATGAGAATAGTTAAGGTAAGACTACAGCTCTGTCTTCTCTTATACTCTGTTTAGTTCTGTACCACCTATAGCCCCAGCATTCACAAGCTTCCCTTTCCCCACAGATAAAGATCTCCAGGGCCTGTTCTTTAAAAAAAAACCTGGTCTTCCAACTTGTGTAGAATCTTGTTTACAGCATCGAAATAATGTCATCAAGCATGGAGCGTGTGGTCACTTATGCACTCTACAGTGGTGCACTCAGTTATAAAGATTGTCATAGAAATCAAAGAAAATTTATGTCGCAGAAGGAGGCCCTTCGGCCCATGGTATTCATGTTAGTCAAAGAAGAGCTGCCCCACCTAATCCCACCTTCCTGCACAAGGTCTGTAGCCCTGCAGGTTACAGCTCTTCAAGTAACCATCCAAGTACTTTTTAAATGTGTTGAGAGTTTCTACCTCTACCATCCTTTCAGGCAGAGTTCCAGGTTCCTACCAACCTCTAGTTCCATGGCTATATCCTGGTACTTAGCTCATTAGCATACTGAGTTCTTAGGGACATCACTCTTAAAGCAATCATACAACACATATGAGTCTATAAAAAGCAGGGAATGGGTACTGAGATCTGCAGAACCACAATGGTAACAGCCTTCCAGTCACAAAAACACCCATCAGCTATTACCCTTTGCTTCCTGCCACACGGCCAATTTTGGATCCAATGTTGTGACAGCCCGAGCAGCTTTGATGGAAGCTCACTCAGACTGCTCCCATTCATGGTCGGAGTTCCACCATATCTTCCAGCTTGCTAAGAACGAAGGAAAATATGCATTGAGACATCCAAACTGTCACATTAGTCCTATGCTGCTCACAGAACAGTGGGAGTGCTGAGGTGCAGCTCTATGCAACTGGCAGTGGCACCATGGGAGAGGCACGTGTTATCTCATTGAAGATGACAGCACACCTCCTTCCCACCACCCCCACAACCAGAAAGTCAGCTGGGCCAGATTGCCCCAGACATAGCTGATATGCTCCAATCTGCAGATAGGATCTCTCGAACTGGAACACCCACCATGGCCATCTTACTTCATCTCAGTAGATAAACAGCAGCCTTTCATCTCCGATGTTGTAGTCACTTGCCTACCCGGACTAGGCGGCACAGTGGCGCAGTGGTTAGCACCGCAGCCTCACAGCTCCAGGGACCCGGGTTCGATTCTGGGTACTGCCTGTGCGGAGTTTGCAAGTTCTCCCTGTGTCTGCGTGGGTTTCCTCCGGGTGCTCCGGTTTCCTCCCACATGCCAAAGACTTGCAGGTTGATAGGTTAATTGGCCATTATAAATTGCCCCTAGTATAGGTAGGTGGTAGGGAAATATATAGGGACAGGTGGGGATGTGATAGGAATATGGGATTAGTGTAGGATTAGTATAAATGGGTGGTTGATGGTCGGCACAGACTCGGTGGGCCGAAGGGCCTGTTTCAGTGCTGTATCTCTAAAAACTAAAACTAAAGGCAAAACTGTACCTTGACAAGCACAAGAGATTTGTGTAAGAGCGGCCTTTAGTTTTGGAATTTGTTTGATTCCAATTTATAATGATTGTTATATAGCAAATTCTTGCAGTTTCTTTGATTGATGGTTATTGATCAAACCATGTATTGACAGAAATACCCATCCTGTGTTTAAGTTGATGACTGGAGGGTAGAAGGACTGGATCTGATATTAGGAGGGACTGTTGGTGCAGATGGGAAAGTACATACCTGACTGTGGCTGAGGAGCCCTTTAAATATCACTGGTAAAATGTCCCAGCTGCTCCCCCTGGGATTTGTGGGATTTTTGTTTGAGGATGGGTGAATTCTGCAGCCAGACATTTGAAAATGGTAGAAAGGTACTCAAACACTCACAGGGCCCTCATTTACAAGTATTTATTAAACACTTGCCACTTTAGGACAAGCACCCTGGGTAACCAAAATGCGCCCAACTCAAAATGATTTTGAATAGACTGTCAGTGGGCATCAGGCATGAGAGATCACCATACAAAATTTGGAGGCCGAACACACAATTTAGCAGTGCCATGAGTCGAAAATCCATCCCATAATTTTTGTTCTTACAATAACTACAGCTTATAAACACTTCTTTGATGCTTTTCTGTTTCTGCTTAATCAAATGTGTATTTTGTGGCTTATGATCAATCAGGAAAATAATGTATTTTATAGATATTTAAAACACACCATACATAAATATTTTCACCTCCCTATATTCAGCAGAAATTAATAATGTGTGTTTTAAGATACTTTGGTGCTACAGATCTACAATCATATCTAGTCTATGGGGGTTCAATATGCAATGCAAGCATATAACACGTAACTACACTGAAAATATAAAGGATAACTGCGCACAATGATTGATATTTAAGTGTTGAAATTACTCTGAATGCTATGTTTAATGGTTTAGTTAATGCACTTATGTGAAGGGCCTTTGTCAGCTGTTTCAAAATAAATGGGTTAACTGGTTTGTCAAAATATCACAAGTAGAAATTTTACAGAAGTGTGTGAACCAAGGTGCTAAAGATAGAACTCAAAATGATATCTATCCCATGAGATCTGCACTACTGAATGGCAGAATTTTACTCACAAATAGGCACAACTAGATTATCAATAGATTTATTGCTGTTGTCTCATGGAAAATCAGACACTACCAGCAAGAAATTACAATGGGATTCACATGCTATATTTCCAGAAATGTAAAAGGTAACTCAGAATTCCAGGACATCGAACTGGAGACGCATGTCTAACAAGGTGCATTCCGGAACAATGCCTCATGAATTTGGAATCCGCTCACAGATTCACTTCTAATGACAAAACATTCAAAGCTATCTTAGAACATTGACAATGGAGTCATACCTCAAGGGGGTGTTCAGTGAAACAATGAGACTCGAGAGAAATTGAAAATACCTAGACTTGAATCTAATTAAATTGCAAACGAGGACACTGGACAATTATGTGACCACCTCCCCATCTGTGGAAAAGCTAGCAGTCTTTTGCAAAAGGACAAGCCCCTGAGACTTTGGAGCAGACAAGCTTTGAGTGCTAACCAGATAAGACCCCAGTGGGGGCGGTCTCTCTCTCTCTCTCTCCAGATAACCTCACAATTTTGAAACCTGACTGCGACTGTGGAACATCCAAGTCTACCATTGCTACAGACAGACACCCCAAAGAAGAAAGCCACCTACAACTCTGACTCCAAGAAAAACCTGAACCAGGTGGGTGGGCTAGCCACAAAGTGCACTTCCACCGGCCAGAGACTTCAAGATCACAACTTCAGACAGAAAACAATGGAATTATCTGACCCTACAGATTGTATATTATTTTTACTTGTTCTGGATTTTAATCCAAACCAGACTATTCCTTGTCACTCTGTACGCTATTTGTGTGTGTGTGTGTGTGTGTGTGTGTGTGATTCTCATGTATGTGTGTGAGTGAAAGGTAGTGTAATTTTATTATTTTATTTAGATCGAGTTTAGTTTTTTGTATGTACAATAAACTCACTTCTTTCTTCTTTATACTCAAGAAATCCTGTCCAATTGGTTCTTTTACAATCACAGCAAAGGTAAAAGGTAAAGCACTCACTGAAGTTGTAAGCACATCCACTGTTTTAAAAGGAATAAACTATGTTGCAGTCAAACAAGGAGAATGACAAGAGAGGAGCCTTGTGACCCTTCCTCACCTGATTGTAACAACAGGCATCCTTCAACACATTGTCACACATTATTAATGTGTTTCCTACACATGTACAGAAGATTAGGTTAATTGTTGCAGATATTGCACTGAATCCAACAAGACCTGGCTCTCATTAATCCAGTTTACTGCAGATGGCTTTTCAAAGCATGGCCCTGAAACTAAAGTTGCACATGACTGAGGAGGTTGCAACTGTGCCAGTGGTGCTGGGCGACACACTTGTGATGCCAGCTTACATCTTCGCCAGCATAGGCTTCAGGTAAATGGAAAATGACTGTTTTCCAAAATGCACAGCTCCTCACTTCTACTGCCACCACGTTCACTTTCCCTCTCACCTCTCTGAATCAGAGTGTGCTGTTAACTGCCCAGTATCCCGGCAAACAAAGATTCTCTTGAACTATCCTTCAAAATTAAACTGACCATGAAACACCATTCGTTCACTTCTCATGTGGCTGCACAATATCACAGAATGATTGGCCCACCTCTATCTATCTGTGCTGACTTCAGACTAATTATAGATTTTGTGCAATACTGACCAAGATATCGCCAAACAAACTAAAAATTTTAAAATTCTCTTAACTATGTTAAATGGCCAACCATTCACAAGATTCTTGTAATGAATAAAATGAGTTGATTGCTTCTGGAAAAAGCCAATTATCAAACATTTTGAATAATCTGTGACATGGGACCCAATTCAAGGACATTGATAACAAACTGCATATTCAGATTAGTGTCTTTGGCATATCAGACCAAAATGTATATTTTCTGCAGCTTGAAGAAACAGTCCCAGGGCATCACTGCAGGAGTTCCTCAGGGTAGTGTCCTAGGGCCAACCATCTTCAGCTGCTTCATCAATGACCATCCCTCCATCATAAGGTCAGAAGTGGGGATGTTCTTTGAAGATTGCACAATGTTCAGGACCATTTGCGACTCCTCAGATACTGAAGCAACCTGTGTCCAGATGCAGCAACACATGGACAACATTCAGGCTTGGGCTGATAAGTGGCAAGTTGCATTTATGCCACACAAGTGCCAGGCAATGACAATCTCAAAAAAGAGAAAATCTAACCATCTCCCCTTGATGTTCAATGGCATTACCATCACTGAATCCCCCACTACCAACTTCCTGGGGTTACCATTGACCAGAAACTGAACTGGATCAGCCAAATAAATACTGTGGCTACAAGAGCAGGTCAGAGGCTAGGAATTCTGCAGCGAGTAACGCACTTCCTGTCTCCCCAATGCCTGTCCACCACAAGGCACAAGTCAAAAGTGTGATGGAATATTCTCCACTTGGCTGGATAGGTGCAGTTCCAACAACACTCAAGAAGCTTGACACCATCCAGGACAAAGCACCCTGCTTGATTGGCACCCCATCCACCACATTCAAAGTTCACTCCCTTCACCAGTGACGCACAGTGGTAGCAGTGTGTACCATCTACAAGATGCACTGCAGCAACTTATCAAGGCTCTTTCGACAGCACCTTCCAAACCCATGACCTCTACCAACTAGAAGGACAAAGGTAGCAGATGTATGGGAACACCACCACCTCCAAGTTCCCCTCCAAGCTACAGACCATCCTGACTTGGAACTATATCACTGTTCCTTCACTATCGCTGGTTCAAAATCCTGGAACTCCTTTCCAAATAGCACTATTGGTGTACCTACATCCCAAGGACTGCAGCGGGTCAAGAAGGCAGCTCACCACCAACTTCTCAAGGGCAATTAGGGATGGGCAATAAATGCTCGCCTAGCCTGAGATGCCCACATCCCATGAATGAGAAAAAAACAGTAACCAATTTTACCCTGGTGTGTACTGTGACCAGTAAGAAAGAATCCAATAAATATTTCTATCATAGACAAAATTTTTCTTATCATAAAGGTACTTAAAACACAAAATTATATATTTCACAGTACATAATCAAATTTAAGTTGCTTGAGGGTCAAGCATGGATCCTGTGGAGTGATGGCCCCATCTGATGAGCCGTACACAAAATTCGTGGGGAATTCCCTGCAATGGAGATTTTCGGTTATCAGTACAATTTAGATTTATTTTGCCAAATTGCTAGAGCACAGTTAGCTAGCAGCAGGACTAACTGCCTCCAATTTTCCATGGATAGCTCACTTGAATAATTAATCATACCTGCCTACGCAGCTTTGCCCTCATAGAGGAAGCAAGCCTAATGGAAAATGTAGAAATTCTGGTCAGTGGATCCAAATGAAAGAGATTGACATATTTAAATGTAAATGTCTGTACAAAGAAAAAATATTGTTTCATCTTTCATCAAGTTGCGTAATGAATTTTAGATATTTCCCTGCCAATGCCAGCAATAGCAGAGCAGAGAGGAGAATACCAGGCATAATTGAAGCACAAAACATATTGGGCTGGATTTTGTTCTCCCCCAGGTGTCAGGTTTCCGTGGTGGGGGACGGTGGGGGGAGGGGGTGCACATGTAGATGGCTCTGGATGAGGCCCGCCACAGACCTAGACGCCGGGAGGACCTGGCCCGATCTTCCCGGCGGCAGCAAGGCTCCATGCCAGCCTCCCTGCCACTGGACGACGGGACTGCAATTAAAATATTCAAATCAATACATTTACATAGACCTACCTGCAACCTTGAGGGCCCACCGAGATCTACAGTACAGCAGCCAGTACTCCCGTGCCTTCAAATCCCTGTTTGGGAAAACACGGTGCCACACTGGTGGGGAGGGGGGAGGAGGTCACATTTTCAGTGCGGGAAATAAAAGTAATAGGTGTAGAGGATGGTGGGAAGGGGTGAACTTTAAACTTTGTGCAGTTTGTTGCGGGTGGGGGGGAGGTCAGATGTAAAAGGTAAGAGTTTTTTGGGGGGAAAGGGCAAATAGTTAATGTAATTGTTATTGGGTGGGTGGAAAAGGGACATTATAAATTTATTTCTTTAATTTTGCAGGGTTACCTCTTTAAAAATTTAAATGTGCCGGCAAGGCTGGCTGCCCTTTAAAAATGGCGCCAGCGCCTGCACATAGGCAGCTGATGCCATTGCCAGTGACGGACAGCCCGCTCCTCCATGTGATCGTGGGCAGCACAGCCAGCTCATTATGTCCATGATTGAAGTATAATACAGAGATGTACAGACTAGAAGAGTCCACAGTTTGATCCTGATCTGTGCAAAATTAGCTGATCCCAGGCAGAACAGAGATCGGGCGCTGTAATTGGTCTCAGGAACCTTGGTTTTGGAAGAAGTAAAAATATTCAGTCAAGGTATCCACTTCTGATCTCTTGTCCAGTGACCACTGCTGGAAAGTATATATGTGAAAACAACTATAGATGGTATTTCTCCCATTGATTGTCTTTTTCTGCTAAAATTGTCCGAGTACTAAATGTGATTTCTCACTGAATTTTTTGTTAGGATTATTGACAGGAGGACTTTCATTCTCTGTATAAGTACTGTCAGTAGTAATTACATACCTAACATTGCACATTTTAAAATATCTCTTTTAAAGATCCCTGCAATCATTCATTTGCTACACCATAATTGGAACAGATGTGCGGAAGCAATATAGGACAATGGCATCCACTTCCTGCAAGGCTAATCATAAGCAGGCTCCTAAAAGTTATCCCCTTTAACAGATGTCTAATTACCTCTTTAATTGCCAGAAGTTAAATGTTATAGTAAATGTTATAGTTAATTCTTGTGCCATATTTCAGTTTCCTTCTAGGCTTTGGCAACTTCCTTTCAGCATACTATCTCCTATAAAATGTTAATCTGCTGAGCAAATTGGACCTTGTATCTGAGATATCAAATTTTGCAGATTTACAACTCTATTCACCAGCATGTGGATGACAGTTAAAAACTTAATGTAGGCACATAGCCAAATATCCTGTTCTCCCATTTGAACATTGAAAAGATTTTTTTTAAAGTTGGAAAAGTTGCCAGGTCCTGCAGTTATAATGAAGCTAATAGTGTAAAAGGCTATTTCTTTGATTTGGTCCCAGACCTCTTGTGAGATACACTTCAAATGACTTAACGTCCTAAGTATTCTATAGCTTCCATTGATGCAACATCAAAACCATTTGTGTCAATGTAAACCCAATTGTATTACAGGCCCAGATGTCTACAAACAAATGAAGTGGTCAGATTGTTCTCTTTTCTCTTTAGTTTTTCCTACATGCTGTAGGTGGAGGATCGGGTGTGGAGTCCCATCACTTCTCAGAGGAACATTATATTCAGCACTTCTTGGGTTTCCTAGCTTAGATCTCAATGTATGAGCGAAGAGCCTCTATCCACAAACAACTGTGCATGCATGCAAGGGGTGCTTTGAAACTTGTTCTGCAATGCTTTTCCTCCAATTTTTTCCCCTATGTATTTTGACATATAATTTTCTTGATTCTTGTCTTCGATTCCAGACATGTATGTCCTCATGATTGTCTCAGTATTCAATCTCAAAAAGGAAAGAGTCATAAATGTTAAATGTAATTTGATCATTCTTCCATTCATATCACTTCTGGTATGAGTGTGGAGCTAGAGTTACAAATACTTCACCTTAATATATTTTGATGTTACCATGTAATCTAGATCAGCGCAGAGCTTCATGCAATAAGAGCACCTATTTGGAAGTTAGATCATGATAGCAGCTGAATGGGGGTATGGTGACATAGTGGTTATGTTACTGGGTTAGTAATCCAGATGCTAGACTAATAATCCAGAAACATGCATTCAAATCCCACTATAGCTGTAGAATTTAAGTTCAATTAATTAAATCAATAGTTCTCACACTGGAGTCTGTGGGTCCATAGATACTTTCCAGGGGGTCTGTAAAAAATGCTTACTGAGCTGGTTTTACATGTGGGTGATGATGGGCAGCTGTCCACAAACTTGGAGTGAGGTGTAGCTACCACCTATGCTATGAAGGCAGAGTAGGCTGGCTTTCTCACCAAGAAAGGGAACATGCAAGAAGTGCTGAGAGTAGACAAAGAGAAACTATTTCTTCTCATTGGTGCATCTAAGACTCAGAGGCATAGTCTAAAAATTAGAGCCAGATCTTTCAGGAGTGAAATTAGGTAACACTTGTTCACACAAAGGGTGGTAGTAGTTGGGGACTCTCTTCCATAAATGGAAATTATTAAATTTAAAACTGAGATTGACAGATTTTTGTTAACCAAAGGTATTAAGGGATATGGCAGAAAACGCTCGAGGGACTAAATGGCCAATCCTATGTTCCTAAATTCCTGTGAAGCAGCACACAGATCTGTACACTAAATCTGTAAATAAATTACATGCTTCCTTAAAAGCATTATTAAAACACGCTTTACATTCCACACTTTTATATTATGAGTAATAAATGGATGATAATTTAGATGGGGGGGGGGGGGGGGGGGCTGCAATTAGTAATCCTTTTGAAAAGGGGTTCTTCAACCAACAAATGTTTTGAGAACTGCTGAATTAATTAAATCTGGAATAACAAGCTAGTATCATTAATGGTGACCATGAAACTACAGGATTGTTGTAAACGCCTGTCTTATTCACTAATGTCCTTTAGGGAAGGAAATCTGTTGTCCTCACCCGGTCTGGCCTTTATGTGACTCTAGATCCACAGCAATGTGGTTGATTTTTAACTTCCCTCTTAAATAGCCTAGCAAAGTACTCAGTTGTATTCAAGAAGGCAGTTCACCACCACTTCGATTCACTCCGAGTGATATTAAGAAACGACTGAAGGCACTGGATACTGCAAAGGCTATGGGTCCTGACAATATTCCAGCAATAAAACGGAAGACCTGTGCTCCAGAACTTGCCGCACCCCTAGCCAAGCTGCTCCAGTATAGCTCCAACACTGGCATCTACCCAGCAATGTGGAAAATTGCCCAGGTACGTCCTGTACACAAAAGGCAGGACAAGTCCAACCCGGCCAATTACCGCCCCATCTGTCTACTCTCAATCATCAGCAAAGTGATGGAAGGTGTCATCAACAGTGCCATCAAGCAGCACTTGCTTAGCAATAACCTGCTCAGTGATACCCAGTTTGGGTTCCGACAGGGCCACTCAGCACCTGACCTCATTAAAGCCTTGGTTCAAACATGGACAAAAGAGCTGAACTCAAGAGGTGAGGTGAGAGTGACTGCCCTTGACATCAAGGCAGCATTTGACCGAGTATGGCATCAAGGAGCCCAAGCAAAACTGGAGTCAATGGGAATCAGGGGGAAAACTCTCTGCAGGTTAGAGTCATACCTAGCACAAAGGAAGATGGTTGTGGTTGTTGGAGGTCAATCATCTGAGCTCCAGGACATCACTTGAGGAGTTCCTCAGGGTAGTGTCCTAGGCCCAACCATCTTCAACTGCTTCATCAATGACCTTCCTTCAATCATAAGGTCAGAAGTGGGGATGTTCGCTGATGATTGCACAATGTTCAGCACCATTCGCTACTCCTCAAATACTGAAGTAGGCCATGTAGAAATGCAGCAAGACCTGGACAATATCCAGGCTTGGGCCGATAAGTGGCAAGTAACATTTGCGCCACACAAGTGCCAGGCAATGACCATCTCCAACAAGAGAGAATCTAACCATCTCCCCTTGACATTCAATGGCATTACCATCGCTGAATCGCCCACTATCAACATCCTGGGGGCTACCATTGACCAGAAACTGAACTGGAGTAGCCATATAAATACCGTGGCTACAAGAGCAGGTCAGAGGCTAGGAATCCTGCGGCAAGTAACTCACCTCCTGACTCCCCAAAACCTGTCCACCATCTACAAGGCACAAGTCAGGAGTGTGATGGAATACTCTCCACTTGCTTGGATGGGTGCAGCTCCAACAACACTCAAGGAGCTTGACACCATCCAGGACAAAGCAGCCCACTTGATTGGCACACCATCCACAAGCATTCACTCCCTCCACCACTGGTGCACAGTGGCAGGAGTGTGTACCATCTACAAGATGCACTGCAGCAATGCATCAAGGCTCCTTAGACAACACCTTCCAAACCCGCGACCTCTACCACCTCGAAGGACAAGAACAGCAGATTCATGGGAACATCACCACCTGCAAGTTCCCCTCCAAGTCACACACCATCCTGACTTGGAACTATATCGCCGTTCCTTCATTGTCGCTGGGTCAAAATCCTGGAACTCCCTTCCTAACAGCACTGTGGGTGTACCTACCTCACATGGACTGCAGCGGTTCAAGAAGGCAGCTCACCACCACCTTCTCAAGGGCAATTAGGGATGGGTAATAAAGTGAAGCCCACTTCCCATGAATGAATTTTAAAAAAAAATTTCTCAAGGGCAATTAGGACTTATGTTCCCATCATAAAATGCTCTGCATTGTGAGTGCCACATTGTAAATGCTACTCTATAAAAGAATCAAGAAAAATCAAGGATGAGCAAAAACAGTTCTATACATTAAACATCATATCTCTCGTCTAATAACTAGATAGGAAATGTTTTCCATCTGTGCACACCAGTTTGTATACTCCATTCCTTTAACTTGGAATTACTGCTTATTACCCACTCCATCCAATCTAACATTAGAGAAATCTTCCAACCATGAGATTTAGGCCTGTTCTGATGAAAGGTCACAAACCTGACTCTGTTCCTCTCTCTACAGATGCTGCTAGACTGGCCGGGTATTCCCAGCATTTTCTATTTTTAGACTAGATTTGGACCCTCTGGAATTCTCTTCTAAAATTCCTTTATCTTGCTACTTCTCTCCCTTCATAATCATAATTCTGTGTAATTCTTTTAAAAATCAATCTCTTTGGCCATGCCTTCAGTGTCCCACACTTTCAAATCCCTTCATTTCCTGCTCAATAGCCTTGTAAAGTGCTCTGAGATACTCTTCTATCTGATGAATGTTATATAGGTTGCTATCATTTGATACCTTTTTATTTACTTCACCACATTGTCTGGAAATTGAAAGGAATGTATGGGTCATTTCTTCCAGGTCCCTTTCTAAGCCTGCTGGTGATAATTAATTACATTCATTATACACTAACAGCTCACAATGATGCCAGCATTGCATATTTTAATTTTATCAGTGTTAAATTAAGTTTACCATGTCATTACTCTGTTCTGTAAGTGATCTAACTCCTTTGGAAAACCTTCTCCTGCAACCTTTGTTTCTACTGTTCTCTCTATGGTTTGCTGTCAACACATTCAACAGATTGCAAATTATTGAAGTACATAGATCTTTTAAATAGAGGAACCTCATTGTATTTGCACTTAACTACTGACTGTGGGTTCAAATAATAAAGAAAGTAGTGCCTTTCCAGACTTCAGGATATCCTAAAGCACTTTACAACCAATTAAGTACTTTTGAATGTAGTCACTGTTGTAATGCAGGAAATAATGTCAAGAACCATGGATCAAGGGGATACTTCTGAAAGAAGGAACAAAGAACTTGTCTTTATACAGCCCTTCCATGACCACAGGACATCTCAAACTGCTCCACAAATATTGAAGCACTTTTGAAGTTTTATTTCATCATTATCTACAATGCAATTTGCCATTTATCAGCATCAGCCTGGATATTGTGCAGATCCTGCTCCTTGTAGGCATGGACTGCTTTGTTATCTGAGAACTGCAAATGGGACTGAACATTGCAATCATCAGCAAACAGCTCCCTTTCTGATCTTATGGTGGAGGGAAAGTCATTGATGAAACAGCCGATGATAGTTAGGCCAAGGATCCTGCCCTGGCAAACTCCTGCAGCTATGTCCTGGACTGAGATGATTAGCCTTCAGCAATCACAACCATCTTCCTTTGTGCCAAGTATGACTCCAACCACTGGACAGTTTCCCCAGTCCCCATTGACTAGCTTTCCAAGGATGATACCAGAACTGAAAGGGCACAACTGTCAGAAAAGATGAAACAGGCTAGGGTTCCTTTTTTCTAGAAACAAGAAGACCTGATAGAGGTCTTTAAAATTATGAAAGGATTCAATAGGGTAGAGTAGAGAACACGTTTCCACTTGTGAAAAGTCCGAAACTGAAGGTCATAATAAATGCAGTAAGGAATTCAGGAGGAAGTTCTTTATTCAGAGAGTGGTGAGAATGTTTTTATTATTCTTTCATGGGATGACAGTGTCGCTGACAAGGCCAGCATTTGTTACCAATCCCTAATTGCCCTTGAGAAGGTGGTGGTGAGCTGCCTTCTTGAACCATTGCAGTCCATCTGGTGTAGGTACACCCACAGTGCTGTTAGGAAGAAAGTTCCAGGATTTTGTCCCACCAACAGTGAAAGAAGGGCGATATAGGTTCAAATCAGAATGATATGTGACTTGAAGGGGAACTTGCAGGTGGTGGTATTCCCTTGAGTCTACTGCCCTTGTCTTTCTAGGTGGTAGAGGTAGCGTGTTTGGAAGGTGCTCTCAAAGGAGCCTTGGTGAATTGCTAGTGCATCTTGTATATGGTACACACTGCTTCCACTGTGCTTCAATGGTGGAGGGAGTGAATGTTTAAGGTGGTGGATGGGGTGCCAATCAAGTGGGCTGCTTTGTCCCAGATGGTATCGATCTTCTTGAGTGTTGTTGGAGCTGCACTCATCTAGGCAAGTGGAGAGTATTCCATCACACTCCTGACTTGTGCCTTGTGGATAGGTTTTGTGGAGTTAGGAGGTGAGTTGCTCACCACAGAATTCCTAGCCTCTGACCTGCTCTTGTAGTCATAGTACCTATATGGATGGTCCAGTTAAGTTTCTGGTCAATGGTAATCTCCAGGATATTAATGTTTGGGGATTCAGCAATGACGATGCTGTTGAACATCAAGGAGAGATGGTTAGATTCTCTCTTGTTGGAGATGGTCATTGTCTGGACTTGTGTGGCGCAAATGTTACTTGCCACTTATCAGCCCAAGCCTGCATGTTGTCCAGGTCTTGCTGCATGTGGGATCGAACTGCTTCAGTACCTAAGGATTCGTAAATGGTACTGCACACTGTGCAATCGTCAGCGAACATTCCCACTTCTGACCTTATGATGGAGGGAAGGTCATTGATGAAGGAGCTGAAGATGGTTGGGCCGAGGACACTACCCTGAGAAACTCCTACAGTGATGTCCTGGGGCTGAGATGATTGGCCTCTGGCAAGCACAACCATCCTCCTTTGTACTAGGTATGTCTTCAACCAGTGGAAAGTTTTCCCCCCTGATTCCCATTGACTTCAATTTTGCCACGGCTCCTTGATGCCACACTTGGTCAAATACTGCCTTGATGTCAAGGGCAGTCACCCTCACCTCACTGTTGAAGTCAGCTCTTTTTGTCCATGTTTGGACCAAGCTGTAACGAAGTCTGGAGCCAAGTGGTCATTGCGGAACCCAAACTGAGCCTCGGTGAGCAGGTTATTACTGAGTAAGTGCTGCTTGATCGCACAGTCAATGACATCTTCCATCACTTTGCAAATGATTGAGAGTAGACTGATAGGGCGGTAATTGGCCGGATTGGATTTGTTCTGCTTTTTGTGGAAAGGACATACCTGGATGATTTTCCACATTGCCGGGTAGATGCCAGTGTTGTAACTGTACTGGAACAGCTTGGCTAGAGGCGCAGCCAGTTCTGGAGCATAAGTCTTCAGTACTACTGCCAGGATGTTGTCATGACCCAGAGCTTTTGGTGAATCCAGTGCCTTCGGACCTTTCCTAATGTCATATGGAGTGAATTGAATTGGCTGAAGACTGGCATCTGTAATGTTGGGGACGTTAGGAGGAGGCCAAGATGGATTATCCATGTGGCACTTCTGGCTAAAGATGGTCACAAATGCTTCAGCCTTGTCTTTTGCACTGTTATGCTGGGCTCTCCCATCATTGAGGATGGGGATGTTAGTGGAGCCTCCTCCTCTGGTTAGTTGTTTAATTCTCCTCCACCATTCCACAATGTGCATCACGATACTACATGGAGTGGTTGAGGCAAATAGCATAGATACTTTTAAGTACATAAGGGAGAAAGCAATAGAGGATATATTGAGAGTGTAGGATGAAGTAAATAGAATGAAATGAGGCTCATGTGGAGCATAAATACCGTCAGAATGGACAGAATTTCTGGTTTCTGTGCTGTAATGCAATTAGTGGTGATCAAAGTGCTGCTTGATAGCACTGTGGAAAACTCCTTCCATCACTTTATGATGATTGTGATAGGCTGATGGGGTGGGAATTGACCGGATTGGATATGTCTTGCTTTTTGTGGGCAGGACATACCTGGACTTTCCACTTTATTGGGTAGATAATGGTGTTTTGGAGCAGCTTAACTAGGGGCTTGGCTAGGCCCAGCGCACAAGTCTTCAGGACTGCAGCTGGGGTCTTGTCAGGGCCCACAGCTTTGCTGTGTCTAGTGCAATGAGCTGTTTCTTGATGTCATGTGCATTGAATTGAATTGACTGATAACAGTAGCTATTGTAGAGATATTTGGCAGACAATTTACTCACAGCAAGTTCCCACAACAACAATGAGATAATAATCAGATAATCTGTTATAGTGATATTATCTGAGGGATAAATGTTGGCCAGGGCACCAGGAGAATTCCTTGCTGTTCATCAAATAGTTCTTCAGTATCTTTTGTGTCCATCGAAGAGGGTTAACTGGGCCTTGGTTTAATGTCTCATCCGAACTATGGCACTTCCAACATTTCAGCACTCCCTCAGTACTGCATGGACGTGCCAATGTAGATTATATTATTAAGTACCTGTAGAAGGGCTTGAACCCACAAGTTTCTAACTCTGAGGTGATAGCACGACCACTGAAACAGTGATACTCCAAAAGTAGTCTTTCCACTCTTCCTTCCCCTTTAAATAAGGATGGCACAGATGATTAAAATGAAGGCATTATGGAAGCCTCTGGGGAACGTGAATTCACATGCATTATTCTGCGCTGGTGGTTGCATACCAGGTGCACATGGAATAAAAGCTCTATGGTCCAAATGAGGAATTGAATGCACAGGAACTGAAATAATAACATGGATGCAAGCAGTGACCTCCTGGCTCTTGCAAAACCAGCAGATCTGCAGAATTGTTCTGCCCTATCTTGCTGCTGTTCCTGTCAGTAGTATAAATGATAAAGTTGTTGGCTCACTCGATCATGCCTGCTTTTGTGATTTCCTTAATATATCTGTGGATAGCAAGTAGGCTAACAATGGAGATGCCACCAGTACTAGCCTGAAAAGAGGCTCCACACATAAAAAATGAGAGCAATGGTGAATTTGATAATTACTGGCAATGTTGTATATATGTTTGTACCTGAAGAACTTCATTGATGAGATACATTACTTATTGCCTCCCTACTTAACTTCAGACGGGCAAAGCTCTTTTGTCATTCCCAGGCAGCCGTGCTTAGAGACAACTGAATCGGATGCACCATGTATCAACAAACATGATACAACTTGCATGCTATCTTATATTGGGACGGCTCTTTCCTGCTGTTGCTGGTTCTTCTCAGCCAATTGTAGTGCATGTAGAACACTGAATCTAATACTCATTGTACACAAAATACTCAAGGTTGCAGAGCAGCATTGCAGCAGTAAAATTTGTGCTAGCACACTAGCTGCCCATTTTAAATCATGCTTAATTTTTTTTTTTGCCCATTGACTTCAATGGTGAAGAAAATCTGGACAATTTCAAAATTTGGAGTTTCTAATTCCTAATTGGGGATTTTAGTTAATGGAGAGGACTGTGACAAAATAGAGAACGTGAATAAATTTGCAGAATGGGCTTGTAATTGGCAAATGACCTTTAATATGGATAAAAAGAAAGAACTGAAAGACTTACATTTATGTAATATCTTTCATAACCACAGGACATCGCAAAGCACGTTACAACTATTGAAGTACATTTGAAGTGTAGTCACTATTGTAATGTAGGAAACACAGCAGGCAATCTGTGCACAGCAAACTCCCACAAACAACAAGGTGATAATGACCAGATAAACTGTTTTTGTGGTGTTGATTGAGGGATAAATATTGGCCAGGACACCAGGGATAACTCCCCACTCTTCTTTTAAATAATGCCGGGGGATCTTTTACGCCCATCTGAGAGGCAGATGGAGCCTCAGTTTAATATCTCATCCAAAAGATGGCACCTCCAACAATGCAGCACTCCTTTAGCACTGCACAGGAGTATCAGCTCTGGTTTTCCTGGAGTGGGACTTAAACCCGCAACCTTCAGGCATAGAAGCAAAAAGTGCTACCATGTGAACCACAACTGACACTCAAGTACATGTTGGTACATTTTAGTAAGAAGGAGGCCCATACATCTCAGAAACTAACTCTTTAAATAGGTAGAGGAGAAGAGGGATCTGGGGGTACAGATAGACAAATCGCTAAAAGTAACAATGCAGGTTAATAACACCATTAAAACACGCTGTTATTCATTTCTAGCTGGGTAGAATGGAAAAGCACAGAAGTCATGTTAATTTGTAGAGGACCTTGGTTAAACCATACTTGGAGTACCATGAATAGTTCAGGTCTCAATATTATAAAAAGGATATAGAGGCACTGGAAATGTACAAAAAGATTTGCTAGAATTATAAAGAAAAAGAAAGAAAGACTTGCATTTATATTGCGGAACTTCAGTTATGAAGATAGATTGGAGAATTTGGGACTGTTTTCCTTGGAGGAGAAGGCTGAGAGGAAATTTGATACAGATATTCAAAATCATGAGGGGACTGGACAGAGTAGATAGGGAGAAACTGTTCCCACTCATGAAAGGATTGAGAATGAGAGAGCATAGGTTTAAATTAATTGGTAAAAAAAGCAAAAGCAACATGAGGAAAAACTTTTTCACTCAGCATGTGGTTAAGGTCTGGAATGCACTGCCGAAGAGTGTGGTGGAGGCAGATTCAGCTGAAGCATTCAAAAGGGAATTAGACAGTTCTCTGAAAAGGAAGAATGTGCAGGGATAGGGTTACGGGGAGAAGGCGGGGGAGTGGCACTAGGTGAAATGCTCATGAGGAGAACAGGTGCAGACACGATGGGTCTAATGGCCTCCTTCTGCACTGTAACAATTCTGTGATTCTTTCACAACCACCAGATGTCTCAAAGTCCTTTAAGGCCAATGAAGTATTTTTGAAGTGTAGTCACTGTTATTATTTAGGAACCAGAAATGAGAGGTTATACTGACCAAGAAAGATTAAAGAAATAAGAGATCTTTAAGATTATGAAAAGATTTGATAGGATAGATGTAGAGAAGATGCTTCCGCTTGCAGGGGAGACTAAATCTAGGGGCCATAAATATAACAGTCACTAATACATCCAATAGGGAATTCAGGAGAAATGTTTTTACCCAGAGAGTGGCTAGAATGTGGAACTTGCTAGATCAAGGAGTGGTTGAGGCAACTAACATAGATGGATTGAAGGAGAAGCTAGACAAACATATGAGGGAGAAAGGAACAGAAGGATATATTGATCAGATTAGATGAAGGGTGCAAAACACATGACAGCATGGACTTGTTGGACCGAATGGCCTGTTTCTCTGTGGTAAATACTATATTATGCTATGTAATGATTCTTGATATGATGGATTATATCCCTGTTTAGTAGAGTTTTGAAGTAAATTTATTTTCTGTGACAAACAGACAGAACGTGCTCCAAAATTATGTCAGGTAGCTCACTTGGAGAACAATTATTATGGGGGATGGACTCTAAATCTACTTAACTTGGATTTCCCTTGCAAGCAGTTTTTAAATTTAACTTATAGATTATCGAATATATGCTGGCACATGCTTAAAGCGACAAAGTGATATAGTTGTGTCTCATCATTTCATCACTTGTGTTTACAAATTGGTCCTAGTAACCCTTACAGATTCTTTGCAAGACAACATGACTTCCAAAGATCAAAAAAAAAATGCAAAAGGACTGAAATCACCTGTGCACAGCAACAATAGACAGGAATGGAAAGTTTTAAAAAGGTCAGGCACAGAGAACTATACAGAAAATAATTGAGGGGGAGATGAGAAGTCGAAACAGAGACACCGACAGCAGATACATATCCACTGTGTCTGAAAAAGATGGCACGAGGGGCTAAGTACATAATGCTGTGTTTCTGCCTTTACACATAGCGAGAAATTAAATGCCTCCTTAGTTGCAAATGTATTGTAACAAATGTTTCAGCCAATCATTTATATAACAAAGAGTATACAAAAATCAATCTAATGAAAACTTAGCAATGGTTAGATAAAAAAAGTCTGAAAAGATGCTACTTTTCAGAAATAATCTTGTGGCAAAGTCTTCTGACTGCTTCGACAACAACAACTTTAGATAGCCCTTTCAACATAGTAAAACATCCCAAGGTGCTCGACAGGATCAAATAAAATTTGACACCAAGTAACATAAGTAGATATTAAAACAAGGGACCAAAAGCTCGGTCAAAGAGGTTGGTTTTAAAGAGCGTTTTAAAGGAGAAGAAGATGCTTAGGGAGGCAATGCCAGACTTTAGTAGAGTAACTCATATAATCCAATCTCCATATTAACACCCCGTGAGTGTAAAGAAAGAATGGTCATTTCCTTTGCATGAATGGCGTCACATTAAATAAGATTGGAAATGTGAATTGTTAACAATTGTTCACATTTGTTTTTTTTCTCCCTCATCAATGTGAAACAATCACCAGCTGTGGGCAGTGTCTATTCGAGGTGCATTTACTATTGTACTACAGAATATCTCGCTTTAACGCGACGGAAAGTTCAAGGAAAAACTTTGGCGCTAACGATTCCCATTGCGGCGCTTTTCTTTGTTTTAAATCTCGTCCTTCAATCGATTTTGTGGGAAAATCGATTCAAACGGGCTTTGAAAACATTAGGAACATGTACGCATCTGCATCGGACCTTAGACTTTACTCTGTCGTTTTAAGATAGGTCAGAGAGAACACTGAGGCCAAACACACACATGAAGTGATTCAGAAATAAAAGTGGCAAGAGAAGGTAGAGGGTAAAATGTCATTAAACAATAGAAAGGTATAAAGTGATTGCAAAAATTTATACAAGGAGGGAAAAGCACAAACGTTAAAAAAAGGTATAAAGCAACGTGAAACTGGGTTGGAAGCTACAATTAAGAGATCAGGAGTAGTAGGAATGGTAAGGAGCACAGTGGAGAGATAAAAGCAGCAACGATTGATAAACTGACATACGACGGAAGAAGCCAGAGGAAGATCTACCTGGGTGTGGGATCAGTTTCTCCTCACTGATGAAGGTGCCGGGCAGAAGCTGGCACTGCCCACGGGCTCCGGGGGCACTAGGATGGTTTTGCCCTGACCCTTTGGTAGCACTGATGTCCCGGGTTCTTCTACTCGCAATGTCGCAGCGCTCAGACTGAAAGCTGGAGCCGGGCAGCTCCCAGCTCATTTGGCACTTTCTCCCAGATGTTTTCTCCCAGCTGTTTCATCTCAATCCACGTGGTCCCAAGGAAAGCAAACTACATCTGCTTCCCCCCCAAAAATAAACCCGCCCCGTTTAAAATCACGATATCCCGGGTTCTGTATTATCTGCCTAACTAATATGACATTCTTGCTCACCGTTACAGCTGCATTTGAACACTTTCTCTAGTTGTACAAAGCTCACAGTCCGCCCGCCGTGCACCGGGAGCAAGTCAGCGACTGTCACCAGAGAAAACTTTGGAGCAGTCTTGTGCTTCCTGAAAACAAATCAAATAAGCCTCACCTACAATCTGGCGAGTCTACCTGGTGCAGGCTACAGCTCTCTCTCTTTCCCGACAGATACAAAGACCAGAAATGCAGTGATCGCCCAGTAACTGAGAAAGAGTTCCTTGTCCTACAGCACTGCTCTGCAACGTTCAGCTATTAACATCACTCAGGCGGCAAGTGCTAACGGTGCTAGGACTGACATCCATGATCAAGTCAGGGCCATTAAGTCCATTCACACTTATTTGCTATGTTCATTTTTAAGCAATTTACATCACAATGAATTGCGTTTTCAAACCAAGGTGAGTTATTTCCACAGGGAAGGGTGGCACATGACTATTGTGACAACTGGTTTCTAGAAACCCTTAAGGCAGTTGTGAGGGAGCCCATGTTGTAGAGAATAAAAGATGCTTCATAGCGAGCAGGAACCCGTTTACATTGAACCAAAACATTAAAACTTCTCTTTGCCCCATCCCTTTCTATTCTTTTTTTTTCTCTTTCTAGTCTCTGCCGTTTTTATTTTTAAGTTTAATTTGATTATTTTTGTAACTGTCCTATAATTTTGTAACTGCCCGACGTGTCCTATTTCCTACATTACAACAGTGAATACATATTTTAAAAAGCACTTAATTGGCTGTAAACCATTTTGGGAAGCCCTGAAGTCGTGAAAGGGGTTATATAAATGCAATTCTTTTACATATTCTAATATTTTTCTTACTTTTTCCCAACTTTAAAATCATTTGCTTATCTTTTCTCTCTACCCTCCTGCTCAAGGATGAGGCCATACTGTGGAGGCCAGGGCCCACCTCCTGAATCCACTAAGTGGTCTGCCACATGTGGCTCTCCATGGGGGTTGCCAGCCTCTCAATGGAGGAGGCCATGTGCTCATATGCCAGAGATATGGCACCACTCATGGCATTGATGGACTCCTCCATCGTTCACGCATGGGAGTGAACAGCCTCTGGGAATTCTGACAGATATCTACACATTTCACACTGCTGCTCTAGACCCCCAAGGCTCAGCATCTGCATGAAGGTAAGCATTGCTGGGCATGTCCTCAATCCTCTGATGGACACTGGCCACAGCTGTCACTGTTACTCTGGTGCATCTGTGCCAGCTTGGATTCCCTCAGCGGTGCGGGAGAGACTACATCCATTGCCATAGACTCCCTCCTGCCTGTCCTTGATGTAGAACTTCCTGTAGTCATCAAGGGACTCAGAGACACCACTGCAAACAGTAGTGAGAAGATTTGTCAACAGCGACCATCACTTTTCTCATTCTCTTTGGGCTCCACACTTTCCTTACCTTCTGCGACAAGCTGGCCTGTTGTAATCCATCCCATTTCCATCCTTCCTCCTCTATCTGCATTATTAGGGCAACAAAGAGCACACCTCCTCCTGTGAGACTCTGCTCTCTAGCATTATGAGCTCACTTCTTTTGCAATGACAGAAATAAAGAGTATCACATAACTCCCATGGTCCAGCTATTCTTGTCAGACTGTGCTACTTCAAATGGCCATAATTCCACCCTTCTGAAAATGATCATTCATGCTTGGCACTGCAGCGAGCACCTCTGGCGTGAGGCCACTCCATGCCTCATTGCCCACAGTGGTCCTTGGTGAGACCCCATGCACTGGTTGGTCACCACTCCTCACGTTTCATGGCTGCCCTATAAGACATGTAGGGCTGTCACCTTGCCAGTCCTCACTAGGTCATTGAAGTGCTCCGGCACTGCACCCACATTCGTGCGACCACCCTGTGGCTGCTGCTCACTCCCTCAGCCACTTCCATGCCCTCATTGTGAGGCTTGCTGACCTCCTTCTCCTGTCTATTGGGAACAGAACCTCTCTCCGATTCCTCAAGCACCTCCAGGGAGCCGTCACTGAAACATGGAGCCACCTTTCTTCTCACTGCAGCCATTCCTCCATAAGTTCCCTTGTGCTGCAGCCCTTCCTCTGCCTTCTCTGTGTCCAGCAAGTACGAAGGCTGCACACTGGCCAGTAAAAATGGCATCATTAACCTCCCTGCCAGCACTAGCTCCTGCCCGCCATTCATTATAACCAGCTCCCCCGCCGGCCAGATGCTAATTGGCCTCATAGCCAAAGATTGCCCAACAAGTTCTGCCACCATCCCCCCCCCCCCTCCCCCCCCCACCCCTGCCATATGGCCACGCGACCCTCAACTGATCCCAGCATTGGGATCGCGAATCATTTACTAAAATCCAACTCAAAGTGTACATTGACTGGCAATATTAACTTAACAAGTTAGCAGAGTTAAAATAATTCAAGAAAGCACAATTAGAAAGGTTGGGTTTTAAAAATTTCTATGATTGTGTGACATTAGATATCAACTGCTGGAGGTGCAGTGAGAATATTTTAATCAGAGAAAGACCTTCTCAGCTAATGTGTGGCTTTGCCACTTGCCAGTTATCAAGTCATTCTCAGTCATAGAATAAAATGAGTGCTTCAGTGTTCCCTGTTTTATGCTCTGTTTGCACAATGTGTCAGATTAAAACATGGCTGGACACCTTCATCTCTTACATTCCTGTCATCTTTGCTACTCTTTCACCTTTTTAATTTTTCTTGCACTATGCTGTGTGCACCCTTGCATTAAAAAAAGGAAGAAAATATAGATGGTTTTCAGTTTAAAATATGAATTTAATGTGAAGATCATGCTTATTTTCATAAGCTGCTAATTTTCACCTTTACACTTTATACTGTCATCAAAATCCCTTGATTAAAGTAAGACTTATAATTGAATGCTTGCCATCCATTATCTACATGCAGTTTTGTCCCATATTATCACAAGACTTGTCTTTCACCTATTTGTAGTTATGCTTGACTAACATCTTGCAAAATGTTTAAATAGCTAGATGGATTTTGTTCCGAGCTACATATATCCATTTATTTGTTTAACATTAAGTAAAAATTAATTAGAATGAAAGAACAAAAAATAAGCTCGAAATGACTGCTGCCGATATTAACGTACGAATGCTTAACATGTTTGTATGATGTTCTTTTGCTATTTTAGTGGAGGCTTTAACTGATTTAAAATAAATAGGCTAATATATGCATTAAAGAATTAGATAGCATAAATAGAAATTATTTCCTCTGGTGGGAGAGTCCAGAACATTAAAAATAGAAATAAAAAGAGGTGATTCCAGAAATACTCAGCATCTGTGAAGAGAAAAACAAAGTTAATGAGCTGAATATTTGTTTTGGGGGCAGAAAATGGAGCCAGGACTGTTTCTGGGTCCCGAACCCGCCCCCATGGGGGCAACAGTCATTGGTCGGAATTTTGATTGAGGCGCCCCCAATTCCCTGACCAATTATGGATGGCAGATGGGCTCTCAAAGCTGGAGAACCAATCAGAGGCTTTCCAGCTTCAGAGGAGCACCTGTCTGTAATAAAAGGTAGGTAACTAAGTGGGCTCTCCAACAGGAAGGTGCCCTCTCAGCAACCTTTTGAAGAATTTTATTAAGAAATACAAAACGCAGCCAGGCCACTACTGTGGGGGCGATGAAGTGGTTAGGGTGGAGGGGTGGTGGGGGGGGGGTGGTGTTGGAGAGGGTTGGTGGGGTGGTGGTGGAATCCCTCTCTGCAGCAGCCTTTGGCTACACCCTCACCCAGGCAGGCAAGGAGGGCATGTAGACCTGTCTGGAACACTGGCACCCCAGCCTGACACTAGGTGCCTGCCTCCAGGCAGTGAAACTGTCTCCTGTTGGGTTAAGAAACTGAAGATCGACTGGAAAAACCCAGCCAGGCTCCATTACTTAGCCTTAACAAGGCTCCTAATGAGCCTAATTGGCTGCCTGCCTCATGGAGGTGGCAGACTCGCTGGACGTCAAACCTGTCTCAGCCAAAATGACCACTGCCAGGAACAAGTTCGGGAAATCGGCATGTTGGCCCCTTCCGGTATTTTCGGGCCCCCATCTGACTGCGTTCCCGACCTTGGTGGAGCCCAAAAATTTAGCCCAATGTTTCAGCTTGATGCCCTTTCATCGGAACAGGAAGAAGTTAGAGATGTACCAGTGTTTAAACAAGTACAGAGGCAGGGAAAGGTTGGGGTTGGATGGGGAGGAAAGAACAAGAGGGAAGGTCTATGATTAAATGACAAAAGAGATAATGGTTCAAGGCAAAAGGGGTTTTAATGGGAGAAACAGAAGACGGATCTAGAGAAGCTGTAAATGGCAACAGAAGAACCATTACCAGCATTTGCTATCTCAAAAAATGGGAGCAATGGGTATGATCTAAAATTATTGAACTCAATGTTAATTCCAGAAGTTTGTAAAGTGCCAAAAGCTGATGTGCTGTTCCTCAAGCTTCTTTTGATCTTCTTCGGAGCAATGTATGAGTCCAAAGATAGAGGGGTCAGACCAGGAATGGAATGGGGCAAGTGACCAGGAGCTCAAGACTGAATGGAGGTGTTTCGCAAAGCAAACGCCTTAAAAATAGAGCGAGGCTCTTCAGGGGTGATGTCAGGAAGCACTTCTTTATGTAAAGGGTAGTGGAAATCCAGAGAACTCTCTCCAAAAAGCTGTTGAGGCGAGGTCAATTGAAATTTCCAAACTGCATTTGTTAGATTTTTGCTTATTAAGGGTATTAACGTTTATGGAACCAAGGCGGGTAGATGGAGTTAAGATAGTCATCAGCCATGATCTAGTTGAATAGCGGAACAGGCTCAAAGGGCTGAATGCCCTACTCCTCTTCCTATGTGCTATTAAAATGGCAAATAAAGGAATGTCTTAGAATATGTTAAACATTTGTCTGCTAATACTGTCCACAGTAATTTCTGGTCTATTATTACTTAAGTAGTTAAGTCTCAGGTGCAGTTCAAATAGCTCACTGTTGCCATCTACAGTATAAACATCCACACATGTCAATTTTTATCTTTCAGTTATGTTTTCAACTATCACAAAATTAAACCAAAATACCTATAGTAATATGCAGATACTGTAGTATGGTAGAGACTTTGAACAAATATTTTGTATCTGTCTTCATGGTAGAAGAAACTAAAAGCATCCCAAAAATAGGAGCAAAAGGCAGGGAGGAACTTTAAACAATCATTATCATTAGAAAAAAAGTACTAGGAAAACTAATGGGTTCGAAGGCAGCCACGTCCCCTGGAAGGATGTTAAGGCATTAGAGAGGATGCAGAAAAGATTCACGGGAATGGTTCCAGGGATGAGGAACCTCAGTTACATGGATAAGTTGGAAAAGCTGGGTCTGTTCTCCTTGGAGAAGCGATGTTTAAGAGGAGATTTGATAGAGGTGTTCAAAATTATGAGGGGTCCGGACAGAGTAGATAGGGGGAAACTGTTCATATTGGTCATAGGATCCAGAATTAGAGGACACGGATTTAAAGCGATTGACAAAAGAAGCAACAGCGACACAAGGAAAAACTTTTTTATGCATTGAGTGGTTAGGATCTGGAATGCACTACCTGAAAGTGGGCTGGAAGCAGATTCAATTGAAGCCTTCAAAAGAGAACTGGATAGTTATCTGAAGAGAAAAGAATTGCAGGGCTTTGGGGAAAAGGCAGGGAGTGGGATTAGCTGTGTTGCTCTTGTACAGAATTGGCATGGACACAATAGGCTGAATGGCCTCCTTCTGTGCTGGAACCAATCTATGATTCTATGACCTGATGGCCTGCCTGGGACCTTAAAAGAAATGGCTGCAGCGACAGTGGATGTATTGGTTGTAATCTTCCAAAATTCCCTAAAGCACCATCTCCTCCAGGAGGCTCAGGGAATGAATTGGTTCAGCCTCCCCCACCACCCACACCTGTCTTCTGTCTCTTCCTCGTATTATGGGCAACCTTCTCCTGCAAGAGAGAAGGCAGAGTGTCAGTGATTGTGTGACACTGTGCCTGAGTGATGTGCCTGCCATAGCTGAATAGCTGGAGTTGTGTGGAGGCAGGGAGAGATGGCTTTGATGCTGGCAGCATTGGTAGATGTGTGTGGGTGAGGTGGAGTATCTAGATGTTAGGCGTGAATCCTGAGTGCCAGGGTATGCGGCTGGGTGACTGTGAGGATGTGGTACATTGTGCAGCGTGAAAGGCTGTTGGTGTGGTGGACATGAGATATAATGTGAGGATGTATTCACTCGCTTTGACCACCCATATGAGGTCATTGTATTTTTTCCTGCATTGCTGCCATGTCCGTGGCGCCAGACTCCGGGCATTCAGGTCCTGGGTGATGTGTTCCCAGTCCCTCTTCAGGCTGTGTCTTGAGGCTTTCTTTTCCACCCAGGGAAACATTATCTTCCTCCTGAAGTCCAGCTCAGTGACCAGAGCTTCCAGTGGAGCATCACTGAACGGGGGAGCCCTCTCCTGTGCCTGCTGAGACATCCTTCCAATCTTGAAAACTGATTTTCTATCAGGCATTATTGCAGCTTGGAGGACAGAGAAGGAGTGCTGGAACTGCTCTGGTCAACACAGTAATCATGCAATCAGGTGGGTAGATGAAAATTTCATGGTCCCTGCCTCGATCTGCACGGGAGTGGGAAGGGTGCAAATCACAAAACCTGTGCGCAAAATTCAGCTGAACCAATTTCTAGCCCATAGAATTCTTAAGGGGTTTGATAGGGTAGCTACTGAGAGGATGTCGCCCCTGGCTGGGAAATCTAGAACTAGGAGACAAATAATAAGGTGTTGGCCATTTTGTACTGCGATGAGGAGAAATTCCTTCACTCAAATGGTTGTGAATCTTTGGAATTCTTGACCCCGGAGAACTGTGGATGCTCAGTCATTGAATATATTCAAAACAGAGATTGATGGATTTTTGAATGTTAAGGAGATGAGAGGATATGAAGATAATGCCGGAGGATGGAGTTGATGTACAACAACACGTTAGAAACAACATGTTCAGAGCATGAGGAGGACCTCCTGTTGAATTCTGTCAAGATCTCTGATACTAGGCTGAAAAGCCTTCAAATTCCAGGCCAGAAGGCAAGCCTGAGATGAGTGAATTCAATTCAACGTATTTCTTTCTTTTGGGCCTCCTTATCTTGAGAGACAATGGATACGCGCCTGGAGGTGGTCAGTGGTTTGTGAAGCAGCGCCTGAAGTGGCTATAAAGGCCAATTCTAGACTGACAAGCTCTTCCACAGGTGCTGCAGAGAAATTTGTTTGTGGGGCTGTTGCACAGTTGGCTCTCCCCATGCGCCTCTGTCTTTTTTCCTGCCAACTACTAGTGTCTCTTCGACTCGCCACATTTTAGCCCTGTCTTTATGGCTGCCCGCCAGCTCTGGCGAACGCTGGCAACTGACTCCCACGACTTGTGATCAATGTCACAGGATTTCATGTCGCGTTTGCAGACGTCTTTAAAGCGGAGACATTGACGGCCGGTGGGTCTGATACCAGTGGCGAGCTCGCTGTACAATGTGTCTTTGGGGATCCTGCCATCTTCCATGCGGCTCACATGGCCAAGCCATCTCAAGCGCCGCTGACTCAGTAGTGTGTACAAGCTGGGGATGTTGGCCGCCTCGAGGACTTCTGTGTTGGAGATACGGTCCTGCCATCTGAAGCCAAGTATTCTCCGGAGGCAGCGAAGATGGAATGAATTGAGACATCGCTCTTGGCTGGCATATGTTGTCCAGGCCTTGCTGCCATAGAGCAAGGTATTGAGGACACAGGCCTGATACACTCGGACTTTTGTGCTCCGTGTCAGTGCGCCATTTTCCCACACTCTCTTGGCCAGTCTGGACATAGCAGTGGAAGCCTTACCCATGCGCTTGTTGATTTCTGCATCTAGAGACAGGTTACTGGTGATAGTTGAGCCTAGGTAGGTGAACTCTTGAACCACTTCCAGAGCATGGTCGCCAATATTGATGGATGGAGCATTTCTGACGTCCTGCCCCATGATGTTCGTTTTCTTGAGGCTGATGGTTAGGCCAAATTCATTGCAGGCAGCCGCAAACCTGTTGATGAGACTCTGCAGGCACTCTTCAGTGTGAGATGTTAAAGCAGCATCGTCAGCAAAGAGGAGTTCCCTGATGAGGACTTTCCGTACTTTGGACTTCGCTCTTAGACGGGCAAGGTTGAACAACCTGCCCCCTGATCTTGTGTGGAGGAAAATTCCTTTTTCAGAGGACTTGAACGTATGTGAAAGCAGCAGGGAGAAGAAAATCCCAAAAAGTGTGGGTGCGAGAACACAGCCCTGTTTCACGCCACTTAGGATAGGAAAGGGCTCTGATGAGGAGCCACCATGTTGAATTGTGCCTTTCATATTGTCATGGAATGAGGTGATGATACTTAGTAGCTTTGGTGGGCATCCGATCTTTTCTAGTAGTCTGAAGAGACCACGTCTGCTGACGAGGTCAAAGGCTTTGGTGAGATCAATGAAAGCAATGTAGAGGGGGATCTGTTGTTCACGGCATTTCTCCTGTATCTGACAAAGGGAGAACAGCATGTCAACGGTCGATCTCTCTGCACGGAAGCCACACTGCCTCAGGGTAGAAGCGCTCGGCCAGCTTCTGGAGCCTGTTCCGAGCGACTCGAGCAAAGACTTTCCCCACTATGCTGAGCAGGGAGATTCCACGGTAGTTGTTGCAGTCACCGTGGTCACCTTTGTTTTTATAGAGGGTGATGATATTGGCATCGCGCATGTCCTGAGGTACTGCTCCCTCGTCCCAGCACAGGCATAGCAGTTCATGTAGTGCTGAGAGTATAGCAGGCTTGGCACTCTTGATTATTTCAGGGGTAATGCTGTCCTTCCCAGGGCCTTTTCCGCTGGCTAGAGAATCAATGGCATCACCGAGTTCCGATTTGGTTGGCTGTATGTCCAGCTCATCCATGACTGGTAGAGGCTGGGCTGCATTGAGGGCATTCTCAGTGACAGCATTCTCCCTGGAGTACAGTTCTAGGTCGTGCTCAACCCAGCGGTCCATTTGTTTATGTTGGTCAGTGATTATGTCCCCTGATTTAGATTTGAGGGGGGCGATCTTCTTGATGGTTGGCCCAAGAGCTCTCTTCATGCCATCATACATTCCTCTGATGTTTCCGGTGTCTGAGGCCAACTGAATATGACTGCATAGGTGTTGCCAGTAGTCGTTTGCGCAGTGCCTGGCTGTTCTTTGTGCAGTGCTTCTGGCTGCTTTAAGTGCTGCGGATGTTAAATCGCTGGGGGCTTTCTTGTCGTTCAACAGTGCAATGCGCTTAGCGGCTATGACAGGTTCCAGCTCTTCATTATGAGATTGAAACCAGTCTGCATTTCTCTTCGCACTTTTGCCGTAGGTGGTCAAAGCTGACTCATAGATGGCGTCTCTAATGTGGGCCCACTTGGTCTCAGCATCCCCTGTGGGAGTGTTTTGAAGGGCTGACACAAGTGAATTTAGAAATTTTTGTAACAGCTGTGGGTGAGAAATTCTGCTCGTGTTGTTGCGCGGGTGGCCCGCGCAGCAATAGTGTACTTATTCATAATGAATAAGTACACAGGGCAGAAAATTCAAAAAAGTTATAATGTTTTGAAAACATCAAATGACAAATTAATTTTATTCACCTGCTGTGGTAGTAGTGTGATAGGAAAGGGCCCCAGCAAATAAGGGAGCTCACACTCTGGATTTAATATTCCCGCCGCCGCTTCTGGCGGCGGGCAAAGAAAATAAGCCACCGCGATCTAGCGCATAGGGGCTCAGGATAATACGCCGGTCGGGCCGCCCACCCCTCCCCCCAATCACGTGCTGTGAGGCGAGGGTCTGCGACGCTGGCAATGGTATCAGCTGACTCTGCGCAGGGGCTGGCACCATTTTTAAAGGGCTGCCAGACCTGCTTATAAATGTAAATATATAAACCCGTATTCCCCCAGTGCACGCAAAAAAAGAAAATTGCCCCTTACCCTCCGAGCATAACAATCAAATATAATCGTTTCCCTCTTCCCCCCCCCCAAAAAACATTTACATGGAAGATTTGACCTTCCCCCATCCCTCCAACCATTCAAAGTGCAGAGGTCACCCCTCCCCACCTCCCCTACGCTCCACATGCTGATTGGACCCCGTTTCCCTGCTCCCAACTGCACTAAAAATCCTAAGTACCCCCTTTCCCCACCTCGGTGGCACCAACTTTCCTCATGAGTGCCGGCTGCTGCACAGATGATCCCGGGCAGCCAGTAAGATCGTTGTCAATTTTATTTAAATTTATTCATGTGCTTAATTTACATATGTAAAGTTGGGTCCCATAGTCCAGTGGCAGCGGGGGGCCACCATGGAGCCTCACTGCCATCGCGAAGATCGGGCCTGAGACTCCGGCGTTAGATTCCGTGGCGGGCCGCTGCTGGTACAATCCTCTGGCCGCCCTCACTATGGATCCTGACGTCAGGACCTCGACAAAATTCAGCCCTTAGAAACGAAGATGACTGAGTCATTCTGTACTCAAAGCTAAGAGAATAGGAGTGCTGCTAAAGTGTCACATCACTTCACTCTCCGACACTGGTTAATCGCCTAAAAATGATGTTCACAACCTGATGCAATTTGCGCTGTCAATAATTATATAAGCTACAGTGTAGTAATTGAATGTTGTAGATTGATCTAAGTAATCCGCTGTAATCATGCATTACTAATTTATCCTTAATTGCATATGAGAATCTTATCAGATAGTGCTAATGAGTATTATTCTCTCTCCACAGCTGAAGTGGAACCATCTCAAGCCAAAGATCAATCCAAAAATTACCGCTGTCACCGTCACAGAAGCTGTGGCACCTGCACCTGCAAATCCTTAAAAACCACCACCAGGAGAGTACACACCTGGAACAGAGGATGTGAAGATAACTATGTAACTGTACCATACCTTGGTCAAAATTTGATTTAATGTACATGTTGTATTATATTTTTGTAAGATCTGAAATTTGCATGTTTGTTCAGTTGACTGGAACCTGTGCCTAATATTGCATTCAACTGCTATATTTAGCTCACTGGTTATAACTGGACAATGCTATATTAAAATTATATTGAAATTACAACTCAGTATTCATATTGGGTAGAATATTTTTACATTAAGTCCATTTATCTTTGAATTGCACTAAATTGACATAAAGTAACAGGGAAAACAGCCCCATCTTGTGTGACTGGAAACCAATCAAGCTGCAATTTAGAGCCTGACTCCAACAATCCTTTGAAAACTGCACTTAAATTTTGATGTCAGGTTGAAAAATATAACCAGATATAAATGGTCACATGGAAAAGAAATATGTTTTTGTTTAATTAATTAGTTTAGCCATTAGGTTTTGCAATAGTCAGCATTGTGTCTACCAGAATGAGTTAACATTTGCAATGTTAAAACTGGAAACAATCTTGTAGGTGATTAGAACATTTTTACTTTGCCAAAATGAGACATATTAATTTCGTCATATGGAACATTATTTTTGAAGTGTTACTGGATATTGAAATAACTTGTTTAAAAAGACCACAGAACAGTGGCTGAAAACATGGCTGCACATTTGCATTCTAAAAGACAGTTGCATGAAAAGACAATGGGAGTACTCCCTGATCCAATTAGCCAGGTGGATTTTGTCAATAGTGATGATCAAAAGACATTGAGAGTCGTTGAATATGTAAGAGACAGAAAGACACCCCTGCAAACCCCCCCCCCACCCGCCCCCCTACCCCCGAGAGTGTATGGAGGAGCTTGGAGGAATCCACAAACCTTACAGGTGAGGCTGCTCCAAACAAGGAGCTAGTCACATGACTAACCTGCTGGCCAACCTGGGGCTTTTTGAATTGTGCCTGACACAGAAAGAAAGAGACTGCAATTGAACTTCATGGAGGAAGATCTCCCTCCTTGTCTCACGCAAAGTTCCAGGGACCCATGGAAGTAACTCAAAACTCAAGACAGAAGACTCCTGCAGCCTTCTGTTACCAGCTAAACAAGTTTTAAAGTGTGCACTGGGTCCCAACAAGAACTGCAAGACTTAACTTCAATCAAAGACTTTACATCCAACCTCGAACCAGTAACTGAATTCCATCTATTACTTAAAATCTTTCCCCCTTAATTCTTTCTCTTCCTCTGTCTCTATTTGTGTGTGTGTTTATCGCATATACATGCTAGCAAGGTCATGTTGCATATTCTTAGTAGTTTTAACTGAGTTAGCATTTTAAGGTTAATAAACTTAAAGCTTTCTTGCTTAAATCTGAGAAAACCTGTCTGGTTGATTTCTTTGCAATTACAATGAGAGAGCAGTGAGCAAGGACTCACTGAGGGGAAGCTAAAAGCACGATGTTTTAAAAATTAAACCCTGTTATGGCCAAACCAGGAAAAGGCTGAGAGGGGAGCCCTCGACCCCTGCCTCACCTGGTCACAACTCCTTTTCATTATTTGAATTCTCCTACATTCACTGTTTGGGATTATGTCAGAGACCAGAAGCAACAAAAACACTGCAAGGCTATAGATTTAACTTTTACCTTGTTTGACAACATTCTATGGACATTTATTCTTCAGGTAAATTTTTAGCTATAGATTTTATATCTTAAAATAAATGGAATAAAATTATGGGTTTTACTATTTTAATCGGCTGAAAAAAACATGTTACTAATCACCATAAATAGTAAAATAAGATAAATCAATAAAATATACAAGTTATTCAGAAATTATGGCATTCATGAATGACATTGGAGGAGAGTCAGAGAGATCCTCAGTTATGACAGTTTCAAATCTCTAAATATACTAGTAGATTTCCTATAACATTAATTGTGAGTAGTCCAGCAAAGCTAAATACAATAAATATTTGTAATGTAGCATGAGACAACACTGGCCCACATTTTCCTGTGAAGATAATGGAGTTTAATGATGCTCACGGTTATTAATGTTTAAGTCATCCAGCAACTTGTGTTGAGGAAGAGATAGCCCTTGAATTGCAAATTGTCACATGTTGCCATTCCACCGTTAGCCTCACATAATCGGCAGCTCATCCTCAACTTCCCCATGAGTTTCATGAAGTCGCTGCTTTTGTGCATTAATTGCCAATTAAACTCTGTAGAAATATAGGGATGTTACTTAACAATATAAGTACCTTTTTAATGAGGAGCTATATGTTCTTACAATACCAATCAACCTCTCCAGCACAGAAAGGGAACAATTTAAACTATGGAGTCGCCATCATACATGTAGTAAATTGTTTATTCACCAATTTTCTGCCTGATTATCATGTGACATGGATTATGTCAGTATTCTAGGTATTCAGCAGAATCAGAATCTCTCACAGTCAGGTTTGTCCCCAGCACGTAAAGCTTAAGTACTTGAAAACTCAAGGTGATGTTTGTAGATTCCAGACTGAAGCAAGGCTCAAGCTCTTGAAAGAAGGTCTGGTATCTCCTGCAAAATTTCTTGCAGGGATTTCTAATATTGCTGTTGATTAATTTTATGGGTAAGCTTAATATTTTTAGTGCAAAGCTTTTAAACTTTTTAATGGCAGAAATATTAGCTCAGGATTTTCTGACAAAATAACGGTGAGGCTAATAGTGCTCACTTATGCACAAATCACATAACTTCAGGGGAGGGCTGTTATCCGGCTAATCCAAAAGTTTCTGGCCGAAATACACCAATTCACCATGACCTTAGTGAAAACAGGATCTCACTGTCTGCATCACCATTGAAGGCATTGAACAGAGTGAAGTAGCTATACTTGCATGGTAGATACAAGCTAAACCCATCACATAAAGTTGAGCCAAGCTATTACACATCTAATTCCCCTTGTAATGATGCGATGGTGTTAATTACTGCCTATCAACAACTACCACTGAAACTTCACGACTGCAAGTGTGGAGTGTCATTCCATCAGGTTTTAATTGTTGTTGTTGATTTTTTAAAAATCAATAAGCTGGATTTTGTGGTCAGCAGCGAAGCAATGGCACTCGCTGCTGAGGTCAAAGAAAGCTGCCTCTAAAGATTTAGTGATCTCTGTGGCATGCACCTCCTCTTGCAGGTTAAAATTCCATCCAGTTGTTAGGTATTAGGGAAGCCACTTTTTGAGCTATAGAGTTCTTTTGTAAAGGAAATTTAAGAGGAAACCCTTAAATAAATTAAAATATGATATGGGGCAGAAATATCACAAGATTAAACCAATTACCTATAGACAATTTCAACAGCAAAATATAACTTGGAAAGACACTTTGAAATATCAGTCCCTTATGTTATTAATATTTTAGAAAGACTATATTCTGTGACAACTATACTAGCCAGAAATATTCCAATCGTATCTTGTTCTTGCTCTAGCAAAACATTTATGAGTTTTAATGACACTTAATAAACAAACCATAAAGCAAAGCTGGTGTGTGCTGGCACAATCATGGATCATGAAAAATAGTAAATTATTGTGAAGGCTCTAAGTTGCCCAATTAAACTTTCTGGGCATCTGGAAGATATCAGTTGAGTCTTTCTCTTTATTATAGTGTAGTACTTTGATTCAAAGTTGTAATTTGTTAGGAAGAGTGAATGAATAAAATAAAACTGTAGCTATAACATAAACAGACTTTTCAATGTTGCAGCATCTAGCTTGATGTAAATATTACATAGAATTACATTGATATTATAGCACAGAAACAGGTCACTCAGCTCAACAAGACTATGTCAGTGTTTATGCTCCAGAAGAGCCTTTTTCCACCCTCCTTAATCTGACGTGTCCAATATTGCTTTAGGGTTTATCTTCTGTCCAATCTGTGAAATCAAAATAAAAATACTCTATCAATGAAAACACAGAGGTAATTGATAGAAAAGGTTGAATTTGTTGCTCAAGGGTTATATGATTAATTGACTTGTGAAAAAACACATAATTCACCATGATATGACCTCTAATACATCCAGTGATGTACTATTTTAAGTTCTTAAATGGACAGGACTATATATTTTCACAAAACTGCAAGGCACTTCTAGATTTTGAAAAAGCTCAGAACACTTAGCAACAGAAACCATATAAAGCACAGTTAGAAAATGAATGCTAAAATGTTTGGGATTTCAAACTTATCGTGATTGATTTTAATGCAGGGCAGGATTGGTATGTGGGGAGCCTGAATTGGGCGACATATCACGGGAATGATGTCAAAGTTGGTGTGTGAGAGTGGGAAATGGGCCTGGAGCTGCTGCCGCCAGGGTTCTGGCATAAGGTATCTGCTGCTGGGGAGGGATGCAGAAGCAGTGCCAGTAGGAGAAGGGAGAGAGATCACGGCAAGAGAGGCCCAAAGATTGCTTGTGGGATACTTCTGCTCCTCCTGGCCTGACAGGAATCCTTCCAAAATTAAAAAAAAATGAATTTTTCTTGCCCTCTTCTGTATTTCACAAGGTTGCCCTGGCAGGTTTATCACCATGCAGGTCTCCCCACCAGTACTAAAAATAGCATTGTGGCACCAATGACATGACCGCCTCAGTGGTAAAAGGGCCGAGAACTCAGGTTGAAAGATGAGAAAGCCCTCCCCTGGGGCCCACATGATAGCTGAAACCTTCCACATTTATGCTTTTTTGTTAGATGTAATGCCTTGGATTTGTATATGACTCAGTGTTAGTTAACACTTTAAGGAGGAATCGTTCATAACATTGCTACAAATTCAGAAAATAGAGGCATTTGTGGAATGCGATGGAGACAGGCATCTGTGAGATGTGCTGGATGTACAGTGTTAGGAGGTCTTATTGTGATGCATCTTTTATGCTGAATATAATCTCTTAACTAAACAGTAGTGTTTGATTTTGACTCTGTAAGTCAATGGGTTTTGAATGAGTTAAAATCTCGCTTACATTCTGAGGAAAATATTTTGATGGGAATGAATCTGATTGATGTCGCTCACCTAATTAACAATCAGTACCATGGGATGACTTAACTTCTGCGTCATTAGTAAAACTGTGAGAAATAGTTGAAGAAGAAAACCTCACTCATTAGTTTAGTCTGAGCTACATTAAGGGGGGCTGAATCAGGCAAAACTGGGCTTCAGTCTCTGGAAATAGACACAATATGCAAACTGATGAAAATTATTTCCTGTGTCTTCTAATCTAGATGAAAGAACATCATTCCAAACCAGATTAATTTCCTCCCCAGCTAATGATACAACATTTTCAGGAACTCATACCCTCAGCCCTTGAGTCACCATTTGTTAATTCAATTTCCAGCCCATGCCTGTCCATTCACAGTTCCAGATACACCAGCAAAAATGGCTCTTGTCCCCCTTTGCCATAACCAAAACTCCTTCTACCTTTCATAAACATTTTCAGTCTTTGGTAATTCTTTGGTGCGTCATCTGTTTCCATAAATGAAAAGTAAGACTGTTGTTTTGTAAAAGCTAACCACAAGAATTTCAAAAATAACTTATTGCAGCAGCTCAAAAACTGATGAAAATAAAGATCAGTGGTGGCTGGATTTACCTTTTATATCCCAGATCAAGCCCAAAGATGTATTGGAGGGATGGAAAGCTTTTAATTCTTGCTGTGATTGTTATGAAATGAAAGATACCTGCTATTTTACCTAGAGCTGACTTAAGGGCTCAGTAATAGCACTCTTGCCACTTGAAACAGAAAGTTGTGGTTTCCAGTGTCACTCCAGAGACCTCTGCACATGATCTAGACTGATATTCCAGTGCAGTTCTGAGGGACTGCTGCACACTCAGAGATGCTGGTTTTCAAGTGAGAAGATAGTGACTGCATTTCAAAAGAAACTTAATTGGCTAGAAAGTGCATTGTGACATTCTGAAGTTGTGAAAGGTGTTACATAATGCAAGTCTTTTAATTTGTTTGATATTTTTTGATTTTTTGAATAAACAATATACTTGGAACTCTTACCTATATATCGTATTGGCTGTAAAAAAGGCATTTTGTGACCTGCAATAAGGTCAAAAAACAAATCAGAAATATATCAGTCTCCAAATCTGGCCACCTTCATAAGTGCTATACATCACCATTGGAGGGTTGTTTGTCTCCTTGTAATTATAGTACTGCAAACAAAATTAATTTCAAATATTCATAATCAATGAGTGTGATTTTAACCCCCAAGCCAGACAGCAAGAGTGCATGGGAGGGGTTAAAATCAAGTGAGTTACTCTGTTCCCGCCCAATGGTATTTTATCTTTGCCAACTTTCAAGTTGGCTTAGGCTCCTGCAACAGGCGGGGGTGGAACACAATTAAAGTATAAAATCATTGAAAAGTTGTGGCTCAATGATGCCATTAGTGACAACGCTATTTGTACTGGAACTCAGTGGGAGGCCCGCCTGTTTTTCTTTTTTTGTTGTGAGACAACCTGAGTCACAGCTCCTGGTGACCACTTTCAACCAGTCAGAGGTGGTCTCTCATCAGGAAAGATGGGTAGTATCTAGGGCTTGAAAGCAGCTGGTATGAAGCCCCATCTGAGCAAAAAGGCAAGCTGTTAAAATGAAAACAAACTGATGGCCTGCTGTGGTTGAGTTCACATTTTACAGTTGAAAAGCAGTGCCTTGCCAACTCTTTAAAAAAAAATCACAGTGCTGCCAACTACCATAGTATTAACACGTCACATCGGGGAGAGAAGACAGCACAAAAACAAGATAAACTGGTAATAGTGGGCAGATGGTGGATTTAAGTATTGTTTTAACAATCAAAAATATGTTGGGGTTGGGTGGGGAACTGGCTTTAAATGGAGCTGCCTAGCTGCCAACTGAATAATCCAGCTCATCTTTTCAAATGTTGAAGTTTCATTTCTCTGCATGATACAGGAACAGTGTGTCACAGAGTTGGCCAGCCTTCAGTGCTCCTGGACCAAGGAAAAGCTTTGAACTTTTGGGTCAGGAAAGCATTTCTTTTGGTGCCAGCGATTTGCCAAATTTAACAGTCATCACTCTGTAAACCTCAATAATTGGCTCTAAGGAAGCTACACAAAGAAAAGCAAAGTCCAACATTGAAATATCTGAAATAAGTAAATACACAGTAGTTAAAATATTTAATGTTTAAAGAATAAGCATCGCCAGCTACTGACCATCTCCCTGTGAAAGGTGAATATCATGTGTTCAAATGGTGGGATCCTGTGTCTAGTGTAAAAGAACTGAAAAAAATGAACTTGGCTTTATATAGCTTCTCATCAATTCCTCAGGATTCCCCAAGGAGATTCGCAACCAATGCATCATATTAGAAACATAGTCAAATGTGGCAGACAATTTGTGCACACCAAAATCTCATAAATAACAAATGGGATGATTGAACAGTTAACCTGTTTTTTATGATGTTGGTGAAGGGATAAATCTTAGCCAGGAAGTTGAGCTTTATAAATAAATAAAATAAAGAGTTCTGATGGAAGTTCACAGACCTGAAACTTTAACTGTTTCTCTCTTCACAGATGCTGCCAGACCTGCTGAGTATTTCCAGCACTTTCGGTTTTTATTTATAATAGAGCTTTTATGTCCATATAAACACGAAGACAGAACTTCAATTTGAGAGCTCATCTGAAAGTGCATTGCCCCAGTACTGCTCTGGTGTGGCAACATAGGTTCTGAGCATAAGTACCAACATAATTCAACATATACGCTGATAAATTGAAATGATGATTAGATTCCCATACCATACATGTCAAAATATTCTAGAGGAAAATGTTCCAGATTTATCTATGTCAGAAAGTCATTTTTCACAAACCTTGATCGATTTTATCTTAAGACTTTTAAACGAGCATAGAAGCAGAATTGATCCAGTCACTATGAATATTGAAATCACTTACATGTGTTCTTTTCAATTCATTTATGAATTTGCATGACATGGGGACTCAAGTAATTCTTTCCCCACACTTATCATTCACCACATACGCATTCGTCATGCAATTTATATTGTGGTATTTATTGTTAAGCAGACCCCCACCTGCCAAGAATGAGGCATATTAATTTTGTCATATGAACATCAATTTTAAACTGTTGCTGGAGTGAAGAAATTACTTATTAACGAGACCACCAGACATTTGGGCTGGAAGGACATTTGCATACTAAGAGACGCTGCTTGTGGAGACAAAGGACTATTCCCTGATCCAATTAACCCAAATGGTAAGGAAGCACATGCCAGGCCTGCTAAGATAATACAATCCACAAACCTTGCAGGAGAGACTGTTCCAAATATAGGAGCTAGTCACATAACTAACCTACATTTTTTTTTGAATTGTGTCACATAGAAAGGAACAGAAGGCAGTTTTGCAACTAAAGCTGGATCAAGCAAGTCTCTCTTCTGGCTGTTTTTCTCTCGCTTTCTCCCAAGCCACTGGACCCACGGAAGACATGTAAACCTCAAGAGAGAAAAGACTCTGACATTGAAACAATTTGAAGCGTGAACTGGGCCCCAACGAACAGCAGGACTTTCCGGCAACCAAAGACTCCACATTGAACTCTTCTTCTTCTTCTTCTTCAAAGGGCAGTAAATAACTAACAGAGATTGCCTCAAACTTTTCCCCTTTATTCTTTCTACCTTTTCTGTTTCTATCTGTGTGTGTATTTATCATGTATGCATGCTAGCGTGGTCGCGTCGCATATTCGTAGTCGTTAACCAAATTAGCGTTTAAGATTAATAAACTTCCACATTTCTTGTTTAAATCTAAGGAAACCTGTCTGATTTCTTTGTCTTACAAGTGGAACAGTGATCAAGGATTCACTGAGGGGTAGCTAAAAACACAGTGTTTTTAAAATTAAACCCTGTTATGGTTACATCAAGCAAAGGCTGGAAGGGAACACCCTAGACACCTTTTCACCTTGTCATCACAGAAATTTGGGGGCTAGCGTCTTGGACTTGACCCACAGACAAACGAGAAATTGGAAGTGGGAAGCCAAATCGTTCCCAATCAAAAAAGAGAAAAGATTTCAATACAGGTTTTCTTCTGGTTGTGTGTGCTTGAATACTAACATGTCTGTGACTGAAGCTAGTAGCTCCCCAAGCCAGGGTGATGTAACTTGGGATTAGTTAAAAGCACTGTCTGTGGAAGAGTTGAGGAAAATGGCTGAGCAGTGTGGGATCACTGTACATGGAAAGGCTAGGAGGTCTGAACTCCTACAGCTAGTGGCCAACCATTTTTCCCTCAAATCTGAAGAAACAGAAACTGGGTTAGAAATAGACTCTGACAGGCTATTGCTAGAAAAGCTACAATTGGAACAGAGGAAACTTGAATATGAGGAAAGAGAGAGAGAAAGAAAAAGCCTTCCAGAAGGAACGAGGAGAAAGAGAGAGAGAGAGAGAGGAGAAAGAAAGAGAGAGACAGGAGAGAGAAAGAGAAAGAACCTTCCGGAAAGAATGCGAAGAAAGAGAGCTGAGACGACTTGAGTTAACTAGGGGGAGACAGAGTAACCCCAGGGTAGGCATGGCCAATATGGAAGAGCGTAATTCAGGGCTAGGTACAAAATTGTTAAAACTTTTCCAACTGATCCCAAAATTCAATGAGGGAGACATGGAAGCATTTTTTGAAAAACTGGCAAGGTAGTTAAAGTGGCTGGCTGAGACTTGGACTCTGCTGTTACAGAACAAATTAACCGGAAAAGCCCATGAGGTTTATTCCATGTTGCCAGATGACAATTCATCAGATTATGAACTGACAAAAAGTACGATCCTCGGGGATATGAGTTAATACCGGAAGCCTATCGCCAAAAGTTTAGAACCCTCAAGAAGCAAGCTGATCAAGCTTGCCTGGAGTTTGAGAGAAATAAGCAGCTGGCTTTTGATCAGTGGCTGAGGACTCTTAAAGTACAGCTCAGCTATGAAAATCTCAGGGAAGTAATTTTGTTAAGGGAATTTAAAAACTCTCTCCCACTGTCCATAAAGACACATGTAGAGGAACAAAAGATGCATGGAGCTCGACAGGCAGCTGTCGCTCTGGCTGATGAGTTTGCTCTCATTTATAAGTCGGTTTCCCAGTGGAAGTAGAAAACTTTTCCGAATCACCCCCACAAATCCGAAAAGGACAAAGGGTGGGAAGGTGATAGAAGCTCAAGCAGCCCTGGGAGGGAAAGAAAAGCAGGAGACACAGGGGGCCCTCATCCAGCCAAAAAGGAAGGTGCTGTAAGTAGGAGTGAGACCTGGAGACCTGTGTGCTTCCATTGTAATAAAACAGGGTATTTAAGAGCTGACTGCTGGAAACTAAAGGGAAAACCTGTAGGTTTAATCAGGGCACATCCGCTCACTGAAGAAGTGACCCTGATGGAAAGAACAGCAGAACAAGTTGGCTTTAACTGCAGTAAGAGTGAGACCCAGGAAGCTTAGTGCAACAAGTGCAGGAATATTTAAATAGGATTCCTGAAGGTTATCAGGGTTTTGTGTCTGAAGGGAGAGTAACCCCATACTCCTCGAATGGGGCAAGCAAGCCCATAGCAATTCTCAGGGACACAGGGGCCTCTAGATCCCTTTTACTGGAAAAGGCCTGACCTTTCCCCCAGAGAGTGCAGTAAACTCCAGAATGGTGGTGAATGGTATTGGAGAGCAGTGTATGCCTGTACCTGTACACCGGGTGCACTTGGAGTGTGACCTAATTTCGGGACTGGTGACCGTAGGGATTGTCCCTAGTTTGCCTGTGGACGGGGTTGACCTGCTCCTAGGTAATGATCTGGCGGTGATGAATGTTGTAGCTTCCCCAGTAGTGAAAGAGAGACTGCAGGAGGTCAGCGAGACAGGGCAGTGGCAGGAGACGGTCCCCTGCAGTTTCCCTGAATGTGTAATGAGTGAGGCCATAATCAAACTAGCTCCCCCAGAGGAGACTGAATTGGCACTGCAGGCAGATGACCATGAGGTCTGTCTGTCCGAGACTTTCTTTGAAAAGTTAGAAGACCCAGGGAATGAGTTAAATGAATTTCCCCTAGCTGAGGTTCAGCGAGCCGACCCTGTACTGAGAGAGTTAGCACAGGCTGCCCAGTCTGGAATTGAAGCAGAGGGAATCCCTGATTGCTATTATTTAAAGAATGAGGTTCTGATGAGGAAGTGAAGTTCTCCTCACAGACCTGAGAGCAAGGAGTGGACAGTGGTTCACCAGTTAGTGGTGCCACAGAGGTACCGGAGAGAAATATTAAGAATGGTCCATGAGATTGTAGTGGCTGTACATGTCAGTATACGAAAAACCAAAGCCCACATAAGACAGCAATTTGACTAGCGAAAGCTCCACAAAGATTTGCTAGAGTACTGTAGGAGTTGCCACATGTGCCAGGTTGAGGGGAAACCCCAGCCTACAGTGAAATCTGCACCCCTTATTCCTCTATTGGTGTTTGGAGGACCCTCCAGCAGAGGGCTAGTGAACTGTAAGGGACTCCTGCCGAGAACAAAAGGGGACAGGCAGGCACAAGGCTGGCAACAGGTTAGAAAGGAACAGGAAAAAAGTGACCAAGAGGATAGGTTAAAGGAAATCTGGGAAGGATCTCGGATGAAGACCCCTACTGTCTGGTCAGCAAACCTTGAAAAGTTAGACCCCACATCCTCCTATGTAAATGCAGACTGTAGAAGCACCCCCACCAGAGTTGCTAACAGCATTTAAAGGAACCTGCAGAGACAAATAAAGTCCTCAAGAGAGCAGAGAAACCAAGAGGGTAATGCCTCACCTAGTCAAAGTGCCGCAGGGGAGTGCAGCAGAATCTGGACAAATGCTTGCAAACAGGAGTGTCCCAGAGGACATGGGAAGATTAAAAAATAATCTTGCCCCACAGTCAGGAAAAAAAAAGACATGGATGAAGTTTTTGGCAGCGGTTGGGTTGAGGCAAAGACAGAGATGGGCACTGCTACAGAGCTGGAATTAGGCAGTCTTTGATGGAACGGTTATGGAGTTGGAAGCTCAGCTTGGCTCAAACATAACGCTGAAGCTGCAAACAGTTGGTTTCAAACTGAGGCAGTGATGTGGGAAGGGAATGGAATCAGTGGCGAGGGCGTGGATTTTGTGGGCTCATGGAGGGGTGAAGATAATGGCTTCAGTCTTCCCAAATTTGATCAGAATGTAGTTGCAGCTCATCCAGGACTGGATATCAGACAAGCAGGCTGATAACACAAAGACACTGGAACATTCATGAGATGTGCTGGAGAGGTTTAGTTAGGTGTCGTACAGCATACATGTGAAACCTGGCATGCTGTCTTTGAATAAGGTCACCTAGGAGAAACATGTAAGTGAGAAATAAGTGGGGATTGAGAATATATCCTTGACGAGCCCAGAGGTAATGGTTTTCAGATGAGCAAAGAAGCCATTGCTGGAGATGCTCTGGCTACAATTAAATAGATAAAAGTGGAGCCAAGTCTAAGCTACGTTCCCACACAGGCTGTGTAAAAGTCAGCGCCTTTAAGTCACCAGCATTGTTATGGCCACGTGGTGAGGGATTTGAGTGATTCCCACTGTTCAACTTCCACTTGACCGCAGCAAGTGTGCTTTGTTATTAGGGTTTAACCCCTCTATGTTTTGTCAAATAAACAGACAGCAACAGGTTTTCTTCTAGGTTTAAAACAGAAAATCAATTATTTCTTGATCAATACGCCTTAACCCAAATTTTTTGCAGCCACATCCACTCACACGTTCACTTGCACACACATAATCACAAGAAGAGACAGATAGAGGGAGAAAGGAATAAGCGATGGTAAGTGGGGTGTAGGTCTCCAGAGGTCATGGTAAACCTGTTGAATTCTCTTGCATGTCAAGTTCTTGCTGGTTGCAGGGCTGAGGTGTTTGTAGGTTTCTCCCTTGGTTGAAAGATCAGTTGAAGACAGAGGATCACTTTGATAGAGTCATAGCGAGATGCAGTACTGAAACAGGCCCTTCGGCCCACTGAGTCTGTGCTGATCAACAACCACCCATTAATACTAATCCTACATTAATCCCATATTCCCTACCACATCCCCACCATTCTCCTACCTACACTTGGGGCAATTTACAATGGACAATTTACTGATCAACCTACAAGTCTTTGACTGTGGGAGGAAACCGGAGCACCTGGCAGAAACCCACAGGGAGAACTTGCAAGCTCCTCACAGGCAGTACCCAGAACCGAACCCAGGTCACTGCAGCTGTGAGGCTGTGGTGCTAACCACTGCGCCACTGTGCCACCCTAAATTTACTTTTAATTTACTGCTGTATAAGTATAGATGTAGAATTCTACAGAAAGGCATGTCTCTTGTGGCTGGCCAGATTTTATCAACCCCTTTAGCTGGAAACAAGCTCCTTGGAGGCTTCTTTCTGGATGTCTCTCTCTCTCTCTCTTTAAGGTGGCCTTTTAAGGTAAAAATTTGTTACATTTAGCCTCTGCTGGAAGACAGGTATTTTCTTCTCTTTAGTGACTGACAATGGTCTAGGATATGTCTACTTCACACCTTCTTTGTTTCAGAAGAACCCATTCAATTCAAAAGTGTCTCTTGATGGGTTCAGGATAAGAATAATCTGGTTATGATGTTTCTCTTCACACCTTCTTTGTTTCAGAAGATCCCATTCAATTTGGGAAGGTTTCAGGATGGGTGTAGGATGGATGCAATTGACAACTTTTAGCTTTGAAGGTATTCTTTTGTGCCTGTCAGGCAGTTTGAATATACAAAGGTCAAGTTCTTTACCTTTGGTGACCATTTTGGAGCACATTGTTCACTTTTTAAAAGAAAAAGTCAATTTTTAAATGACAAAATAAATTTTTATAACTCTTCCATTTTAGTCCATCATTTTTCATAATCACACTTATATGTGTGACACCTCCCCCAAAAGGGGGAAAAAATGAAATGCCTTGGATTTCATTTTTATGGTTTTTTTTTTAGAAAGAAATGGGGAGAAAAAGTATGAAGGTTTAGGGGTCATATTATTGTGCACATGGCGCCAATACTTCAATCTCACAACTGCTCAAGTTGGCATTGTCTGTAACAGCAACATTTTGCTAAAGTTGACGTTTTTACATCACCCTACCTTTGTATGAGATACCCTTAAAACTTGCATTTCTTTTGGTGACATGTTGTTAAATGGGGTTGAAGTTTCTCTAGCATCAGTTTGTACCAATTTGGGAATGTTAATCTCAATAATCGTGTCGTTGTTGGTGAAGCTTGTAGTATGCAAATTTCATTACTGCACGGTTCTGGGTTGCTTGCAATTTTCTCTGTCTGTAAAAGTTTCAACCCCTTAACTATTCTTCCACAATACATGACTTTAACAGTTCACATCCTGGCACATTGTTATTTCTTATCTCTAGGGTGATAATGGGCAATAAATCATTTTTTTAGCCCCCGTGTGACATCTGGGGTTTCCTTCACCTCTTGTTCTTGCTGTGATCTGAATCGATATTGTTGGGTTTGATTAGCTTTGGATTTGGAATCTGATCATTTGATTCTTCAGTGGGTAGATCCACATTGACTTCACTTTTAGTTTTCTTGTGATTATCACAAGTGTTGTTTACTTTAGGGTATTTTACCTTCCCTTTTCCTTTTATTTTAGGGATGCATTTTTCCCTAAATTGCCCCAGGTCCTCTGGGACACTACTGCTCACAGCTCCAGATTACACTGCACTCCCCTGTGGTACTTCAATTAGGTGAGGCAGCTCCCTCACTCTCGGCTTGCCTGTTTGGGAACTTTCCTTGTCCCTATTTAAATCTTCAAAAGAAAAGGTTTCAGCTAACCATATCTCTGGTGCTTTTCCTTCAACCTTTGCTGCTTTTATCTTAGCTCCTTTCAATTTTTTCTGGCTCCATCTCGGTCTGTTTAAATTCTACTGGCCCTGTTGTCCCCTGTGGGATTCTTGGGAATTCCCCAACCTTCTGCAGCTGTACAGAGTTTTGTTTGTGCACATCAGTTTCTCCAGTCTCTGTGACTGTTCGGGTCCCTCTGGGTTAAATACTGCACTTCCTGCCAAGCCATTGCCCAGCAATAGGTCTACCCCCTGCCTGGATAAATCTTGGAATGACCCCAATCGTCACTCCCCCAGTGATCAACTTATTCTCCAGGTACACTTTAACTGAGGGAAGCTTCAAGCATTTGCCAGTAAGCCCTTTTATCAATACCATGGTATTTGTTCTGCTTTCGGGTAGCATTTTTATAAATTTGGTTGCCAGTAGGGTTTGAAAACAACTGGCATCCCTGAGAATGGTTATCTCCTTGCCTGGTGCCTTGGATACAAGAGGAATAATTTTTCCTTTGTGTTAAAAGTTCTGGTATGTGTTCTGTTCCTGAATGCTGTTAGGACACACACTTACTACTTTCAAAGCTGCAGGCACTGGTTTGACTGCAGTGTCTCCTGTAGAATTTTTGTCAGACCAACAATTTGCCTGGACATGCCCAGATTTGCCACATTGGAAACATGTCGGGCAGACCCCTACTGATTTATCACCTGTGTTCCTTCTTTTAAAAGTTGGTGACTGATCTGGTTTTCCTTCCCTCCTCTCCTTTTCTTTTGAGTCCATTTCTGCTTCCTCTGCATCCCTGCTACCTCTCCCTAGCTTGTTTTAGTTATTTATTTTTTATTTGGGTAAGAGTTACTAGACCCAAATTTATTCTGAGTTAGGGATTTGTGAATTAACTCACAATCATCAGCCATTGTTGCTGCTTCTCTTACTCTTGTAACTCTTTGTTCTTCAATGTGAGTCAATTTGTATAACTCTTCAGGTTTAGTCCTTTTTTTGTCACACTTCTTATACGCATGGAAGATGGCAGGATCCCGAAAGACACATTGTACAGCGAGCTCGCCACTGGTATCAGACTCACCGGCCGTCCATGTCTCCGCTTTAAAGACGTCTGCAAACGCGACATGAAGTCCTGTGACATTGATCACAAGTCGTGGGAGTCAGTTGCCAGCGTTCGCCAGAGCTGGCGGGCAGCCATAAAGGTGGGGCTAAAGTGTGGCGAGTCGAAGAGACTTAGTAGTTGGCAGGAAAAAAGACAGAGGCGCAAGGGGAGAGCCAACTGTGTAACAGCCCCGACAAACAAATTTTTCTGCAGCACCTGTGGAAGAGCCTGTCACTCTAGAATTGGCCTTTATAGCCTCTCCAGGCACTGCTCCACACACCACTGACCACCTCCAGGTGCTTACCCATTGTCTCTCGAGATAAGGAGGCCAAAGAAGAAGAAGAAAAAAAGTTCTTATACACATTACAGCATTCATGGTGGTGCAAAAAAATTCAAACAGGCTGTGTATTTAAACAAGTCTGCACGCTCAGAAAAAATTAAGGTACATTGGAGCCAACTGAGAACTGTACCACTAAGCAGGACAGTAGAGGAGAGACATTGGAAGAGGATGGTGTGGTCAACCAAGTTGAAGACTGCATCAGGTTGAGAAGTACAAAGATAAATAGTGCAATACAGCCACGGCGAATGTCATTGTGTCTTTGACTAGGGCTGTGACAGGGATGGAAACTTGACTGGAGAGAGTCAGACATGGAGTTATGCCAAGGACAGGCATAGACCTGGGAAGCAACAACACGTTTTAGATCTTTGGAAAGGAAAGGGAGGTTGGAGATGCAGCGACAGTTTGCAAGATCAGAGCAGTTGAGGATGGAAGTTTTGAAAAGGGGTAATTTGGAGGTTTGGGAAGGGAGGGGGATCTAAGGAGAGGGATCTATTTATAATGTGAGTTAGCATGAGAGCCAGGAAGGGGAGTTGGAGATCTGCAGTTTATTCAGAATGGGGTTAAGAATTTTGTGAAATTGATGAAACTTTGACGTACAGCTGGACCCTGAGGCAGTTATTAATTCTCCTTACAGGCTTTATTGCTGTCCAACCACTCTAATCATATTTTGGAGGATTTAAACATGCTTAATAGTGTCTATTCGTGTCTGTCATTCCAAATATAAAATATAGGAATAGCATTATTTTAAGACAGACAATATTGCTCTCTGGTGGTAGCACTGCAGAACTGCATGAATTAATAACAATCATAAACTGAACAGCATACCTGAAATGTTTAATGTCTCTATATAAAATGTTCAATTGTGTAAGTGGAGGAGCAGTGAATAATTGATAAGCACAATTAACTTGGATGAACTATAGACACAGAAAATATTAGAAATGCATGGATGGTCAGTCAGAAGTTTAAAGAAAAAGGTAGTTCACCAATTCTGTTGAAAATTTAATTAGACTTTTGTTCAAGTTGTGAGAGAGATATGGCTGCATTTTACACACCAGCTGCCAATTTATTAACTTTTTGTTATAGTCGTTTGGTATTACAGAACTTGAGTATTGCTGAAAATAGAGACATGTTGTTGAAGCTTTTCATCTTGGACTCATCAGGGCAATCTGCAAGAATACCAATGTCATGAAAAAAAACATCTTTATACTGTATGAGAAAAGAGGGCTGATTGGTTGACAAGTGAACTCTTATTGATAGAGGCGTTGCCATGGAGAATGCACAAGTTTATGGTGACTGACAGTTAACTGCCAAAATTTGTTTGAAATTTAAACCAGGCAGCTTGACTCTAATTGGTCAAGGCATTACCCTGAGGAATGAACAAACGAATGGCTGTCACTTATTTTGTTCAGCTGAAACAGGCGCAATGTGTGTACATTTTCTTTCTGTCTGCAAAGAACAGGGCCCTGTATATTAATATATGTAGCTTCCAGTACGCGCAAATGTGCCAAACTGCGAGCTCTTCTGACAATCTTAAATCGGTTGCTGGCATAATTTGGGAGTGGCACAGTGGTTAGCACCACAGCCTCACAACTCCAGCAACCCACGTTCAGTTCTGGGTATTGCCTGTGCGGAGTTTGCAAGTTCTCCCTATGACTGCGTGGGTTTCCACTGGGTGCTCTGGTTTCCTCCCACAGGCAAAGACTTGCAGGTTGATAGGTAAATTGGCCGTTGTAAATTGCCCCTAGTGTAGGTAGGTGGTAGGAGAATGGTGGGGCTGTGGTAGGGAATATGGGATTAATGTAGGATTAGTATAAATGGGTGGTTGTTAGTCAGCACAGACTCAGTGGGCTGAAGGGCCTGTTTCAGTGCTGTATCTCTAAATAAATAATTCCTAGCACACTGAGAATCATTTGGCAAATGCTGTCCAATTGCAGAATCACATCTAATGTTGGACATTGTGTTATGAGTTTTGCAAGCACGGGCTGGTTGGGTACGACCTGTACCTTGCCCATTGTGAACAGTGGAAGGGACATGTTGTTTGATACGATCCTCTAGTCTTTGGGACGTACGGTCTATATACCTAGCATCACACTGGCATTGAAATTCATATATCATATTACTCATTTGTGTGATAGGCAGAATGCCTTTTTAGCTTGACGGCAGCATCCTGTTAGTGTCAAACGCCACACGTGTTGCTCCTGCCAGTGTGTCTTCATTATTATCTTCCTGCTCTTCCGCGACTGCATGGGCAGGTTGCAGTTCTTGGGAATGTGGAAGGAGAAAGGCACAAGGCTTATTGTGTTGAGGGGAGAGGACAAAGTAAGAACTGTTTGCTTACACCATCAGCAGTTTGTAAGTCAGAAGAGATTGTGGGATGAGGGGGTAGTGGGATGTGAGATGAAGGATTCGGTATGAGGATAATGTTATCTTCAATGAATCAGCCCCACCAGTGGACATGGCCTCAGCAATGGCCTTTCTGATAATGGCCAGCATCATCTCCTCCATTGGTGTTGGGACATTCAGGTGCACCTCTCTCATGTTGGTTAGTCCCTGCTGCCTCTGGTTTCATGCCACTTTTTCCTGCACGAGAGATGGAAGTGTGCCAGTGAGTGTGGTACAATATATTTGGGTGATATGGCTGTTGTGGTGGTTGAATAGCTGGCAGTTTGTGCAAAGTTTGAGATGTGAGTGTGAGGCTTGAGTTTGAGATGTGAGTGTGAGGCTTGAAGCACTGCTAAAGTGAGAGGGTGAAGTGAAGCATATGAATGTTAGATATGAGTCCTGATTGATTGAGATTGTTGATAGGTGAGAGATGGGGGTTTGGTGAATTGAGCAGTGGCTGAGGAGAGTGGTGTAGTTGGTGGGATATGGCATTTGAAGATGCACTCACTGACCTTGATTACTGATGTAAGGTCATTAGACTTCTTGTGACAATGTATCTAGGTCCTCAGAACCATCACAGAACAAAAGGAAAACTCTGCACAGTAATAGCCAAAAACAAACAGACAGCTCAACATGAAAAAATGTTGTAACAGTAAACTGGTCCAACAGTATGACAGAGTATAATGCAGCCCCTGGATGTGGACTCAGAGAACAGGCGAACACCCTAATCCTTCAATACACCAGATGCTGATACAAGATTCTTGAATAAAGATCTATCTGGCAGCTTTGTCAGAATTGGGAAGGTGGGCAGTGAAGAGGGAGTGGGAGAGATAATGATGCTGGAATGAAGGGCAATGGGCCTAAGGTGTCTCAGGACACAAGGCAGCTGGCTGCTAAAATGGTGTTGGTGCTTGCTGCATCTCCAGAGGTAGCTCTTTCGCTACCGTTTTTTGCTGCCATCTTTGAATGGATATAGGTGAACTTCTGCCATTCAAAGCGTCAGCAGCATTTACCACATGGACTGGAACCAATCCCATCCCACTTAATGATGGATCTGTGGCCACAGAAACTGGGTGAATAGTTGCTGCCAGATCCAGGAGGCCCAGAGTCATGCTTGAGTGAAAAACTGGATGGCAAGATTTAACGTGCCCACCAATCTGCCCCTAATGCCACAGAGGACTCCATGATTTTTACACATGTTGCAGGAATATACTGTGTTGCTCAAACTGTGAGCTGCCGCAACTGAGTGGCAATGATACCTAAAGTGCGCAAATACTTATGATGTTGCGGATGCATCCGTTTTTTGAGGCGTAAGTCATGAAATGAATGCCCCACACCTCCTCAACCCTTTGCTGCCTTCTAGCCTGCTTAGATGGAGGAGCGGGCACATTGCTCAACCTGTCTGACTCCCTCTGGTTCCGAGTCAGCCGGGTCACTTACTGCACTTCATCTTACCTGCTGCCCCAAGGTGCCTGTATCTGAGTCAGAAGGGAAGGTTGACAGTGCTGCTGAGTCATCAGGACTAGGAGAAGATTAGAAAATAGCACCTCCCAGAGAAGGAGAGGACATTGACTTGCTTAATTCACTCATGTCAGTATCCTCATGATAGTGTGCAAGGATGAGAAGTTGCAAACCCCTTTTTATCATTTCCTCCAAAAGTTGCTCTTCTTCTTCATTCTTCTACTCCAACTTATCCTCTTTCTCATACTCCTGCCCCTCCAGGACTGGGCACTCGGGCTCTGCTGGACTCGTGGGAAGAAAAAGCTATGAGGATATTGTTAATTGTTTGTTAATAATGTTTAATTATATGCAAGTGGTGGGCATTAATGGGGATTCAATAATTTCCTTCAGCCTCCATGGAACAAATGGGGCATTCTGCAGTGACACAAAGAACAGAGGACACAATGATTGTCAAATTTTGAAATGGTACAGATACTGGACACAGGCATCAATACAATGGAAGAATTAAAGATAGGCAGAATGAAGATGAAAGCACCTCTAGCCAATCTGGCTATTCCAGTACAAGACAAAATTGGAATAGCAATAGGCAAATGAATCCCAGGAATGGTTACTAGGTATGACTCAAAGTGTCATTATGCAGTGAATTGCACAAAGTAAAGGGTCATAGAGTGATACAGCACTGAAACAGGCCCTTTGGCCCACCGAGTCTGTGCCGACCATCAACCATCCATTTATACTAATCCTACATTAGTCCAATATTCCCTACCACATCCCCTCCTACATTAATCCCATATTCCCTACCTACATTGGGGCAATTTACAATGGCCAATTTACCTTGCAGGTTGATAGGTTAATTGGCCATTATAAATTGCCCCTAGTATAGGTAGGTGGTAGGGAAATATATAGGGACAGGTGGGGATGTGATAGGAATATGGGATTAGTGTAGGATTAGTATAAATGGGTGGTTGATGGTCGGCACAGACTCGGTGGGCCGAAGGGCCTGTTTCAGTGCTGTATCTCTAAACTAAATTAAACTAAACCTATCAACCTGCAAGTCTTTGGCAGTGGGAGGAAACCAGAACACCCGGCAGAAATCCACACGGTCACAGGGAGAACTTGCAAACTCCACACAGGCAGTACCCAGAACCAAATCCAGGTTGCTGGAGCTGTGCGGCTGCAGTGCTAACCACTGCACCACCCAAATGACACATCAAATGAAGTGAATTCTGAGGAATAGGATGAAAGTAATGATGACTCCATACAAATTATACTGTTCACAAGATGTTTCAGTTCTGTGATGAATGTGTAAGATGAGGAATCCTTTAACTGTGCTGTATTAGAAAGTGCTTGCACTTCAAAAGTATGTGGAACTGATTGGCTAACATGTTATCTTGATTCACTAAGTAGTGAAGATCAAGGCCAGTTTAAGGAATGTAAAAGTATTACTTGCTTTAGGTTTGGTGATCGCAACACATTGAGGTCATTAAAGAGTGTTGTAATTCCATGTAAAATAGTTGGAGTAAGTAATTGTATAAGTATTGATGTAGTTTCTAGTGCGATACCTATGCTGTTGTGTAAATCTTCTATGAAAAAAAGCACAAATGAAACTGGACATGGAGCACAATAAGGCAATTATTTTTGGAAAGTCTGTGGATCTACAGTTTACCTGTAAGGACATTATTGTATCCCCTTAACAAAACCTAATATTTCACATCAGAGTGTTAGACAAGCATTAATGGAATCAGGTGATGAGAATCACAGAGAGAAAAGAAAAATGTCCTAAAGTTATAAATACCATTTTCTCACCCTACTTGTCAAAGGTTAAAAACCCTACTAAAAGATGCCAGTGTGGTTGATGAAGAATATACAAGACTAATAGAAGAGATTAGTGAGAAATGTGGAATCTGTAAAATGTATCAAAGGACACTGCTATGCCCTATTGTAAGCTTTCCTTAGGCATATGACTTTAACAAAGTTGTTGCCATGGATCTAAAGGTATAGGACAAGGACAGAAATATTTTCATTCCATATTTTGTAGACTTGGTGACCAGATTTAATCTTTCTACAATAATACATTATAAGGACAAAAGGCTTATTATAGATAAAATTATGGACAAATGGCTAAGGACCAGACTTGGGACACTAGTATAGTTCCTGACTGATAATGGAGGGGAATTTGCTCACGATAAGTTCAGAGGCGTATGTAAAAACATGAATATCATGGCCATGAATACCTCAGCTGAAAGTCCTTTCAACAATAGACTCTATGAATGAAATCATGTGGTGACCGATGAATGTTCCATAAAATTTTAGCTGTACATAAAATTTTAGCTGTTCAACTAGACTGCAAGTTAACAACTTCCCTGGCATGGGCAATTCCTGCAAAGAATTTACACTTTGTGGTTGGAGGATATAATCTCTAACAATTAGTTTATGAGCACAACCCCAAATTGCCTTCTGTGCTGTGCAATAGTCCTCCTGCTTTTGAAGGTACTACAATTTGTTCAATTTTTTCTGCACTTTAGAATGTTTTACATGCAGGGAGATGGGCTTCATGGAGGCAGATGTCTCTGAGAAAATTTGGAGAGGTCTGAGGCATCATATAAGACCATCTGAGACAGAGTTTGATTCAGAAGATTTGGTATCTTATGAAAGAGAGCATCATAATGAATGGAAAGACCCTGGCAAGGTAATAAGTTGTGATGGTAAGACAGTATTAACAAATAAATGATAAGAAAGTACTTATCAAACATGGCAATCAAACTGTTAAGGTTCATTCCTCATCATTATTCGGAATTAATTACAAAATATTGGATTCTGAATAGCTAATAGAAGTAAACAAAAGAAATAGGATCAGGAGTAGGCCATTTGGTCCCTCAAACCTGCTCCACCATTCAAACTAGAGCATGGCTGATCTTCCATCTCAACGCTATTTTCCCGCACTATCCCCATGTTCCTTGATATCTTTAATATCCAGAAATCTACTGATCTCTGTCATGAACATACTCAATGACAATGGGGTAGAGATTTCCAAAGGCTCATCACCCTCTGAGTGAAGAAATTCTTCCTCGTCAGGACGTAGAGAGGAATTGGAGTATAGAGAGCCGAAAAGGTTGGTGTGATTCATGTTCACCTCACATTTCTTACTGTTGAAGCCGCTGCCATCAGTAAGTGTAGAGTTTGATTATGTTCCTTTTTAGTTTTTCTCATTATCACAATATCAATCGCAATGCTTATGCATCCTGGCACATTCTCTGTAATTCTGTCCATATACTGTTGGAACAGATCCTGATTAACACTTAAGCTAAAAGGCAATCTCTGGAACAGTATCTTCGAAATGATGTGGGTTTCTTCCGGGTGCTCCGGTTTCCTCCCACATGCCAAAGACTTATGGGTTGATAGATAAATTGGCCATTGTAAAAAAATTGCCCCTAGTGTAGGTAGATGGTAGGAAAATTGAGGGAAGGTGGGGATGTGAGAGGGAAAAATGGGATTAATATAGGATTAGTATAAATGGGTGGTTGATGGTCGGCATGGACTCGGTGGGCCGAAGGGCCTGTTTCTGTGCTGTATCTCTCTATGACTCTATATCCTGAAGGTAGTTATCTCTTGACACCCCTCTGCTAGATGAACTGAGCAATACCCGTGTTTGACGCCAAACTTGGAGAAAAACTTCACTCCCGAGAATTCGGGATCCAATTCCTCTAATGTTGGAATCTTGTGTGGGCATCCGCTTAATGCAAGATTCAACCTCCTTAGGTCTAGGCAAACCCGGTTTGTGCCGTCTTTCTTTAATACACATGTTTTTAAATTAATTTGTGGGATGGGGATGTTACTGGCTAGGCCAGCATTTATAGCCCATTCATAATTGACCTTGAACTGGCTAGGCTATTGCAGAGGGCTTTTTAAGAGTCAACCACATTGCTGTGGATCTGGAGTCACAAGTAGGCCAGACCAGGTAAGGACAGCAGATTTTCTTCCCTAAAGGAGATTAGTGAACCAGATGGGTTTTTACAACAATCGACAATGGTCTCATGGTCATTATTCGACTAGCTTTTTAATTCCCAGGTTAATTAAATTCAAATTTTATCCCATCTGCCTTGGTGGGATTTGAACCCATGTCGCCAAAGCAGTAGCCTGGGTCTTTGAGTTACTAGTCCAGTGACTGCCTCCCCGAGTGTAATTGAGCTGCACCAGTCGTTGTGCTAATGCACATAGCAGATAATTCCATTTAGTTCCGTGTCATCCAGCTCGGCCTTTAGCTTCTCCTGTATGTTCACAATGCACTTCCTGGAGGGTTGATTGATAGAGTTGCATGCTCCTTTAGGTGTAACACAGCATCACCTCTCAAACTTTCTATGGCATTAAATGTGTCTGGGTGCATCAGTTACAAATTGCAGACTGACTCGATATGTTCATTCCTGGCAGCTTACCGTTGGTGCATTGGAGATCCCGTGAATGGCTACAGTGTTTTGTTTCCTGCACGCCGGTAACCCCGCTATCACTGGCCCACCCGTGCCCACCATGTAGAAAACTTGCAGTGACCACGCAGATCTGCTTAGCTGCACTTCAGTGTTATTGTGCCGATGCAATGGATGGGTGATCCATTGTGAACCGTTAATCTGGCTGTTCTAGATTGTATCATTGACTCCCAATGGTCAAGGTACATGTCCTTTCGAATTCGAACTAGCAAGATGTTTGTACTCGCCTCAGTGTCAATCTTGACAGTGAGTCTGTGTTAGCCACTTTTCTTCTTTTTTTCGTCCGCTGCCACTCCTGGTGGCAGGACAACAGATTCAGCCCAAAATCTCTAAAATTAAAAGGGTGGATGCAGTTTATTAACTGTCTGATTGTTTTACAAAAATAAATGCATGTATGAAGAAATCGCTTTGGGTCCGGGAGGAGGGATGTCTCATAATGCAATGCTTTGTACAGAATATAGAGGTTTTTGCTTTAATTTGTTTTGAAATTTTTGTTATACATATAAACTCTAATTTTTATTTAGAGAGTGGAGGAAATCTGTTAATTTTATATTAATTTTATTTAATTGTATGCAGGTGGTGGATATTAACTGGGGATTCACTTGAGCCCCTATATATAGACAAAGGCTGAAAGTGTGATTGTTTTGTCAGGAGGCACATGCTTGTAATGTGTAACTATAAATAAATGCTTAGAAAAGTGTGTGAAGATTGTCTCCAGTTCTATCCTTCACCAACTGACTTTCTGGAGTAGAACAGTTCACATGGTTGAGAATGACCCTGCTGAGATCTAGGACAGAATTTTGTTTTGCTCTTGGAGGCAGGCACAGAGGTGGGGGAGGGAAAACAAAATGGCAGAGTGTGCCATTCCTGAAGTTGCCAGGGAGATGCTACCAGGTAAAGCCTGGCGACCTCCTAGTGGGGTCAGGTATCGCTCTTTTGGAGGAAATCCAGGCCCCCTGGACCACCCACCAGGTGATAATTGCTGCCCCCCCCCCAGGCATCGGACCACCTTCACCATGCACCCCCCAGTCACCTGACTGGCCCTGGTGACCCCAACCCCACTCACTTGTCTGGGGGTCCTCATCAATCTTCTCTCCTCGGACAGCAGGTCCTCCTGCAGTACCAGCTGTGGCCACTTCTCCCAGTGGCGCTGGTGGTACGGTAAAGTTGCTGGTCCTCTGATTGGCCAGCAGCTCAGGAGGTGGGCGCTTGTCCCTTAAAGGGATGGTGTCCCCGATGACAGGCAGTTAATTGCCTTCCCGCCATGAAATTCTACCAGGGGTCTGATGGAGGGCCAAGACTGGAATATAATCGGCCCCTAGTCTCCATTTATCTGGTTGGTGGGGGCGGGGCATGAGCAGTTGGTGGGGTGGCTCTGTTCTCTGGTACGGAATACTGTCATGGAGTGAGTCCAGGAGTATAGGATCTCACCTCTCTGCATCGGATTCTACTGACCTCAGCTCATGTCATAGACATCATGCCATGGCAACCCAGAAGCTGGAGGACCTTCTGTTCACTAGGGGGAGGACTGAGAATTCTCAGCATCTCCCAAAGTGCTTTTTCTTTCCTGCACATTGTGAACTAACTTGCCCTGTAAATACAAAAGGAAATGTATGTGAGGCTTACAGCTCCAGACTTGGTGTGTGAGAGGTGCTGGTATCAATTTGGCAGCTTATTTGAGGGTTTCAATCTATGCAGGTGCATATACTACAGGATTGGGTGGTTGATGTTCCTTCAGTCCAACTTTTCCCCTTATAGGCTGCTGCTGCCTGACTGACTCCATAGTGTCAGCTCCCCATTTTTAAAAGCTTCTTTCTACCTGAACAACAGAGATTAAAGGGATTCACCAGGAGCAAGGTGCTAGTTTAAATATAGGAACATCGGAGCAGGAGTAGGTCATTCAGCCCATTGAGCCTTCCCTGTGATTCAATATGATCATAGCAGATCATCCACTTCAATTCCTTTTTTCCACATTATCCTCATATCCCCTTGTGTCATTTGTATTTAGAAATCTGTCAATCTCTACTTTAAACATACTCAGTGATTGAGCTTCCACAGCCCTCTGGGATAGAGAATTCCAAAGATTCGCAACCCTCTGAGTAAAGAAATTTCTTCTCATCTCAGTCCTAAGTGGTTTCCCCCTTATTTTGAAATTGTGTCCCCTGGTTCTAGACTCCCCAACCAGGGGAAACATCTTAGCTGCTTCTACCCTGTCTATCCCTTTAAGTATTTTGTAGGTTTCAATGAGATCACCCCTCATTCTTCAAAACTCTAGAGAATACAGGCTCAGTTTCCCCAATCTCTCTTGATAAGAAAGTCCCACCATCCCGGGAACAAGTCTGGTGAACCTTCGTTGCACTCCCTCTATGGCAATAATATCCTTCCTAAGGTAAGGGTACCAAAACTGCACGCAGTACTCCAGGTGTAGTCTAACCAAGGTTCTATACAATTGAAGCAAGACTTCACTACTCCTCTGTTCAAATCCTCTTGCGATAAAGGCTAACATATCATTAGCCTTCTTAATTGCTTGCTACACCTGCATGTTAGCTTTCAGTGACTTATTGACAAGGCCACCCAGGTCCTGTTGTATATCTACACTTTCTAATTTCTTACCATTTAAGAAATACTCTGCACATCTATTCCTCCTACCAAAGTGGATAACCTCACATTTTTCCACATTATATTCCGTCTACCATGTTCTTGCCCACTCACTAAGTCTGTCCAAATCCCCTTGAAGCTGCTTTGCATCTTCCTCATAATACACATTCCCACCTAGTTTTGTGTCATCCTCGAACTTGGAAATACTACATTTGGTTCCCACATCCAAATCATTGATATATATTGTGAACAACTGGGGCCCAAGCACTGATCCCTGCAGTACCCCACTCGTCACAGCCTGCCAACGAGAGAATGACCCGTTTATTCCTACTCTTTGTTTTCTGCCTGTTAATCAATCCTTAATTCATGCCAGTATATTACCTCCTATCCCATGTGCTTTAATTTTGATAACCAGCCTCCTGTGGGGGACTTTATCAAAAGCCTTCTGAAAATCCAAGTATACCACGTCCACCGACTTCCCTTTATCAATTCTGTTAGTAACATCCTCAAAAACTCCAACAGGTTTGTCAAACATGATTTCCCATTCATAAGTCCATGTTGACTATGCCCAATCAGATCATCATTATCCAAGTGTCCATTTATCACATCCTTTAGAATAGATTCTAGCATTTTCCCAATGACTGATGTAAGACTAACAGGTCTGTAGTTCCCTGTTTTCTCTCTCCCTCCCTTCTTAAAGAGTGGGGTGACATTTGCGACCTTCCAATCTATAGAATTGTGGAAGATGATCACCAATGCATCCACTATCTCCATAGCAACCACTTTCAACACTCTGGGATGTAGAATATCAGGTCCTTGGGACGTATCAACCTTCAGCCCCATTAATTTCTCTCATACAACCTTCTTACTAATACTAATTTCCTTCAATTCTTCATTCCCCCTAATCCCTTGGATCTCTAATTCTGGGAGAGAAGGCCTTTCACCCTTTGGGTTGCCATGGCACTGTGACGTGAATTGAAGTCGAGTAAACAAAAAACACATTCTAGCACTGTTTGGAGTCTGTGGAAAACTATTTTCCACCTTGCATTTCAAATACCTGTATCTCTGTGGGTACAGTTCAGCAGGCAGTCCGCAAAGGCCAACACCCTTTATGCAGCAGTGGCTCAGAGTACATTTTAAACTGGCTTATGTCCAAATTTCTCAGGAAGAAAGGGACAGGATGCTGAATGTCTTACCTTGCCAGCCAGGTCAAGTCAATATATTCCTGCTCAGTGGGTCAATGCGGTCTTAAGGTTTACACTGAGAGCCATTACTTCCTTTCTCTAGGGACCCAGACTAATGTAATGGGATTCTTGTCCTTCCGGCTATCTACTCAACATCCTGTCCCTTCTCAACGCGATCTCTTCCAAGATGGCCTGCCAATCTCCCTTCAAGAAATTGCTGGCCCTCTTTCTGACTCCTCTCTCCTCAGTGAACATCTTTGTGAAAAGCCTTTGAGACACTGTAAGCAGCAAGAAATTAAAAAAAAAAGATTTAAGAGAGAAAAATATGCTGCACTTGCCTATAAACACTCAAGCAGCACTCTGAGGATTGAGCTTTGCTCTGACCCTCCTATGCTGCTGGCGACATATCCTGAGAGCTGCCTGAGCTTGTGATTTTATACCAGTTTATATGTTCTGGTGTATGCTCATGAACTGTCTCAGGAAATTGTACCATAATCATTGCAAGATTGGCACGGAGAATGGCGTGTCGACATAAATTGCCAATTATGCTGATCCAGGAGATGCCGAGCCTTTATAACTCTGGTGACTGAATTTTATGCCACTCTGCTAAATTTGCACTGGGGGGAGATGTTTCTCCACGATAGTTTCCAATTTAAAAGTTTAATAAGAAATAGGACAGTAATTACATCACTGCTAATTATTAAGACATCTGATAATTATTGAAATTGCCCTGTGCTCTTGGATGATATATTTTGCTGTTTTTTTTTTCTTTGGACCTTCTGCACTGCATTATTCTGCCATTTCGGGTTCATTGCTGTGAGAATATTTCAGTATTTCCATTCAACAGAGGTAAATATGATAATCACCTAAAAATTAGAATAAACAAAATGAAAGCAATGTTTACTATTTATTAAGAAATCTGAGAGCTGGGTTGGAATTTTACGTTCGATGTGAGGCCCAACCCACCGGCTAAAAAGTTGGCGGCGAGCCCGCCTCAGCCAGGCCTGCGAGCCACGCTGGGATTTTTTCACTCCCCAGGCGCTTAATTGGTCTTGGGCAGGACGTCCACCTCTTTGCGGCAGGAAGACCCACCTGATGGAGCTGCCGGCCAATCAGCGGGCTGGCAGCTCTTAGTCCCAGCAGTGCCACGGGGAGCAGTGGCCACTACTGGGACTGCATGCAGCCAATGGCAGCAAGGGGGACAATGGCCCTAGAAAGAAGGTATGTTTTTGGGGCCTCACTGGGGACAATAGACCAGGCCCCAGCGAGACAAGGGGGGGTTGGCTAGGAGTGGGGGGAGTGCTGTGCAGTGGGGGCAGTTGGGCCATGGGGGAACAGCCCTCCGTGGGCACAGAGTGCCCGATAAGGAGGGGAATTCCCAGACAGCAAGAGGGCGGCCAGATTTTATCTGGAGGCATTCTGGGGGCCTTTGCTGCCCGGCTGCCGCTGGTAAAATACCAGCGGTGGAGAGAGGAGGCCCTAAGTGGCAGTTAATTGGCCACTTAAGGGCTTTGATTGGCCTGGGGCGTGGGGGCCGTTTTTCGCCACTGCCGCCCAGCGTAAAATTGCAACGGGGGCTGGAAGACATCTGGAACAGCTTCCCCCCACCCCCCGAGCCTCCCACTCAATGTTACAGCCCAACCCCGCACCCCCCCCACCCATCACCTAAAATTCTGACCCTGATCTATGTTTTGTATTGTATTTTTTAAATGATTGAAATTCAGATTTGAGTTTCAAGGGTTTGGGTCGACTCAAAGTCAGGTCCTTTACCTTGAACAGTGAAAGTATGTCGACACCGTGGGACTGTTCCTTTCCCCAATGCTCAAAACATTTTACTGCTTTGAAAACTAGATAAGAAATAGATGAAGCCCAGAAAGTTAGGGCAAATGAGTTCAAATGTTAATTAAGTCTGCTATTTGAACTTGTGTTCCTCTGGGCTGGAGAGATATGTTCCATTGTCCGAGCTGTATATTGATTAGTCAGCATAATTATACTAACGACTGCAGATTTCTATAGACAAGCACAGGCTGGTTTAAAAGAATCATGAACTCACTACACTTGTAAAGAAATATTCCTATTTCAGAGTGGTTTTAAAGATACATATCATATCTTGGAAATTTAGAGAAAGAGTTAATTTATTCGTTGCAGTGATTTGCAGGTTCTTTTCCAACCTTTGTTCTCTCACCCTGCAACCCAAGAAAGAAGCCAGTAGCGTTTCTGTAACATGGTGAATTCCTGGGTCATGAGAAGAACTTCCATCTATTGCATTAAACTTGCCAATTTAAATATATAAATGACAAATACAGTCAAATAGGGCATAAATTTAAATTACTAGAAAGCAAACTTAAAATAAATATTAATTTCTCTGATCAAGGAGTGATAGACATTTGGAGTAATATATGAGACAAAATTTCAGATAATAAAATGAGAGATCTGATTTTGTGAAACAGAACTCCAAGCCAGGAATGTTATTTTAAATCTTTTTATGGAACGCTGGGATAGCTGCATTTATCACCCATCTCAGGTTGCTCTGAAAAGTTGGGAGGCCTTCTTGAACTGCTGCAGTCCTTGTGACGATGGTGCTCTTCCATTAGTGTTAAGAAGAGAATTCCAGGATTTTGACCTAGTGACAATAAAGGAACAATGATACATATCCAAGTTGGGATGGTGTGTGACTTGGAGAGGAACCTGGAGCTGATGATGTTCCCATGACATTGCTGCTCTTGTCCTGTCAGTGATGGAGATGAAAGGACAGGGAGGTGTGATTGAAGTGAGCTTGCTTTCGAGGGGAGCACATCAGGAGTCACAGTCTACTCCCCACAATCTTCTGCCCATTAAAAATGAACACATAGAAAATTATGGGCAGCATAGGCACAATTTCCCAATATGCACTTCTAGCATATGAGGCCCTGCCGTGGATGCGATTTTGTATAATTGTCTCATAGATATTCAGAGGATGATATAATGGAAAGTTAGGATATTGGAAGAATGACCCTCAAAGGATAAATGGCTTTGTCTTATCCCAAGTTTTTCTGATGTTCTTGTGTCCTTATTTAATTACAACACATCAATTACTTTTCTTTTCATTACCTTATAGCACTGCAGGTCAGTTACACACCAGTCCCACACCACCACACAGCCATACAAACATGTACCAACCTGCCTATACCCTAGTGAGGCGGAGACCACAAAGAGGCTTTTTATTTTTCCAAAGGGAAAGGTGTCATTGGTGTCATCACTGGGTCTTTATGATTATATACACCTTTAGCTGTTCACTGAATCATTATATACACCTTTAGCTGTTCACTGAATCGGTATTTAGTTAGTTAGTCTTTAACTGCTGTTGGGTTGTTGTTATCTTAAATAGTTAAATTTAAAAGGGTTTGGGGAAAAAAGAAACAGCCAGCACAGGCATGAAGGGCTGAATATCCTCCTTCTGTTCTGTAAAGAGGAAGACCAAAGTAAGTTGTATGATATTTTTGTGGAGATGGGAGGAGCAGGACTTCTCTTCCAGGCTTGTGAGAATCAGACATTGGCTGTTGCTGCATCAGGTCCCCCACGTACCAAGATCAAACTTCTCCTGCAGACCTCCCTTCTTCGGACCCGGAGGTTGGCCAGGTTCTCCATACTGCCTCCTACTGGGGCTACCAGGTAGTCACTGGATGGCACTTCAACAGCAGTCTGCCTGAAGTCCACAATGAGGAAAAGTCTGTCTGGGAGTATGGAAATTTAAGAGAAAATTGTGTAGATATTTCAGGAAGAATAGTAGCTATTGAATGTCATTAGTGTTTGGGATTGGCCAGATGGCATGCAAAGTCTTTTATGGCCCTGTTTTTTTGAATGTTTATATGAATCAGATAAGACATAAAGGCCACAAAATTGGACAGGACCCAAAAAAATGGGAACAAAGATCGCAATGCAGCTTCATCTCACGACCGTTGCTTCCGATATAGGCAGCCGATTAAATTAATACTGATTTAAATGATAAAAGTGTGCAGCTAGCAGTAAGTACGCTGTTGATTAGCTGCCTGACTCAGTTCGTGGAAGACTGACACAAGTTAAAAATAGCCTGCACTCCTTAACGCCAGCTTACATCTCTTAATGGGGAGGTGCATTGTGGCTGGAGCAGATGCTGGAAGTGTTTCTGAAAGTGATTTTGATGTGGGGAATGTTCCATAGTGGCATAACATGGCAGAGAGTGTACTCCAAGGTGTTCTGATGCTGGACTGCAAGCCTTGGTGTGGGAGGTGGAGAGGAGGAGAGATGTCATACAACCACAGGGGACCAGGAGGCCCTCCAGTCAAACTTTGCAGTAGGACCAGATAGCTATGGCAGCCACTGCCAGGAGTCTAGCTCTGAGGGCATGGATGCAGTGCTGCAAAAAGTTCAAAGATGTCAAGGTCAGTTAATTTATCTTCAGATGCCATATCCCACCAACTGCACAACTAGTTTCACACCGCTCAATACACCACACCCTCATCACCCATCTACCATCAATCTCTATCAATCTGACTTATAACAAATATTCATAGCTTGACCTCACCCTTGCACACTTTGCATTTCTGCAAGACTCACACCCACATCTCGCAGCTTGCACACACTGCCAGTTCTTCAACCATGATAGCCAAATCAGCCAAACACATTGCACGAGACTCACTGACACACTTCCCTCCATCTCTCAGTTTAAGGTAACACATTCCAGGAGGCACAGCACCTAAACATTAGGGGACAGGCAGAGCTGCATGTCCTCAACCCCATGAAGAAGACAGTGCTCGCATTATTGGAACTGCCACTGCTGAGGCCATGGCCAGCAGCCAGGCTGAAACCATCGAAGATGACGGTATCCACATAACTAATCCTCCTTCTCACATCCTAGTTCACCTGCATGCCACAATCACTTCTAATTTACAAGCTGCAGATGGTATAAGCATGCACCTACTGCTTTGCCTCTCCACGGACCACAAACCTACCCTTCTGCCTTTTTGCTTTCAGATATCCAAGAACTGCAACCTGGTCAGTCTGTACTGGAAAAGCAAGCGATTGAAGAGCCTGAAGACAGTGATGAAGAAAAAACACCATCTCTCCCTCTCACACTTGCAGCCACCAGTTTAGATACTGACACTGGGCGTACTTTAGTGGGTAGCTTAGAATTGGGATCTGCACGTTGTGAGACACTGGTCATGGGCCGCCTGCAACCAGGGCAGGGGACAATAGGAGTGCAGCTGCAAGCTCATGGATGTTGAGGTCACGCACGAGTTCTGCTCCAGAGAACTCAGATGTGGACTTCAATGGGGTTGCCTCCAGAAGAAGTCTATGTGCAATGAAATGCTTGGTGAATTGGCAGAGCTGCCAGAAAGCCTGGAGTCAATGTCAAAGTGCATGGAGGAGTTCAGCACCAACCTGGCACAGGGCTTTGCACAGAACGTACTGCCCACCATTTCCAATGGAGAAGTGGTGGCCAACTACATTAGCACACTTGCAAACCCAACCATTACGCAATGCCTGATGGCTGATGTGTCAGCTTTCTTTGCAGCACAAGCAGAAGTCACCCACCTCTGGGTGGGAGCTCAGACTGAAGTCATGCAACTCAGCTGACTGCCAAGCAAGCCCAGACTGCTGCTATTATGGCTGAGGATATCAATGTTTACAAGGGCTTGCAGGGTCTCACAGAACATCAGCAATCTGTCCTCCAACAGATTACTAAGATTGCTGAGGCCCTGTCCAGCAGCAGTGGAGCGACTTCATTGGGCACAAGCCTGCTGTCCTCTCTCAGCATGACAGCATTCATCCTCCCACCACTGCTACTCTGCCAGTCCCCATGCTGTTGCATCTCAGCCAGATTGCTGCCTAGATGGTGCGGTCTGAAGCCTGGCCTTCTAGGTCCCAGAGCTACTTGAGGTCAGTTTGCAAGGCCATTTACAGTCTCATCCACTGAAAGTCAGCAGCCTTTCACTAGCCATGCTCCAGCTACTGGGGTAGCATTGCATAGGAGCACTAGGATAGGCAAAGGAACACAGAAGACAGGAACTAAGGGAATGTACAAGGGTGATTAATTGACGTGTGTTTGCATTATGCATGGTTTGATTTAAAATTTGGTTTGGATTGTTTATTTTGTGGCGGCTTTTAGTTTTGCATTGTGGTCAAATGGACACTGTGATGTTTAGTAACAGAGGAAAGATAGTGTATGGAACTGTTGGTAAATGGGGAATTGGGTGTGTTTCCTGGTATCACAGTCAGATGAGTCGATCATGAACAGACCAGCCAGAAAGGGGCTGTGTTGGTTGCCTCCTCCCTTCCTCCTCTTCCTCAGCTGGTTGCCATATAGCTGGTGGCAATGTCTGTTCCCTCAAGATAATGAGGTTGTATATCATGCAGCAGACCACCACAAATCTTGACACTCGCTCTTCTGAGTTCTGCAGGGTTCCTCCAGAGCAGCCCAGGGAGTGGAAGCATTGCCAAAGGTCTGCTCTATCACATTTTGTGTGGTAGCATGGCTTTCATAATACGCATGCAGTCCTCATGTGCATGGGTTGAGCCCTGGACTCATGAGCCGTGTGCTCAGCAGATAACCCTTGTTGCCCAGTAGCCATCTTCTGGTTTGTTGCAGTGGCTCAAAAGCAGATGGCACAGAGGACTACCACAGCACGACTGCTGCCATGATACTAGGCATTGACCTGCACACCAGCTGGATGGTAAGGGAGTGAAATCCCTCTCAGTTTTGCTACATCTTAGAGTTGACATGCACGCTCGCAAAGCAATGTGTGGGCTGTCAATGGCACCCTGTATCATGGGGAAGCCTGCAATCCTTGCAAAGCCAAGTGCTCGCTCTGCCTGCTTCTCTCTGAAGGTTTCATGATGTCCTACCTCCCATGCTCCTGTCATTAGTTGCCCAACATGTCCATCTTCGTGGCACACCACCTTTCTATACCAATTGGAAAGCAAACAGACCCTTCATGACTCAATCAGATGACTCTTGACTATCAAACAGCCTGTTTGCACCATTCCTATTTTCATCACTGACAAACAAAAGTGTTCAAAGAAAATGAAAAGGAAAAGACACAGTTTTTTAAATCATTCTATGATTTTTCTCCTGGACTGCTCACAACAGTATTCTGGAGATTAATCTTCAATCCCTGGCAACTCCAGGAAAATCCTGGAGATTTGGCAAACCTACTCTCGTACCACCCTGATCTCACCAACCAACAATGCAATCCAACCAGCATAGTGAAAATTGATGGTCAATATCCCATAAACCCAGGTATTAGTGCTTACTATAACTAGTTGTCAGACCCTGAGCTTCCTTGCTTGGAGGAGCAGGCTTATTTCATGTGGTAGAATGCCCCAAACAGTATGGGAGGTTGTTTACATGCCAACCACACCAAGCTGCATTAAAAAAAAGAGGTAAACCGTTATCAACTTCGCTCCTAAATGAACCCAGCAAATGCTACATTGTAGCCAGGGAAATCAACACAAAAGGAAATTAGACATAAATCCTATAGATCATACATAATTTGATGCTGATTTTGCTGTTCAATATGGATGCATACCTAAACAATGACCCTAACAGAGAACCTGTTGGAGTATACAGAGCTCATAATGTCAAATCCATTAAATTAGTGATGGCAACATACATATTGCACTCACATAAACTTTTGTATTGATAATCATCAAGCGGGATTCCACAGTGAAACAAATTATAATCATCATATTTGATATTGCCCATTTTATAGCATTGGCAAAAGTTAAAATCACCCACTTTCTGTGACAGAAAATTTTGAGTAACATTTGTTTTTGTAAAAAGGGGGATGTGATGTAAAGTGATGTAATGCGTTGCTGTTTTAAGAAGTAAAAATGTAATGGGAATGTAGGATGAGGCAGAGTCATTTGGAATCTCGGTGTCTTATATTGTTATAATCAGGTGAGGAGGGGTCGAATGGTTCCCCTCTTTTCTCTGCCCTGTTTGGCCACAACATGTTTACTTCATTTTTGGAAAGGATATACTTCCCTGTTCAGTGAGTGCTTAACTTTTTACATGCAGTGATCATAAAAGAACCAATCGGACAGGTTTTCTTGAGTTTAACAAAGGAACAGGTTAGCTTTATTCTTCTTAATCTAATCTAAGTAAAACAATAAAATATGCTTTGACTTACACATACAGGGCTGGATTTAGTTCTCCCCAGGAGTCGGGTTCTGTGGCGGGGGGGCCTGAAAGTGCCTCCGGGAGAGGGCCGCCACGCACCCCGACACCGGGACGTCTATTTGCATATTTAAATAAATGAAAATGAATTAATTAATGATACATACATTGCTGCCTGTGATCCCACTCTGATCTTCAGCTTGGTGGCCAGCCCTCCCATGCCTTTCGATCCCTGTCTGGGGAAACGAGGCACCACACTGGTGGAGAGGGGGGAGGAGGTATGTTTTCAATAGGGGGGGTCGGGGGGGTGCAGGGATGGGGTCAAAGTAAAATCATTGGTATAGGGGATGGTGGGAAGGGTTTTGAGGTTAAGATTTATGCATTTTTTTGGGGGGAGGGGAGGTCAGATTGTAAAGGTAAGTGTTTTGTGGGGGGGGGAAGGGAAATTAATAATTTTATGGTTATTGTGAGGGGGGGGGGGGGGGGGTGGAAGAGGGCCAAAATAAATGTATGTAATTTTTTTTATTCACTTTATCTTTAAATAATTAAATCTCCTAGTAAGACTGACAGACCTTTAAAAATGGAGTTAGCTACCTGCGCACAGGCAGCTGACGCCATTGCCTGGGATGGATAGTTCGTCCTCTCCATGTGATTGGAAGGGGCTGGCAGCCTGCCCCTGTGATTCAAATGAGCTGCCGCATGCAAGATTGCGGCAGCTCTGCGCCATTTGGCCTGTGCGGGTGGTACTCCGTTTTTCTCGCCCGCCGCCAACATCGGTGTTGGCACAGAAGATTCAGCCCGCGCGCGCGCGCGCACACACACACACGCACACACACACACACACAAAGTTCACACAAGTACACAAAAAGATTACTGTGTGGGGAAGGATAGATTAATCAAATTAGAGTCCAGAAAAATAAAAGGGGTATACAGTGTATGGAGGTTGGTGACTCGACTGGCTTCAGGCTGAATTCAATGATCATGTGACTTTCCCTCGGTGGTCCTGAGGCTTTCAATTTGAAGATGTGGATGGCTGATTTGGCTGTTCTCCTGGAGACAGTAGTACAGGGTTGATTTCCTTCAAGGAGTCTCTGTCTGCAGCAGGGGCGTCCCTGGGTGGTCACAGTCAGAAAACAGGGTTCAAAGCTTGCAAGGTGAGTTGGGGGGAGAGCGAGAGGAAGGAGGGACCCTACCCAAATCTTCTCTCGTCAGCATCTAGCTGCTTGTCTCCTTACTGCAGAGAAAACAGAAGCTTAAGTACATGAAGGGTAGACCTGTCACATGACCATCACCAAGTGATTCAAACATGGTCATTACTAGTGTATTCCCCCTTGCAACTTAATTAGTCCATATCTCCTTCTCACATCTAGGATCCCATTGTTTAAGTGATCAGGTTTAGTGGTTTGTCTCCACCAGTTGAATACCACAGATGATTGCCTTGATGCCTTGCTAATGGGGACAGGATATGTGGTTCACTCAGATTCCCCAGGTCGTTGCCCTTGATTTGTCTTTGCAGATATGCAGTCTCCATTTCAATGTATTGGAATGTGGAAGGTACAGTGATGAAAATTGGGGTAGCCATCTTTAGCTGCAAGCATCAAGTCACCTTTAGTCACTTTTTTAAAAATTCAATTCGTGTTTCCAGCCAGTGGATTAAAAATCATTATTTGACATAAAGCACGTTTTCATGACAATATGTTCATTAAAATAAAAGTTTTCATTTGATATGGTATTGAACTCAGTAACACCTAGGATCAGCTGTGGATTATAATTGTTTCTTTGAATCTTCATGTCTTTTTGTATTTTTTTGGAGAAGGAAGAGATTGCTTCAAGAGGGCATACATTTAGCTAGTTTCTGATTTCTTCACGGTACCTTGAGGCTATCTCATCTGTACAAAAAAATCAAGGGGGGAACAATCAGAAAATGGGTGATATTGAATCAGCTGCCTGTTAAACAGTTCTCACAATTTTCATTTCTATTTACTTTGGCTGATTCAATACTGTTTGTTCTGCACTATTGCCCAAAGTCAAAATAATTCGCAATAAATCTCCACACTAACCTTCCAAGATGTTTTTGTGGATTTCCTGTAATATACATAGTGCATAATATTGTGAACTTCTCCTGTCCATGATGAACCATTAACAGTTGCAAACCTTTTACTCTTAGAACAGGGAAAAATAATCCAATTGATACTGCTATTCAAGTGTGGATCCTGTAAATTGTGATCAGCCATCAGGTATTTTAATTACTTTGAATCAGGTACCATGAAGTTTTCATTAAAATGCATCGCCTTGTGGCATCAGTGTCTAAAAACTAGCTAGTGAATTCCTGCAGATGCAGCTCACCACTTTGATTACTTAAACAACTTTAATATAAAGGCATGAGCAAAGTGCTTAGTCAGAGTTGAAAGGTAATTGTTTTACATTTACAGAAGTCATATATTATTGCATTTCAACAATCTTTTCTGTAACAACCCCTGATCCAATAAAGCATGTATCACTCATCAATAATGCACATGATCTCATGTATTACTTCTTTAAAAAAAGTGAATGTTCCTAATAATCAGTATTGGTGAAATGCATTAAAGATTTCTAGTAACTTCTGTGCAAGTTAATAAAAAAGGTTATTGCTTTTGAAAATTGGGACCCATTATTTCTCAAAAAGTATTATTACAACTAGTCTGTCCGTGAAGGTATATTTTACTTACCCATAATTCATTTATGGTTGACATATTTCGGTTAAAAATGCTGGGCACATCTTTCAATTTCAGTGGGTGCATAAATGGGCTTTATTGGATTGGCCACCCATTTTACACCTCATCCAAGTTTCCTTTCCATTGCTGCCTGCCTGTCCTGCCAAATTAATGAATGCTCCAGCTTTCTGACCTGATTAATGCATGGTTGGATGGCACCCTGGATAATACTACAAAGCTCTCCTGTGGCTGCTTGAAATGAGCTGATGGCGTAGAAACTAAGTGTGCTGGTAACTTTTGCAGCCACAGGCAGATCTGTCTAGGCAAATGATGTCTGCTACGCGCTTTGCACTGCTCTTCAATAGCCTCTTTGCTAAACTGCACTCTTTTCGCACAGAACACCTCACTGACACCTTCACAGATCTGTTATCCAATAGAAATTGCTGACTAGCCACAGGTGTTGCTATGGCAACATTATTTTAGGCACATACACTAATTTTAGTAGAAAACACCTTAATACACTCACACTGTACAGGCCAATGTACTGCACATGTGTATAGTTTCTTAACAAGCATTTACCACCATTCAATAACCAAGGAAGGAAAGCATTTACAACAATCACAAAAATACTCGTACACTCTGCCTTTTATCTATTTCACCAAAAAATCTGCAAAAAGGTCAAAGTACACATGCACAATGCCATCCAAATATGAGTATTGAGATCACATGTCTAACACAGTGTCCACTTTGGTGTAGTCTAGAAATATCAGGTGGTTAAAATCTTGTAGAGCACATCATTCTCAAATGCTGCCTTGATCATCTTTCGTACACCCTGTTTCTCCTCCATTAAAATAAAAAACAAGGAAATGTCCTTTAAAAAACCATTAACTACAGAATCTTTTACTGTGAGTGGTAGAAAATATTCCAGTGGTTTCACAGGCTGTCAGAAGTAAGATAAACTCTGCCCAGTTATAACTCAAAAAAGGGCTCCAAAATCTCCTGTAACTCAATCACTCTTTCCAGGCTGCAAACCTCATAGCAGAAAAATTCCACTTCATTGTTTCTCTCTCCACAAATGCTGTTTCCAGCATTTTCTGCTTTTATTTCAGATTTTGAGCATCTGCAGTATTTTGCTTTTGGCCTTATCTGTTTCCATTAATTTAAGCAACTGTTAATGCCTATCTGGGCACAAGTCCTGGGTTTTGACCATTCCGACACTGTTCATCACATTTACATATTTAACAATGACCTCCTAACAGCATTGACATATGCACGCAGAAAAGGTCCAGACCACAATAAGAACATGGGGAGGTGATGGCGTAGTGGTATTGTCACTGGACCAGTGATCCAGGTATTGCTCTGGGGACATGGGTTCAAATCCCACCACAGCAGAAGGTAGAGCTAAAAGCTACTCTAATGATGGCTATGAAACCATTGTCAATTATCGTAAAAACCCATCTGGTTCATTAATGTCCTTTAGGCAAGGAAATCTGCTGTCCTTACCTGGTCTGGCCTACATATGATACCAGACCCACAGAAATGTGGTTGACTCTTAATGCCCTCTGAGATGGCCTACCAAGCCACTCAGTTGTATCTAACTGCTGGAAAGACAATAAGGAATGAAACCAGACAGAACATCTGGAAATGACAACGGCAAACCCAGCCCTGTTGACCCTACAAAGTCCTTCTTGCTAACATCTGGGGGCCATGTGCCAAAGTTGGGAGAGCTATCCCACAGACTAGTCAAATAGCAGCCTGATGTAGTCATGCTCACAGAATTATATCTTACAGACAATGTACCAGAGACTGCCATCACCATCCCCAGGTATGTCAGGCAGGACAGACACAGTAGAGGTGGCGACACAGTGGTATACAGGAGGGAGTTGTCCAGGGAGTCCTCAACGTCAACACTGGGTCTCATGGCATCAGGTAAAACATGGGTAAGGAAACCTCCTACTGATGATCACCCACCCCCGCAGCTGATAAATCAGTACTTCTCCATGTTGAACATCACTTGGAGGAAACACTGAGGGTGGCAAGGGTGCAGAATGTACTCTGGATGGGAGACTTCAATGTCCATCACCAAGAGTGACTCAGTAGTACCATTACTGGCTGAGTCCTAAAGGACATAGCTGCTGGACTGGGTCTGCGGCAGGTGGTGAGGGTACCAACAAGAGGGAAAAAGATACTTGACCTCGTGCTCACCAATCTGCCTGTTGCAGATGCATCTGTCCATGACAGTATTGGTAGGAGTGACCACCGCACAGTCCTTGTGGAGACAAAGTCCCGTCTTCACACTGAGTATACCCTCCATCGTGTTGTGTGGCACTACCACTGTGCTAAATGGGATAGACTTCGAACAGATCTAGCAACTCAAAACTAGGCATCCAAGAGGTGCTGTGGGCCATCAGCAGCAGAATTGTTTGCCACCACAGTCTGTAACCTCATGGCATGTCATATCGCCCAAGCTACCATCAAGCTGGGGTATCAACCCTGTTTCAATGAAGAGTGCAGGAGGGCATGCCAGGAGCAGCACCAGGCATACCTCAAATTGAGGTGTCAGACTGGTGAAGCTTTAACACAGGACTACATACGTGCCAAGCAGCATGAGGTAGACAGTGTTAAGCGATCCCACAACCAACGGATCAGATCTAAGCTCTGCAGTCCTGCCACATCCAGTTGTGAATGGTGGTGGACAATTAAACAACTAACAGGAGGAGGTGGCTCCACAAATATCCCCATCAGTGCAAAAAATAAGGCCGAAGCATTTGCAACAATCTTCAGCCAGAAGTGCCCAGTGGATGATCCATCTAGGCCTCCTCCTGAAGTCCCCAGCATCACAGATGCCAGTCTTCAGCCAATTTGATTAACTCCGCGTGATATCAAGAAACGACTGAAGGCACTGGATACTGAAAAGGCTATGGGCCCTGACAATATTCCAGCAATAGACCTGTGCTCCAGAACTTGCTGCGGCCCTAGATAAGATGTTCCAGTACAGCTACAACACTGGCATCTACCCGCCAATGTGGAACATTGCCCAGGTATGTCCTGTATACAAAAATCAGGACAAATCCAAGCCGGCCAATTACCACCCCATCAGTCTACTCTCGATCATCAGTAAAGTGATGGAAGGTGTTGTCAACTGTGCTATCAAGTGGCACTTGCTTAGCAATAACCTGTTCGGTGACGCTCAGTTTGGGTTCTGCCAGGGACATTCAGCTCCTGACCTCATTACAGCCTTGAACTCAAGAGGTGAGGTGAGAGTGACTGCCTTAGACATCAAGACAGCATTTGACCGAGTATGGCATCAAGGAGCCCTAGCAAAACTGGAGTCAGTGGCAATCCGAGGAAAACTCTCCGCTGGTTGGATTCATACCTAGCGCAAATGAAGATGGTTGTGGTTGTTGGAGGTTAATCATCTAAGTTCCAGGACATCACTGCAGGAGTTTCTCAGGGTAGTGTTCTAGGCCCAACCATCTTCAGCTGCTTCATCAATGACCTTCCTTCAATCATAAGGTCAGAAGTGGGGATATTTGCTGATGATTGCACAATGTTCAGCACAATTTGCGACTCCTCAGATACTGAAGCAGTCCATGTAGAAATGCAGCAAGACCTGGACAATATCCAAGCTTGGGCTGATAAGTGGCAAGTAAAATTCACTCCACACAAGAGCGAATCTGACCATCTCCCCTTAACATTCAATGGCATTACGATCACTGAATCCCCCACTATCAACATTCTGGGGGTTACTGTTGACCAGAAACTGAACTGGAGTAGCCATATAAATACCATGGCTACAAGAACAGGTCAGATGCTAGGAATCCTGTGGCTGGTAAATCATCTCCTGACTTACCAAGGCCTGTCCACCATCTACAAGGCACAAGTCAGGAGTGTGATGGAAAACACTCCACTTGCCTGGATGGATGCAGCCCCAAAAACATTAAAGAAGCTCAACAACATCCAGGACAAAGCAGCCTGCTTGATTGGCACACCATCCACAAAAACTGACTCCCTCCACCAACGGCGCACAGTGGCAGCAGTGTGTACCATCTACAAGATGCACCGCAGCAACGCACCAACAGCACCTTCCAAACTGACGAGCTCTACCACCTAGAAGGACAAGGGCTGCAGATGCATGGGAACACCACCACCTGCAATTTTCCCTGCAAGCCACACACCATCCCAACTTGGAACTATGTCGCCATTCCTTCACTGTCGCTGGGTCAAAATCCTGGAACTCCCTTCCTGACTGCACTGTGGGTGTACCTGCCCCACGCGGACTGCAGCGGTTCGAGAAGGTGGCTCCCCAGCAACTCCTCAAGGTCAATTAGGGATGGGCAATAAATGCTGTCCTAGCCAGCGATGTCCACATCTCACGAATGAATAAAAATAAATAAAAATAATCATTATAGAGTGGAAATCATGCCTGGAAAGCATAAACAGGATTGCACAAAGTCAGCATGGGGTTTACGAAAGGGAAATCATGCTTAACAAATCTATCAGAGTTTTTTTGAGGATGTAACTAGTAGAATAGATAAGGAAGAACCAGTGGATGTGGTGTATTTGGATTTTCAGAAGGCTTTTGATAAGGTCCCACATATGAGGTTTTGTGCAAAATTAAAGCACATGGGTTTGGGGGCAATATACTGGCATGGATTGAGAATTGGTTGACAGACAGGAAACGGAGAGTAGGAAAAAACGGGTCTTTTTCCGGGTGGCAGGCAGTGATTAGTGTGGTACCGCAGGGATCAAAGCTTGGGACCCAGCTATTCACAATATGTATTAATGACTTGGGTGAGGAAACTGAATGTAAGATTTCCATGTTTGCAGAGGACACAAAGCTGGATGGGAATGTGAGCTGTGAGGAGGATGCAAAGAGGCTCCACTGTGATTTGGACAAGTTGGGTGAGTGGGCAAATGCATTGCAGAGGCAGTACAATGTGCATAAATATGAGGTGATCCACTTTGGTTGTAAAAACAGAAAGGCAGATTATTATCTGAATGAAGATAGATTGGGAAAGCGGGAGGTGCAAAGAGACCTGGGTGTCCTTGTACACCAGTCACTGAAAGCAAGCATTCAGGTGCAGCAAGCAGTTAGGAAGGCAAATGGTATGTTGGCTGCATCTTCTGAGCTGGTTTATTTGCACTGGGGAGTCTTGTGGTACTTGGAGTGGGGCACATATAGGGCTGGATTTTACCCTGATGGTGCGGGTCCCGGCATCTGGAGTATTGTGCAGTCTTAGAACATAGAACATAGAACAGTACAGCACAGTACAGGCCCTTCGGCCCACGATGTTGTGCCGAACCTTTAACCTACTCTAAGATCAAACTAACTACCTACCCTTCATTCTACTATCGTCCATGTACCTATCCAAGAGTCGCTTAAATGTCCCTAATGTATCCGCTTCTACCACCACCGCTGGCAGCGCATTCCACGCACCCACCACTCTCTGTGTAAAGAACCTATCTCTGACATCTCCCCGAAACCTTCCTCCAATCACCTTAAAATTATGCCCCCTGGTGATAGCCATTTACACCCTGGGAAAAAGTCTCTGCCTTTCCACTCTATCGATGCCTCTCATCATCTTGTACCCCTCTATCAAGTCACCTCTCATCCTTCTTCGCTCCAGTGAGAAAAGCCCTAGCTCCCTCAATCTTTCTTCGTAAGACATGCCCTCCAGTCCAGGCAGCATCCTGGTAAATCTCCTCTGCACCCTCTCTGAAGCTTCCACATCCTTCCTATAATGAGGCGACCAGAACTGAACACAATATTCCAAGTGTGGTCGAACCAGGGCCTTATAGAGCTGCAGCATAACCTCGCGGCTCTTAAACTCAATCCCCCTGTTAATGAAAGCCAACACACCATACGCCTTCTTAACAACCCAATCAACTTGGGTGGCAACTTTGAGCGATCTATGGACATGGACCCCAAGATCCCTTCGTTCCTCTACACTACCAAGAATCCTGTCTTTAAGTCTGTATTCTGCATTCAAATTCGACCTTCCAAAATGAATCACTTCACACTTTTCCAGGTTGAACTCCATCTGCCACTTCTCAGCCCAGCTCTGCATCCTGTCAATGTCCCGTTGCAACATACAACAGCCTTCCACACTATCCACAACTCCAGCAACCTTCGTGTCATCGGCAAACTTGCTAACCCAGCCTTCCACTTCCTCATCCAAGTCATTTATAAAAATCACTAAGAGCAGAGGTCCCAGAACAGATCCCTGCGGAACACCACTGGCCACCGAGCTCCATGCTGAATACTTTCCATCTACTATCACCCTCTGTCTTCTATGGGCCAGCCAATTTTGTATCCAGACAGCCAACTTCCCCTGTATCCCATTCCTCCTCACTTTCTGAATGAGCCTCCCATGGGGAACCTTATCAAACGCCTTGCTAAAATCCATATACACCACATCCACTGCTCTTCCTTCATCAATGTGTTTTGTCACATCTTCAAAGAATTCAATAAGGCTTGTGAGGCATGACCTGCCCCTCACAAAGCCATACTGACTGTCTCTAATCAAACCATGCTTTTCCAAATAATCATAAATCCTGTCTCTCAGAATCCTCTCCAATAATTTGCCCACTACCGACATAAGACTGACTGGTCTATAATTCCCAGGGTTATCCCTATTCCCTTTCTTGAACAAGGGAACAACATTTGCCACCCTCCAATCATCCGGTACTACTCCAGTGGACAGTGAGGACGCAAAGATCATCGCCAAAGACGCAGCAATCTCTTCCCTCGCTTCCCGTAATATCCTTGGGTATATCCCGTCTGGCCCCGGGGACTTATCTGTCCTCATATCATTTAAAATTTCCTGCACATCCTCCCTCTTAACCTCAACCTGTTCGAGCATATCAGCCTGTTCCACGTTGTCCTCACAAATGACCAGGTCCCTCTCACTAGTGAATACTGAAGCAAAGTATTCATTTAGGACCTCCCCTACCTCCTCCAACTCCAGGCACAAGTTCCCTCCACTATTCCTGATCGGCCCTACCCTCACTCTGGCCATCCTCTTGTTCCTCACATAAGTGTAGAACGCCTTGGGATTTTCCTTAATCCTACCCGCCAAAACTTTTTCATGTCCCCTTCTAGCTCTCCTAAGTCCATTCTTCAGTTCTTTCCTGGCTACCTTGTAACCCTCTAGAGCCCTATCTGATCCTTGCTTCCTCAACCTTAAGTAAGCTTCCTTCTTCCTCTTGACTAGCTGTTCCACATCTCTTGTCATCCAAGGTTCCTTCACCCTACCATCCCTTCCTTGCTTCACCGGGACAAACCTATCCAGCAGTCGCAGCAAGTGCTCCCTAAACAACCTCCACATTTCTGCCGTGCATTTCCCTGAGAACATCTGTTCCCAGTTTATGCTCCCCAGTTCCTGCCTAATAGCATTGTAATTCCCCCTCCCCCAATTAAATATTTTCCCATCCCGTCTGCTCCTGTCCCTCTCCATGAATATAGCAAAGGTCAGGGAGTTGTGATCACTATCACCGAAATGCTCTCCTTATCTCAGGAAGGATGTTCTTGCCATGGAGGGAGTGCAAAGAAGATTTACTAGGCTGATTCCTGGGATGGCAGGATTGACGTATGAGGAGAGATTGGGTGACTAGGCCTATATTCGCTAGAGTTTAGAAGAATGAGAGGGGATCTCATAGAAACCTATAAAATTCTAACAGGACTAGTCAGGCTAGATGCAGGGAGGATGTTCCCAATGGCTGGGGAGTCCAGAACCAGGAGTCACAGTCTCAGGATACGGGGTATGTCATTTAGAACCGAGATGAGGAGAATGTTCTTCACTCAGAGGGTGGTGAACCTGTGGAATTCCCTACTGCATAAGGCAGTGGAGTCCAAGTCATTGAATATATTCAAGAAGGAGATAGATATATTTCTTAATGTCAAAGGGATCAAGGGATATGGGGAGAAAACGAGAACTGGGTACTGCATTAGACGATCAGCCATGATCTTTTTTGAATGGTTGAGCAGGCCCAAAGGGCTGAATGGCCTACTCCTGCTCCTATTTTCTATGTTTCTATGTTGCTATTAATTCGGACGGGGCTCCGAAACAGGGCTGAGGCAGGGTTGCACCATCAGGGTAAAATCCAGCCCTATGTGTGCCCCACTTCAAGTACCACAAGACTCCCCAGTGCAAATGAACCAGCTCAAAAGACGCAGTCACATCAGTGGACTTCTGAGCAACAGTCCTTCAGTGAGCTTCATATAATTAGTGTATGGGCTGTGGGAGGCAATAAGATCTGCCTCAATAAGCAACAGGATCCAATGGCATGTTACCTATCTAAATCAATCAACTATTAAATAAAACTTGATTGATTCATTGCTATAAAAATACTTAAGCCAATATTTTAATTTTTCATATAATTATTGGATAATGCTAGAGAATGGAGTGATACCATATTAAATCGGAGTAGAAAAAGAAGGACTAAGAATAGAAAGACAGGTTTACAATGTACAAAGTGTGGTGAATATGATGTCGTAGCAATAACGGAAACTTAGCATAAAAATGGTGAGGACTGGGCACTTGATATACAAGGATACAAAGTGTACAGAAAAGGTAGGGGAGGAAAAAGGGAGGTGGGGTGGCAGTACTGATTAAGGGAAGGAAGACATTGTGGTGTTGGAAAGAATGGATGTCCTTGTGGGGGCAAGAACAGAATCCATTTGGTTATAGTTGAGAAGCAAAAAAGGGGATGATCACACTACTGGGGATAATCTATAGGCCTCCAAATAGTGAGAGAGATAAAGGCGCAAATTGTCAGGAAAATCACAGAGATGTGCAAAAACTATAGAGTGGTGATATTGGGGGACTTTAATTACCCAAATATCAATTGGAATAGTATTAGAGTAAAAGGTAAGGAGAGAGAGGAATTTCTGCAATGTATTCAGGAGAACTTCCTTGACCAGTATATTCTTGGCCCAACTGGGAATGAGGCATTGCTAAATCTGGTGCTGGGGAATCAGGTGGACCAAGTGAACTTGGGGGAGCACTTGGGTAAGAATGATCATCATATCATAAGGTTTTGATAAGTAATGGAAATGAGCAAGGAACAATATAATGTAGAATGTCCAAATTGGAAGATGGCTAATTTCAGTGGGATGAGAAGGGATCTCACCAGGGTAAAATGGAAACAAGGACTGAGGAAAATCTGTAAGGGAACAATGGGCTATCTTTGAGGAGGAGATGCTTCAGGTACAGGCTAGGTACATTTTAAAAAGGGTGAAATGTAGGGGAATCAAAGCCAGGGCTTCCTGGACGATGAGGGAGATAGAGTTTATGATGAACCAGAAAAGAGGATGAATGATGCATGTCAGGTGAATTTGTCAAATGCGAACCAGGTAAAATAAGATTACATTGAGAGGGGAAATGAAGAAGAAAATAAGACTTGCAAAGAGAGAAGATGGGAATAGAGTGGTAGTCAACATAAAAGGGAACCCAAAAATCTTCTACCAGCATGTAAATAGTAAGCAGATAATAAGAGCAGAGGTGGAACCTATTCAGGACAAAGAGGGTGATATATGTTTCGAGGCACAAGGCAAGGCTAGAATAATTAATGAGTACTTTGGATTGGTGTTTATTAAGGAAGAGGATGCTGACAAAATATCGATAGAAGCGGAGATGGAAGAGGTAATGGATGGGGTGAAAATTGAGAGGCAGGAGGTACTGGAGAAGCTGCCTGTGCTTAGAGTGAATAAGTTGTCTGGTCTGGATGTCTTGCATCGAATGCTAAAGGAAGTGGGAGTGGAGATAACAGAAGGGCTTACCATAATCTTCTAGTCTTCCCTAGATACAGGAGAGGTGCCTGAGGATTGGAGAACAGCAAATGCAACACCCTTATTCAAGAAAGGTGTAATGACCATCCTAATAGCTACAGGCCAGTCAGTTTAACATCAGTAGTGGATAAGGTTTTAAAAACAATAATCAGGGAAAAAAATCAACAGGCACTTGGAGAGGTTTGAGCTAATTAAGGATAGCCAGTATGGATTTGTGAAAGGCAGATCGTGTTTGATTAACCCAATTGAATTTTTTGATGAAGCAACAGAGAAGGTTGATGAAGGAAATGCAATGGATCATGTCTCTTTAAAATTTAAGACAGCATTTGACAAAGTACCACATAAAAGGTTGGTTAACAAAATTGAGACTAATGGAATAGGATGGTCAGTGTCAGCTTGGATAAAAGATTGACTTAATGACAGAAAACAGCGAGTCATGGTAAATGGTAATTTTGCAGACTGCAGGATAGGAACATTGGAACATTGGAACATAGGAGCAGGAGTAGACCATTCTGCACATCGAACTTGCCCCGCCATTTAATATGATCGTGGCTGATCATCTATTCAATGCTTTTTTCCCACACTATCCTCATATCCCCTTACGTCATAGCAGACAGTGGTGTTCCCCAAGGGTCAGTGCTAGGACATTGCTTTTTTTTATTTACATAAATGACTTGGATATTGGAATACAGTGTGACATTTCAAAATTTGCTGATGATACTAAACTTGGAGGAGTGGCAAGCAGTGAGGATGATACAAATCGATTGCAGCAGGACATAGATAGGCTAGCAGAATGGGCAGACAAGTGGCAAATGGAATTTAATACAGGGAAGTGTAAAGCAATGTATTTTGGCAGAAGGGATGGGGACAGGCTATATAAACTTAATGGCACATTTCTAAAGAGTGTGCAGGGACCGAGGGATCTTGGGTTGCATGTGCATTGATTTTTGAAGGTGGCAGGACATATTGAGAGCTTGGTCAACAAAGCATATGGGATCTTAGGCTTCATTAATAGAAGTATTGAGTACAAAAGCAGGAAAGTTATACCGAACCTTTATAAAGCTCTGGTTAGGCCACAACTAGATTATTGCATCTAGTTTTGGTCACCACACTTTAGGAAGGATGTGAGGGTCCTTGAGAAGGTGCAGAGGAGATTTGCCAGAATGGTTCCAGGGATGAAGGATTTGAGCTACAAGGTTAGGTTGGAGAAGCTGGGGTTGTTCTTTTTGGAGCAAAGGAGATTGAGGGAGATTTGATAGAAGTATACAAGATTGTGACAGGTTTGGATAGGATAGACACAGAGAAGTTATTCCCATTAGCTGGTGGTATGAGGACTAGGGGACACAGATTTCAGGTTTTGGGCAAGAAATTCAGGGGGGCTGTGAGGAAGAACTTTTTTACACTGTGAGTGGTAATGACCTGGAACTCGTTGCCTAAAAGGGTGGTGGAAGCAGAGACAATCAATGACTTCAAAAGGAAATTGGATGGGCATTTAAAGGAAATAAGCTTGCAGGGCTACGAGGATACAGCAAGGGAATGGGACTGACTGGATTGTTCTATGGAGAGCTGGCATAGACTCATTGGGCCAAATGACCTCCTTCTGTGCTGTAAATGACCCTATGAATTAAACTCAGTGCACAATTAATCAATCAGATCTAGAGGATAAAGTTAAAAAAATAAATAACAGGAGATAGGAACACTAAACAAGTCTGAATTTTTCAGTAAATTAAAACCTAAGGTTTTTAGAGAATATGAGTTAAGTAAAAACATTTTAGTTAACCTCCCTATAAAATAAAGTGACATCAGCACAGGAAAAGCAGCTGATTAGTTAGTAGCTGGTGAGTCTTTTTTAAAATTTAAGCAGTAAGTTTAATTGTCTAATAAATAGAGGCATGACAGGGCAGCTCAGATCCATGGACTGCACATCCTGTTCCATCTGGGAACTCTGGGGCACTTTTCATGTCCTGAACAACCACATGTGCAGGAAATGTCATCAGCTGCAGCAGCTCAAACTCCAGGTTTCTGAGCTGAGCAGCAACTGGTGTCAGTGCGATGCACCTGCAAGGCTGAGAGCTTCGTGGATAGCATGTTTATAGATGTGGTCACCCCGCAATTTAAGGGTATGCAGATAGAGAGGGAATGGGTGGCCACCAGACAGTCAAGAAATACCAGGTAGATAGTGCAGGAGTCCCCTGAGTGCATCTCACTCACCAACCAGTGGACAGTTCTGAATACTAGTGAGAGTGATGGGTCCTCTGGGGTCTGCAGTCTAATCCATGGCACCACAGCTGGCTCAGCTGTACAGGGGAGCAGGAGAAAATTTGGAAAAGCAATAGTGATACGGGATTCAACAGTTAGGGGAACAGACAGGTATTTCTGCGGCCGCAGATGTGAATACAGGGTGATATGTTGCCTCCCTGGTGCCAGGGGCAAGAATGTCATTAGCAGCTGCAGAGCATTCTGCAGGGGGAGGCTGACCAGCCAGCAGTCATGGTCCATATTGGTACCAGCAATATAGGTAGAAAGAGGGATGAGGTCCTGCAGGTAGAGTTTAGGGAGCAAGCAAGCAGAACCTCAAAGATTTCTCCCAGTAACATGTGCAAGTGAGTATAGAAATGTGAGTATAGAGCAGATGAATATGTGGCTGTAGAGATGGTGCAGGAGGGAGGGATTTAGGTTCCTGCAACATTGGGACCAGTTCTGGGGGAAATAGGACCTGTACAGGCCGGATGAGTTACACATGAACAGAGAAGGGACCAGTGTCCTTGTGGGGTGATTTGCTAGTGCTATTGGGGAAGGTTTAAACTAACTTGGCAGGGGTGTGGGAACCAGGAGAGGAAAACCAATGTGCACTGAGAATTGGGAGAGACAGATAGCACTAGAGTAGGAAATAGTAAGGCATTAGGTGGGGTCAGACTAACAGAGAATATAATAAGATCTAAATTAGTTTACTGTGCATGTATCTGAATGCATGGATTGTGGTAAATAAGGTTGGTATGCTGCAGGCGCAGAGAGCCAGGTGGAAATATGATGTTGTGCTGATAACGGAGCACCGGCTCAAAAAGGCAGGACTGGATACCAAATATTCTTGAATACTAAATATCATTGGATACAAGGTGCTCAGGAAAGGTAGGGACAGAAGGAAAGGAGGAGGAATAGCTGTACTGATTAAAGAGAACATTACAGTGCTAGAGACAGAGATGTCCGAGAGGGGGCAAGAACAGATCTATTTGGTTAGAGCTAAGAAACAAATAGAGGTAGGTTCCATACATTGTTTGGTGCACTCAATAGGCCACCAACTAGTGGGAAAGATTTCGAGGAACAAATTTGCAAGGAAATTACGGACAGGTGCAAGAGTTATAGAGTAGTTATAATGGAGGAGTTTACATATCCTAATATAGACTGGGATAGTAATAGTGTAAAGGGCAGAGAGGGGCAAGAGTTTCGAGAGTGCTTTCAGGAGAATTTTCGACATCAGTATGTTTCCAGTCCAATGAGAAAGGAGGCATTGGATCTGGTCCTGGGAAATGAGGTGCGTCAAATGAGTCAAGTGTCAGTATGGGAACATTTAGGAGACAATGACCACAGCATCATAAGATTTAGGTTAGCAATAGAAAAGGGCAAATAGCAATCCAGAGTAAAGATAAATAATTGGGGGAGGGCCAATTTCAATTGAGTGAGAACTGATCTGGCCCAAGTAAATTGGAATCAAAGATTGGCAGGCAAAACTGAAGCTGAAGAATAGGCTGCCTTTAAAGAGGAGATAGTTTGGGTGCAGTCAAGGTACATTCTGATGAAGGGGAAAGATAGAGCAAACAGATCCAGAACTCCCTGGATGACAAAAGAGATAGCGAATAAGATGAAGCAGCAAAAGGGTGCATATGACAGATATTAGGTGCATAATACAATTTTAGAATCAGGCTGAATATAGAAGGTTCAGAGGGGCAGTGAAAAAAGAAATAAGAGAAGCAAAGTGAGAAGAGATCAGCAGCTAACATAAAAGGAAATATTCTATAGGCATATAAATAGCAAAAGTGTGGTAAAAGGAGGAGTGGGGCCCATTAGGGAGCAAAAAGAGTTTTTAAGCATGGAGGTGGAGGGCAAGGCTGAAATACTAAATAAGTACTTTGCATCTGTCTTTACCAAGGAAGAAGTTGCTGCCCAAGTCATGATGAAAGAGGAGGTAGATGAGACACTGGGTGGGCTAAAAATTGGTAAAGAAGAATTTTTAGAAAGGCTGGCTGGACTTCAAGTTGATAAGTCACTGGGACTAGACTGGATGCATCAATGGATTCTAAAGGAATAACGGGGGAAATTGCGGAGGCATTGGCCATAATCTTTCAAACCTCTTTAGATACATGGGTTGTGCCAAAGGACTGGAGAATTACAAATGTTGCACCCTTGTTCAAAAAAGGATGTAAAGACAAGTCCAGCAACTACAAACCAGTCGGCATAACCTCAGTAGTGGGAAAGCTTTTAGAAATGATAAATCAGGACAAAATTAATGTTCACTTGGACAAATATGGATTAGTTAAGGAAAGCTAGCATGGATTTGTTAAGGGCAAAATGTGTTTAACTAACATGCTTCTTTTTTGGTGAGGTAATAGAGAGGGTTGAAGAGGGTAATGCAGTGATGTGGTGTGCATGGACTTCTAAAAGGTATTTGATAAAGTGTCACATATAGGCTTGTCAGCAAAGTTTCAGTCCATGGCATAAAAGGGACAGTAGCAGCATGGATACAAAATTGGCTGAGTGATAGGCAACCAAGAGTAGTTGTAAATGTTTTTTTTTCAGCCTGCAGGAAGGTGTATAGTGGGGTTCTCAAGGGGTTGGTATTAGGACCCCTGATTATCTTGATATTGTGATGGAGTCTGTGTATGCAGACTGCTATCTGAACAGTTGACCTTTTGAATGTACTGCTAGGTGCACTGACTATGTATTCAAAGCTCGTATTTTTTCTGAGACAGTCATTTACTGGAAAGGGAAACTGAAATTTTCAGGGTTCTAGAGAAGACAGAATTGATTAGGACCAGTTGAAACAAACAGTTATAGGATCAGAGGAGTGACCAGAGACATGCGACTGGAACTCAGGTTTCAGTTTACTAGATTACAGACTGCAGTATGTTTTGAAGCAAGCTGCAAAGTGTGATTGTTTTAAAGAAACAAACTGCTGTAAGTGGAACCTCTTTTTCTGGGAGCTGGCCCTTGGAAAATACAAGCTGCTACAGCTGTTTTTGGTGACTTGAAGAGTTACTTAAGCTACGCCATTAGGGCTGTTGTGAGCAAAACTACAGACACCCAGAAGGGTGAGCAGTTTTTGTGGAGATGGTATCGGTAGAGTTCAGATTGCTGGGGAACTGCTATTGAATGGAAATCAGCATTTGCATCTCAGAAGAGGGGATTTGGAGATCTACTTGAAAAGTTCAAAGACCTGAAGGATTTTGTTGCTGTAATTGGTACTACATTTTCTGAGAGGGCTGCCAAAAAAACTTGCATCTGATAATTAACATATAAACTTTAAACTATATATATCAACCGTGATTTAACTGTTAGTTCATGTTTAATTTTGTGGTTTTGGTTTGAGTGTTAAAGTAAAATTTATAAAAGTAAAATCTTGTCCGTTTGTTTTTTTTTTCTAAATTGGGGTTGGTCAGTGGATTGGATTCTTTTGGTTTGTGATCTCCATAGGGATCATAACAAAATTGGGGGCTTGTCCAGCATCTATCCAAGATGGGGCTGTGAAATGGATTCACTGGAATTTTCCTGAGTTGAAACAAACAAGATTTCACATTTACTTGGGCTGTATTCAGTGGGAAATTACTATGAATACTATTAATATTCAAGCCTTTGTTAAGAGAAAAGATTTGTCTCTCAGTACATTGTAGCAGTTGAAGAAAGTTGAATAGATTGCTATATCAGAGCATGTGGGGGTTAGTGTAAGCCTAGGGGCTAAGAAAGCAGAGATAATCCAAGAATTGGCTCCCTATTGAAGCTGGAGAAAGAAAAGGATATTCCTGCTAGTGTTCATGTGGAACTAGCCAAAATTGAATGAGAAACAGAGAAGCTGAGATTGGAAAATGATGAAAGAGAAAAAGAAAAATAAAGGAAAGAGAAAAAGAGAAATAGGACAATTTGAAATAGAGATGAAATTTGAAAAGAAAGAGAAACTTCAATTCAAAAGAGGAAGAGAAAGGGAAGAGAAAGAAAAAGAAAGAGAAAAAGAAATGCAAAACTTGAATTAGATTTTGAACTGAAAAATGAAAGCCTCAAAGATGGTGAACGTGAATTGCAGCTGAAATATGAGGATGATCGAGAGCAAACTCCTTGTAGCTTTGTTTTGGCAAAGAATATACGCCTGGTACCTAAATTGAGTGAGGAGGGAGTAGAAATTTACTTTTTGTCATTTGTGAAAAATGCTGTGAATCTGGATTGGCCTAAATCATCTTGTTCTCAATGCCTATGAGTTGGTCCCAGCCACCTGCAGTAAAAAATTTAGAATTTGAAAAAGAAACAGGGCTGGACATATGTGGAATTTGCTAGAGAGAAGGACATGGTTGATTATTAATGAGGATTACACAAGACTTTGAGAGCCTTAGGGAAGTGACTCTGATGGAAGAATTCAATAGTAGTGTCCCTTCAGGAATATGATCCCGCCTGGAAGAACATAAAATTGATAAAATAAACGATGCTGTAGTAATGGCAGATGATTATGAATTGATTCACGAAAGTAGTAGTCACAGGCCCCAGTTTGGAAACTTTCAGAGAAATTGGAGAGATAGGAAGTTTGATAACAAGAAGAGATCTAGTTCTATTGAGAAAGATTGTAAAGGCAAAGACACAGACTCACCTCAGGTTAGTAAAGGAGAAAACCAGGAATAAAAGTTTGGTTTGAGGGGACCAACATAAAGATTTGCAGTGTAAAATAATGGCAAGTATAAGGACTAAACTCTGAAGCAATGATGCATCGTTCATCTTCAATATATCAAGTTAAGGAGTAGTGCTATCTTTTCCTCTTTCGCATTGTTACATGTAATTGGAGTTCTGGAAATCTCAGTATATTACATAATGAATGCGTAGTAATTAATCCTCAAGAAAGCATAACATTTTATTTCAGAGTCCAACACTGCAGATTAATAAAATTACATATATGACATGTTGAAGGACTATTGTGCAAACAGGTAATCATCAACAATCAGTCATTCATTGTAGAATGATTGAATTGTGAGAAAAAATGAATATTCTGGAGTTTAATTCATCACCTCTGGTGACTAGAGAGCATTTAAGCAGAACTTACCCTCAAGAGATTAAATGAATGGGATAGAGTTCATGGCATGATACTAGTTTGTATAACAAGCTTAATGTGTTGAATGCCCTTTCATCATAACGTGCTGTAATCATTCTATGATTCAATGATACTCCACCTTTTCATAAACAGAATGAAATATTCTCCATTCAGCAAAAACTAAAACCCCCTCTCGGTATTACAACTTCTTACATTAAAAATAGTTTATATCTAGAAATTGTAGTGGGGATGGTGGTGGCCTTTGGGCTCGGTAGCACCCATTTTTTGGCATTATGAGTACCCGTAGGATTCCAATACGATGTCTATTGTATATGTGCACACTTTTGATATGAAGTCTTCGGATGCCATCTTGGTAAAGGAATTAGTGCATGAGCACTTAACATCTGCCAGAAATATGCAGAGCAGGCAGGTCATGAAGCAGTCAGCATGCAATGCTGTTTTGATGCCATTTTGGAGCTCCATGTTCCAGTCGACACCCTCTCTAAACCTCACACACTTGAACACCTGTCCAGCGGCAGAAAGGATCCTTCACCAGTGCTGTTTAAAAGGATCATCAACTACTTACAGCTTAGTTGCTAGTTGATTTCTTCTGGCTGTTGCTACAAGTTTATGGTGCTTTCCATCATTGCTTCAAGTTTCAAAAAGTCTACAGGGAGTGGTATGGCAGGTGCTGAAGTACTTTTTGCCAACAACGAGACTTCTGCAGAAACCAGTTGCTCACAGATAGGAGTCTGCTGTTAGGCCCTCGTCTTGAATCGGGCATAAATGGTAGAATGAGCAGAGGTTATGGGGAGCAGGATAAGCTGCTAGAAGAGGGAGGAGGAGGAGATGGAGAAAGAGGAGGAAGAGGAAGGGAGGCTGAAATCTGGAGAGTCTCTTTCTGGTCAGGCTATATGTGAAGAACTAATTCAAGTGCAATACCAGCAACTTCAACCTCAATTCCCCATTCACCAAAGTCCCAAACTCTTTACCTTCCCTCTTTCGCTGACTATCAAGTTGTCCTCTGGCCACAATGAAAAAATAGAAGCCAACACAAAGTAAACACTCCAAATTAAATATGTGCATGAAATTATGCCATATTGCATACAAAGTTTAACTAATCACCTTTGTGCATTCTCTTAGTTCCTGTCTTCCATGTACCTTTGACTGTCCTAGTGCTCCTATGAAATGCATGGCTGATACAAGGCTGCTGACTTTCAGTGGAGGAGACTGCAGATGGCCTTGGAGGATGATCTTGAGCAGCTCTGGGCCAAAAGGCCTGACTTTAGACTGCACGATCTCAACATGGGTTACAGCAGTCTGGGGTGGCTGGCTGACAGGCAACAGCAAGGACATTGGCCAAGTGGCATTTGTGGGATCCTGAGAGAGAACAGCAAGTTTGTACTTTATGGTGCCTCTGCTACTCCCTTGGGGTGGCAGCTCAGCAATCCAAGTCATCTTTTGGAGAATAGATTGCTGAACTGCTGTGACACCCTGAAAGCCCCTTTGGGCATTGTAATCCACAGGCATAATGGCAGCACTTGGAATTTTGGTGGAAGCTGCTTGTGCTGCTATGGAAGCTGAGGCATCAACCATCAGGCGCTGCATCGTGGTTGGGTCCAAAAGTGCACTGAAAGAGTTGGTCACCAGTTTCATGTTGGAGAGGATGGGCGGCAAGCTTTACACAAAGGTCTGTATCAAGTTGGTGCCAGACTCCTCCCTGCTCCTTGACATTGACTGCACACTTTCTGGGAGACTTCCCTATGCTCCAAGCATTTTATTGTCTACACCCATCAGCCTTCATTTGCTGGCCCATCAATGTCCTCATCCGAGCCCTTTGTTGTGTGACCTTGCTCTCCAGCAAGCTGGCACCTGCACGATCCTTGCCCATGCCCTGAGTGCAGCGCACTTGTGCCTGGTGTCTCATCATGTGCAGGTACTGCCTCTATGCAACATTCTATATATAGTGTCATTATCTGAGCTGGTGGCCACAAATATGAAATCATGTGACAGTGAGTCTTCATCATTACTGCCTTCTTTGTCTTCCTCCACAGCCTGGCAGGTTGCAGTTCTTGGATATCTGAATGGAAAAAGGGACAAGGGTAAGGTTGTGGTAAGGGGAGAGGGGAAAATAAGTGCAAGCTTACACCATCTGTAGGTTGTACATTAAAAGAGATTATGGGATATTGGGGAATTGGGATGTGAGATGGAGGATTAGGTATGATAATGTCATCTGCAATGGATTTCGCACTAACACTGGCCACAGCCTTGGCAATGCCCCTTTCAATAATGGCCAATACATTCTCCTCCATGGGGTTTTAGAATATGCAGACAGGTGTGCCTGACCCCTCAAGTTAGTTCCTGCTGTTTCCAGTTGTGCACCACTTTCTCCTGCAAGATAGATGGAATTGAGTGTTGTGCAAAATGTTTGGCTGATGTGACTGGCATGGCTGAATAGCTGGCAGTGTGTGCAAGCTGAGAGATGTGGGTGTGAGCCTTGCCACAATGTCACGTGTTTGAGGGTGAGATGAAGCATACGAATGTTCGGTTTGAGTCTTGGTTGATAGAAATTGTAGGAGGTGAGAGATGTTGAACTGAGAAATGGCTGAGGCTTGTGGTGCAGTGGGTAGGATATGGCATTTGAAGATGCATTCACTGACCTAGACCAGTTAGTAAATTTCTTGCAGTGCTGCCTCCAGGTCCTTGGTGCTACACTCCTTGCATTTACCTTGTCATGCAGGCCCCCACCTGCCAAGAATGAGGCACATTGGTTGTGTCATATGAACATTGATTTTTAGCTGTTTTTGGATCGAGGAAATGACTTGTTAAACAGATCAGTCATGGCTGGAATTTTTTTTTACATATTAACAGACTTTGAAGGTAAGGAAGTGCATTCCAGGGCCTGCTAAGGAGGATACAATCCACAAGAGCTGGGGCTGGTTAGACCAGCTGGTCACATGACTAACTGGCTGGTCCAGGGTTTTCTTTTGAACTGGCCACAGAGAGTTTGAACTCAGAAAGACAGTTCACTCCTGGACTGAAAAGATATCTCCTGTCTACACCCATCTCTTTCTCACAAGCCTCTGAATCCACTGAAGACACATGAACCCCAAGAGAGAAAATTCTCCTACAGCGAACAAGGTTTAAGAAGAATACTGGGCCCCAATGAAAAGCAAGATCTACCTACAGTGAGCTTGAAGAACTGTAACAAAAACTCTTCAGATATTGCCTCAAATTTTCCACTTTATTTTCCTTCTGCTCTTTTCTGTCTCTATTTGCATGTGTGTATTGCGTATGCATGCTAGCATGGGTGCATCATGTATCCGTAGGTGTCAACCGAATTAGAGTTTAAGTTCAAGTTTAATAAGTTTCAACTTTTCTTCTTTAAACCTAAGAAAACTGTTTGTGCTGGTTTCTTTGTCTTATAATTGGAAAGTGGTGAACAAGGATTCACCAAGGGGGAGCTAAAAACACAATATATTTAAAATTAAACCCTGTTATGGTAAGACCAGGTGAAGGCTGAGAGGGATCCCTAGACACATTCCTTACAAGGTCGTAACATAAATTTGGGTGCTAGCATCTGGGATTTTACCCACAGACAAATGAGAGAAATTGGAAGTGGGAAGCCAAATTGTTCCCAATCAAAAAAGAGCACGATTTCAATACAGGTTTTCTTGTGGTTGTGTGTGCTTGAATACTAATATGTCTGCAACTGAAGTTAGTAGCTCTCAAAGCCAGGGTGAAGTAACTTGGGATTAGTTAAAAGTACTGTCTATGGAGGAGCTGAGAAAAATGGCTGAGCAATGTGGGATCACTGTACGTGGCAAGGCTAGGAAGTCTAAACTCCTAAGACTAGTGGCCAACCATTTTTCCCTTGAATCTGAAGAAGCAAAAACAGGGTTAGAAGCAGACCCTGGCACGGTTGTGCTAGCAAAGATACAGTTGGAACAAAGGAAACTTGAATTAGATGACAGGAAAAGAGAAAGAGAGAGGCAGGAGAGGGAGAAAGAGAGAGCCTTCCAGAAGGAATGTGAAGAAAATGAAAGGCAGGAGAGGGAGAGAGAAAGAATATGCTAGAAGGAATGTGAAGAAAGAGAGCTGAAGTGGCTTGAGTTAATTAGGGGGCGACAGAGTAACCCCATTGAAAGCATGGCCAATATGGAGGAGCATAATTCAGAGATGGGTACAAAATTGTTAAAACTAGCTCAACTAATTCCAAAATACAATGAGGAAGATGTAGAAGATTTTTTTTTGTGTCCTTTGAGAAACTGGCAAGGCAGCTAAAATGGCCAGCTGAGACTTGGCCCCTTTTACTAAAAAGCAAGCTAACTGGAAAAGCCCATGAGGTTTATTCCCTGTTGCCAGTTGAGAGTTCATCAAATTACGAACTGACAAAAAATGTTATCCTTGAGGCATATGAATTAATAACCGAAGCCGATCGTCAAAAGTTTAGAACCCTCAAGAAGCAAGCTAATCAAACTTATCTGGAGTTTGACAGAAGTAAGCAGCTGGCTTTTGACCAGTGGCTGAGGGCTCTTAAAGTACAGCTCCGCTATGAGAATTTCAAAGAAGTAATTCTGTTAGAGGAACTTAAACACTCTTTCCCACTCGCTATGTAGAGGAGCAGCAAGTTCAGAGAGCCAGACAAGTGGCCGTTCTGGCCAATGAGTTTGCTTTAATTTATGTCGGTTTCCCAGGGAGAACCTTTCCTAGTCACCCCCACAAATCCAAAACGGACAAAGGGTGGGAAGGTGATAGGAGCCCAAGCAGTCCTGGGAGAGAAAGAAAAGCAGGAGTCACGGGGGTTCTGCTCTAGCCAAAAAAGGTGCGGTGAGCAGGAGTGAGACCCGGAGACCTGTGTGCTTCCATTCTAATAAGGCAAGTCATCTAAAACCTGACTGCTGGAAACTAAAGGGAAAACCTGTCGGGTTAATCAGGGCACACCCACTCAGTGAAGACAGGAACCTGATGGAAAGCACAGCAGAGCAAACTGTGGCTTTAACTGCAGTAAGAGTGAGACCCAGGAAGCTTACGGCTGCAAGTGTAGGAAAATTAAATAGGATTCCTGAGGGTTATCAAGGTTTTGTGTCTGAAGGGAAAGTAATCCCATACCCCTCGAGTGGGGCACGAAAGCCCATAGTAATTCTCAGGGACACAGGGGCCACTAGATCCCTTTTACTGGGAAATGGCCTGACTTTTCCCCCAGAGAGTGCAGTGAACACCAGAATGGTAGTGAATGGTATTGGAGGGAAGTGTATGCCTGTACCTGTACACCGGGTGTAACTGGAGTGCGACCTAGTTTCAGGACCGGTGATTGTAGGGATTGTCCCTAGTTTGCCTGTGGACAGGGTTGACCAGCTCCTAGGTAATAATCTGGTGGTGGTGAAGCTGGTAGCCCTCCCCAGTGGTGAAAGAAAGACCGTATGAGGTCAGAGAGACAGGGCCGTGGCAGGAGACGGACCCCTGCAGTTTCCCTGAATGTGTAGTGGATCAGGCCATGATCCAGCCTGCTCCACCAGAGGAGACTGAATTGGCACTGCAGGCAGATGACCAGGTCTCAGTGGCAATACATACCGGCATACGAAACACCAAAGCCTACATAAGGCAGCAGTTTGACGGCCAAAACACCACAAAGATGTGGTGGAGTACTGCAGGAGTTGCCACATGTGTCATGTTGAGGGGAAACCCCAACCTACAGTGAAACCTGCACCCCTAAGTCCTGTACCAGTGTTACGAGGACCCTCCAGCTGAGGGCTGGTGTACTGTAAGGGATTCCCACTGAGAATAAAAGGGGACAGGCAGGCACAAGGCTGGCAAAGTTTAGAAAGGGAAGGGGAAAAAGTGACCAAGAGGGCAGGTTAAAGGAAGTCTGGGAGGAATCCCAGATGAAAACCTCTATTCTCTGGTCAGTGAAAGCTGAAATTGTGAAAAGTTAGACCCCAGATCCTCCTATGTAAATGCAGACAGTAGAAGCACCCCACCAGAGTTGCTAACAGCATTTACAGGAACCTGCAGAAACAAAGAAAGACCTCTAGGGGGCACAGAAACCATGAGTGTGTTGCCTTACCTAGTCAAAATGCCACAGTTGAGTGCAGTAGACTGCGTAAGTACCTGCAGGCAGAAGTGTCCCAGAAGATAAAGGGGAGATTAGCAAAGAATCCTCCCCCACAGTCAGAAAAAAAGCAAACCACCCATCCCCTGAAGTCTAAAGCCTTTGCATGACTCAGCAAAGCACTGAAAGTGAGTTCAGGATAGACCCGCCCACTACTGACTCTCCTGAAAAAAAAATTCCAACTCAGGGCTAATTAACCCTATCCATTTCAAAGACCCTAGACAGCCATGGAAATGGACAAACTGAAGAAAAACTACCCCAAAGAACCACATGTTTACTGGGATGCCAGAAGGGGGCAATTAAAGCAATACTGGCACCAAGGAAAGACAGGTTGTAATACATTTTAGGATTTATGAATGAATGTGAATGAATGAGAACAATGCTTGTTTTTCTTTCTGTATCTTATATTTTCTCTCGACCCTTTTAATGAAATGCGCTTTCCTCAAATCGCATTTCATTCCGCTGGGTGTGAAGGAGTCATGCGGGCCCCCACCTGCCAAGAAGGAGGCACATTGGTTTTGTCATATGAACATCAATTTTTAGCTGTTGCTGGATTGAGGAAATGACTTGTTAAACAGATCAGCTGTGATTGGAAAAAAATATTTACATATTAACAGACATCGAAGCTGAGGAAGCACATTTCAGGGCCTGCCTGGGCAGGAAGCAAAGTGATACAGACCCTTAGAAAATAGGCGACATGTTTAGATAGAGGATCTGGATCGGCGCAGGCTTGGAGGGCTGAAGGGCCTGTTCCTGTGCTGTAATTTTCTTTGTTCTTTGTTCTTTGATACAATCCACAAGGGCCAGGGCTAGTTAGACCAGCTGGCCACATGACTAACTGGCTGTTCCAGGGTTTTCTTTTGAACTGGCCACAGAGCATTTGAACTCAGAAAGACTATTTGCTCCTGGACTAAGAAGATCTCTCCTGTCTGCTCCCTTCTCTTTCTCACAAGCCTCTGAATCCACTGAAGACACATGAACCCCAAGAGAGACAAGTCTCCTACAGCGGACAAGGTTTAGGAAGAATATTGGGCCCCAACGAAAAGCAACATCTACCTACAATCAAGGACTCTACACTGAGCTTGAAGAACTGTAACAAAAACTCTTCAGATATTGCCTCAAATTTTTCCACTTTATTTTCCTCTGCTCCTTACTGTCTCTATTTGCATGTGTGTATCGCGTATGCATGGGCATATCATGTATCCGTAGGTGTCAACCGAATTAGAGTTTAAGCTCAAGTTTAATGAATTTCAGCTTTTCTTCTTTAAACCTAAGAAAACCTGTTTGTGCTGGTTTCTTTGTCTTATAATTGGAAAGCGGCAAACAAGGATTCACCAAGGGGGAGCTAAAAATACGATGTGCTTAAAATTAAACCCTGTTACGGTAAGACCAGGTGAAGGCTGAGACGAACCCCTAGACACCTTCCTCACTGGGTTGTCACAACCTCCACAGCTATCTTCTCTCACTGTCTTCTCATCAAGTGTTTGGAGGGCCTCCTGCCACTCTCCCACCCCCATGGATGCAGGATATCGCTCCTGTTTTCCACCTTCTCCATCAAGACCTCAAGTGCGGCATCTGAAAACCTTGGTGCATGCTCTCTCCTATGGTCAGCCATTGTTCTTTGCTGCACCGCACGATTCCGAATGATGTCAGTCCCTCCAGCAGCCACATTGAACCTTCCCTTTAAGAGTTGCAGGCTCACTTTGAGCAGTGCAGATTAGCTTTAAGTAGTACTAGCAACTAACAATATTGAGGCCCCTGCTAATGTTTGCAGCCAATGAATAGTGTGGTTAACACTGGCTGTATGCAATAATTGTAATAATGAGCAGACTGCATGAAGATGGTGTGCTGCTGGCATTACATTGAAAAGGCGAGGGGTAATCACGCATCGTGATCCCCACACCCCGTTTTTGGGACTATCCAATTTGGGCCCCCGGGCATCAAAGAATGAGGATGAAAGATAACATTTTATTTAATTAGTTATAGAACAAAAGGTCTATTCTTGCAATTATTTTTAAAGAAAATCTCTAATATATTTTATATTCTCTGTCACAGAGACACTTACTTTGACAAAAATTATAGTACTACAAGTTATTTATTTATTGTCTTCATTATAACTGCACTGACTCATAGTTCAGTATTCAGTGATATATTTAATGTGTCAAATTACAGGTAATGAAACAGCAAGCTCTGCTAATGTAATTTACCAAATATTTGACAAAGTATTTGATGAAGCTCTGCATGTAAGGCATTTATTGGATATTAAGGCTCATAGTGTCAATGGTAAGTTAGTTAGCTGGATTAACAATTAGTTTGAACATGGAATATAGCAGTAATATTAAAAAGAAAAACCTGTCTGTGAGGCACTGATTAGTTGGATGGAAGTCTTTGCTAAAAGCTGCGACTTACAGTATTCATTAAAGAGATGAAAGAGGTAATTCTAATATATTACATAAAATGTGCTGATCAACATAGCAATATGGCTCCATGACAAGTAAAAGAGGGGCTGATTAAATTCTGGTGATCTGGACGATTTAATTGGATGGAAATATAAACCTGAAAATAATAATTGGTGTGACTGTAATACCTGCATTACTTAGGAATCACTGAACATTAATATTGGGAGTGCAGAGCACCACACATTTCCCAACTGTTTTGCATTGTGACAATTGCTGAGGGTAAGGGATGTCTGCATACTAGTGCACTAAAGGCATGCATTAAGTTGTTTTTCATGTGTTATTGCTGGTATAATAGGTAATTAAGGGTAAAGCATGCTTTATTGCAAATTAATGCATGGCATACATGTGATATGTTTTTCCTGCCCATTTCAATTAGCGATTGAAACAAGGGCAGCACATTGCTTGTTGATGGCGACAGGTAAACTGCTGTATAATTGATCATTAGGATACTGGATGTCCATGATATTGGGAATTGCATTCAGTGCTCCTCTGGAACTGTATTTGGTTAAGGTAGGTCAACAAGAATGGGAAAGGGCTGTCAGAGATGCCAGGTAGCTCACAAGATATGTAAAACTCTGCTCATTGCATCTAACGTTATAGCACAGCTAACTAGAGATGTCAAAGCCTTAGAATACTGAGGCTTTGCAAAGCCAGAGCTACACCATCTCCTGCAGGAAGACATCCAGGTATCATGCAAATTTGCACTATACTGCCAGCGGCCATCCAGGTTACCATGTTGCTTCTTCCATGTTAACACGAGGGACATCTGCAGCATCAGCTGCACATAAATGCATCAAACAGGTGTCAGATGTATCATTTAGCAGCGCCAGTGTCTTGAACACATTCATCACCAACCAGCAACATGATGTTTTCAGGTGCGATCACTTTCCAAGAGTCCAAGAACTTATTAGTTGTGTCCATTTTGGGCCTTTTAAATAATGCAATACCCAACATGAATCAAGAGGGTTAAGTTCTGATGAAAGGTCATTGACATGAAACGTTAACTGTTTCCAGAATCCACAGTGTTTTGCTTTTTCATGAATCAAGAGGGATTTTACTTCATCAATGTTCCACTGGTCTACAACAACTAAAACAAAATAGGTCAATGTATGTGTCGCTGGCAGCTCCCTAGTGTTTATATTTTATACTAATCATCTAATGGCAATTTCATTTTAAGAGGCAGGAAGAATGGAACATTGGCTCCTTAAAAACCAAGGCTATATTCTGCAGCAATAGCTATTGACCATTGCAGGTCAATGCTTTGAACATCAGTCAGGACAAATGCTGAGTGCAGTTACAGTAAGCTTCATGATATAATGAAGATGATTATGAGTGTAGAACTGAAATCTCAAAGCATGCTTCAAACATAGATAAATGGATGTTGTGGTACAGCTCCCCTTCCCCCAAGTCTCCAGAACTACTGTCACCTGTTGTATGGTGCATAACTTCACTCTGCAAGCAGGAGGACAACGAGGAACTGTTCTTGAAACACCAGTGCCGTCAAAAAAATGGGATACCTGGTGTGAATACAAGACATATTCCAATGAGTGCCTGAGATGCCACATTTCTGAATTTTCCTGTTCACATATGTTAAAAGAAAACATCCATTAAAAATTGATCACTTTCTCAACTACTATCAATGGTCCATCTTTTGCTGTGCTACTACATTATTCTATTTTATTGTGGTAAATCATCACCACAATGTACAATCCAAATGTAAGAGACTTATTCAAATCATTGCATGCTGTGCGGATGCTGCCACTGTTTTTTGCTTTGATGCTTTTCTTTATGTTTGTAACCAGTTTATAGAGTAGTAGTGAAGCATAGTTAGGCCAGGGTTCAATTATATCAGCCCACATGAGCATCTGCTCAATCTTCCACCAACTCTTCTGGAGGATGGTGCACCCTAGGATGGGTAATCATGTTTATATGAAGTGGCAATGATGTGGTGAAGTGTTACATCCTATTTTGTGTCCTTTACACCTCATTTACTGCACTCAGTAGAAATGACAAGTATATACAATGAAAATCTAGTGTTCTGAGATGCCGAGGACAAGGAGCAAATAAATTTAAAGAGGCACAATAAGCTTTGAAAAATCCTTATTTCTGCAGTGATTTTGGATTTCTTTTTCTTCTGCCAGTAGTCCCAATTTTAACCCCTCACCCCCACCAGACCCAATGAGAACAGGACATAAGGCAGGGAGGGCTGTTAAAATACAGGCAGCGTGGCACTCTCTGGATCCATACTGGACACACACCCTGTGCTATTTTAACAGGTGCCTTGGAGGTAGCATGAGATTCAAAAGTCAGCTTCTGATGGTGTCATTCAGACCCTGAAGACTTTTTCACCTGCAGAAGCAATGTTGGCACCTGATACCTGCCTCATTTAGAAAACCTGATCCTGAGAACAGTAGGTCCAAAAGAGAGCTGCAAAGGTATATCATTTCTGTTTGAAAAACGTTTCTTTGTGTTCCAAGAGGTACAAGAATGCTCCTGCAGTCTCCACAGGCAAACTAGGGCCTCCCCTCCCCACACCCCACCTCCACATGATTGCTTCTGAAATCCTTCCCCTCATCCGTCCATTCCTATGGGTCTCTGACCGCATCTACCTCCTGTGTTCACCTGCTCTTTCCCACTAACCCCCCGCCATTGATGCTGAGTTTGGCTCGGCATCTGTCTTAAATTATTTAAATGAAGTCTGGGAGTTAAAACAGCCTTGGGGCCTCAATGTCAGTAAGCCAGGATGAACCTGATACTTGTTTTGCTTGCCCCACACTTGCCGCTTGCCCCCAGTGAGTTTACTGTCTGTATTTCTGCTATTTTTTTTGCAGATCCCTGCCCCCTACCCACCCTCCCCCCCCCGCCACCCGCCCAACTTCCACACTTCAGACAAGTCACAATGGGCATCCCATTGGAAATTTCCTACAATCTTTACTTCCTAGGTGAAAAAAAGTAACTGAGGGAGGCCAAGAGAGTGAGGCTGCACTGGAGATACATGGCACCCACCTACTGGTACCTCTACACAAGAGGATGCAGACAGATTTGCTCTTGTCTGCATATGGTCTAGGAGGAGGAGCCTGAAGTGGTTGTAAACAACACCTTCTGCTAGCAGCAAGACACATACTTATCGCATTCATACAGAAGACTTTCCCTGAATACCAGAAACAACAGCTTTATCTACCCCATCAAAAACATACCATCATCTACAGAAGCTTCGCTGTCTGATCAAAACACATAGCTCCCATATATTCTACCAGTTGGGAAGGACATTCGAATCTTGCAACCAGTGAGTACCTATACTTATTTCCACCGTGATCCACCTTGAAGCCAGTATAATATATACATTTTCTTGAGCTTAAACATTTGCTCCACCTAAGAGCTACCTAAGTGGTAGAAATGGCTGGTTTGTCATGTGAATCTCTTGGGACTGAGGTGGCCCTTGTATTAGGTCCTGAAATAGACCTACTGGTAGTTGCAGCTCTCATACTGCTGCAAGGATATCTTCACCCCACCTCCTTTCTTCCATTCATACAGTTGTCTGAGGGAGCTGGCATTGATCTGTGTGAAGGCAAAACATTGAAGCTTGTGAATTCCTGACTCAGGTTCTCACTGTGAAATCTCACATCTTGCTAAATTCGTGCACGAGGTCATGGCCTGGATTCTCCTCCGAACTACTGCCCATTTTGGTGCCAAGTTTGAGTGGTAAACAGAGTAAAATGTGTTCTTTAAGATTAATGCCTGAAATCCTCCACAAAAAAAGCTGTACCTAGATTCCTCTTCTAAAACAATTGGTCGGTTTTGGTGGACAATGCCGTCCTGATTTCTCTGGGCGCAAATAGTCAGTTCCCGTTCACTTTCCACCCACTTCCCATCCACTCCCTATCCATTCTGATGGGCAGTGGACTGATGCCATGTTAATCAGGCTTGGTAGTTAAAGTAGCCCAGCTCTCAGATTTTCTCCGGCCCCTTACCCACCTGAAACCGCTCCGGAATAATAGCATCATAGATTGATGCAGCACAGAAGGAGGCTATTCAGTCCATTGAGCCTGTGCCTACACTGTGAAAAGCTATCCAATTCATCCCAATCCCCTGCTCTTTCCTCATGGTGCTTCAAATCTTTCCCTTAAAGTATTTATCCTATTCCCTTTTAAAAGCGATTATTGAATCTGTGTCCATCATGTGTTCAGGCAGTGCATTCCAGATAAAAAACAACTCGCTGCATAAAAACATTCTCCTCATCTCACATTTGGTTCTTTTACCAATTACCTTAAATCTATGTCCTCTGGTTACTGACCCTTCTGCCACTGGAAGCAGTTTCTCCTTATTTACTGTATCAAGACTATTCATGATTTTTGAACACATTTATCAAATCTCTCCTTAACCTTCCCTGTTCTCAGGAGACCAACCATAGCTTCTTTAGTCCTGCATTCCTGGTACCATTTAGTAAATCTCCTTTGCACCCGCTTTAAGGCTTTGACATCCTTCCTAAAGTATGGTGTCCAGAATTGGACACAATATTCCAGCTGGGCTCTAACCAATGACTTAGAAAGGTTCAGCATAACTTCATTGCTTTGGTACTTCCTGTCTCTATTTATAAAGCCAAGCATCCTACATGCTTTTTTAACAACCTTCTCAACTTGTCTTACCACCTTCAATGATTTGTGTACGTACTTCCCCAGGTATTTCTATTCCTGCATCCCCTTTAAAATTGTACCATTTAGATTATATCACCTCTCCTCATTCTTCCTACCAAAATGCATCTCCTTACACTTCTCTGTGCTAAATTTCATCTGGGATGCATCTGTCCATTTCACCTATCTGTTTAGGTTCCCCTGAAGCCTGTCCTTCTCACTGTTTATTACATTTCGGAATATTGTTCCATCTACAAACTTTGAAATTATGGCCTGCATACCTAAGTCCAAGTCATTTATATCATAAAGATCAGTGTTCCTAATACCAACTCTGGGAGACCCATTGTATACCTCCCTCCAGTCTGAAAAGCAACAGTTCACCGTTACTCTCTGCCTTCTGTCCCTTCGCTAATTTGGTATCCATGTTGCCCCATGAGCTTTAATTTTGTTAATAAGTTTATAATCACAGAATAATCACAGCAGGAGGTCATTCAGCCCTTCGTGTCTGCACTGGCTCTCCAAGTGAACAATTCACTTAGTTCCATTCCCCCGCCTTCTCCCCATAACCCTGTACATTCTTCCTTTTCAGGTAACTATCTAATTCCCTTTTGAATGCCTCCATTGAAAGTGCCTCCACCACACTCTCTGGCAGTGCATTCCAGATCCTAACCATTCGCTGCGTGAAAAAATATTTCCTCATGTCACCATTGCTTCTTTTGCCAATTACCTTAAATCTGTGCCCTCTTGTTCTTGATCTTTTCATGAGTGGGAACAGTTTCTCACTATCTGCTCTGTCCAGACCCCTCATGATTTTGAATACCTCTATCAAATCACCTCTCAGCCTTCTCTTCTCCAAGGAAATCAGTTCCAACTTCTCCAATCTATCTTCATAAATTAAGTTCCTCATCCCTGGAATCATTTTCGTGACTCTTTTTTGCACGCTCTCTAACACCTTCACATCCTTCCTAAAGTATGGTGTCCAGACTGGATGCAACACTCCATCTGGGGCCAAAGTAGTGTCTTATACAAGTTCAACACCTCCGTGCTCTTGTACTCTATGTCCCTATTAATAAAGCCTAGAATACTGTATGCTTTATTGACCATGCTCTCAACCCATCCTGCCATCTTCAATCACTTAGGCGTATATACACCCAGGTCTCTCTGTGCCCTTTTAGAGTTGTGTGCTTCTACCAAAATGAATCATTTCAAATTTCTCCGCATTGAATATCATCTGCCATTTGTCCGTCCATTCCACCAGCTTGTCTATGCCCTTTTGAAGTTTTACACTATCCTCCTGACAGTTCGCAATGCTTCCAAGGTTCGTATCATCCGCAGATTTTGAAATGCTATCCTGTACACCAAGGTCTAGGTCATTAATATATATCAGGAAAAGCAAGGGTCCCAACACTGACCCCTGGGTAACTCCACTACATACCTTCCTCCAGCCTGAGAAACATCCATTTGTCACTACTCTCTGCTTCCTGCCACTCAGCCAATTTTGTATCCATGTTGCTATAGTTCCTTTCAGTCCATGAGCTATAACTTTGCTCACAGGTCTATTGTGTGGCACCATATCAGATGACTTTTGGACGTCTATGTACACCACATCAACGGCATTGTCCTCATCAACCCTTGCTGTTACCTCTTCAAAAACTCCAGCAAGTTAGTTAAACACGATTTTCCCTTAACAAATCCATGCTGGCTTTCCTTAATTTGTTTTATTCGTTTATGGGATGTGGGCATCGCTGGCTAGGGCAGCATTTATTTCCCATCCTTAATTGTCCTTGAGAAGGTGGTGGTGATCTGCCTTCTTGAACCGCTGCAGTCCCTGGGCTGTAGGTACACTGACAGTGCTGTTAGGAAGGGAGTTCCAGGATTTTGACCCAGTGACAATGAAGGAATGACTATATAGTTCCATGTTAAGATGGTGTGTGGCTTGGAGAGGAACTTGCAGGTGGTAGTGTTGCCATGCATCTTCTGCCCTTGTCCTTGTAGGTGGGAGAAGTCACAGATTTGGAAGGTGCTGTCGAAGGAGCTTTGGTGAGTTGCTGCAGTGCATCTTGTAAATGGTACACACTGTTGCCACTGTGTGTTGGTGGTGAAAAGAGTGAACGTTGAATGTTATGGATGGAGTGCCACTCAAGCGGTCTGCTTTGTCCTGGATGGTGTTGAGCTTCTTGACTGTTGTTGGAGCTGCACCCATCCAAGCAAGTGGAGAGTATTCCATCACATTCCTGATTTGTGCCTAGTGGACAGGCATTGGGGAGTCAGGAGGTGAGTTATCCGCCACAGAATTTCTTGCCTCTGACCTGCTGTTGCAGCTACATTATTTATGTGGCTGGTCCAGTTCAGTTTCTGGTCAATGGTAACCTCCAGGTTTTTGATAGTGGGGGATTCAGTGATGGTAATGCCCTTGAAGATCAAGGGGAGATGGTTAGATTCTCTCTTGTTTGAGATGGTCATTGCCTGGCACTTGTGTTACATGCCACTTATCAGCCCAAGCCTGGATGTTGTCAGGTGTTGCTCCATCTGGACATGGGCTGCTTCAGTATCTGAGGATTTGCAAATGGTACTGAGAATTGTGCAATCATCAGTGAACATCCCCACTCCTGACCTTATGATGGAGGGAAGGTCATTGATGAAGCAGCTGGAGGTGGTTGGGCCTAGGACACTACCCTAAGAAACTCCTGCAGCGATGTCCTGGGACTGAGATGATTGACCTCCAATAACCACAACCATCGTCCTTTGTGCTAGGTATGACTCCAACCAGTGGAGATCTTTCCCATTGATTCTCATTGACTCCAGTTTGCTAGGGATCCTTGATGCCATACTTGGTCAAATGCTGCCTTCAGGTCAAGGGCAGTCACTCTCACCTCATCTCTGGAGTTCAGTTCTTTTGAAGTGTTTGAACCAAGGCTGCAATGAGTTCAGGAGCTGAGTGGCCCTGGTGGAACGCAAACTGAGTGTCACTGAGCAGGTTATTACTGAACAAGTGCTGCTTGATAGCACTGTCAACAACCCCTTCCATCATCCGCATTTGTCTAAGTGACTATTAATTTTGTCCCGAATTATTGTTTCTAGAAGTTTCCCCACTACTGAAATTAAATTGATTGTCCTGTAGTTGCTGGGCTTATCTTTACATCCTTTTTTGAACAAGGGTGTAACATTTTCCATTCTCCAGTCCTAAGTCTAAGGAAGACTGGAAAGTTATGGCCAGAGCCTCTGCAATTTCCACTCTCACTTCCCTTATTATCCTTGGATGCATCTCATCTGGTCCTGGTGCCTTATCAACTTTAAGTATAGCCAGCCTAGCTAATACTTCCTCCTTATCAATTTAAAATCCTTCCAGTGTATTAATTACCTCCTCTTTCCCGTGGCCTGGGTAGCATCTTTTTCCTTGGTAAATACAGATGCAAAGTATTTAATTCCTCAGCTCTTGCCCCTGCCTCCTTCAGGTACCTAGTCAGCCCTACTCCACCTTTTACCACCCTTTTACTATTTATATGCCTATAGAAGACTTGGGGATTCTCTTTTATGTTAGCTGCTAGTCTCTTTTCATACTCTGTCTTTGCTTTTTTTATTTGCATTTTCACTTCCCCTCTGAACCTTCTATATTCAGCCTGATTCACGATTGTATTATCTACCTAACATATGTCATAAGCACACTTTTTCTTCTTCATCTTCACCTCTATCTCTTTTGTCATCCAGGGAGTTCTGGATTTGTTTGCCCTACCTTTCTTCTTTGAGGGAACATACCTTGACTGTGCCTGAACTATATCTTCTTTGAAAGTAGCCCATTGTTTAGCCACCGTTTTTCCTGCAAACTTTGATTCCAATTTATTTAGCCCAAAACCATTCTTACTTCATTGAAGTTGGATTTCCCTCAGTTAACTTTCTTACTCTGGATGGTTCTTTGTCCTTTCCCATAGCCAACCTAAACCTTCTGATACAGTGATCACTGTCCCCTAACTGTTCTCCTACTTCTATTATCCTAATGTTTATCAAACACCTTTTGAAATTCCATATACACATCAACCATACGAGCTTCATCAATCTTTTCCATTACATCATCAAAGAACTCAATCAAGTCCATCAAACACGATTTTCCTTTAATACATCCGTGCTGGCTGTCTTTTATTTACCTAAAGTTTACTAAATGATAATTCATTTTGTGTCAAGATTATTGTCTCTAAAAGTTTCCCTACCACCACAGTATGTTAGGCTCACTGGTTTATAGCTGCTGGGTTTACCCCTCTCCTTTTTTTAAATGCCAGTTGTAATCCTCCAATTCACTGGCAGCACTTACATATCTAAAGAGGATTGGAAGTTTGTGGCTATGGCCTCCAATATCTTCGTCCTTACTTCCCTCAGCAACCTAGCACGTATCCCATCTGGACCAGGTTTCTAATTTGAGAGCTGCCAATCTCTTAAATACCTCCTCTTTATTTTTATCCTATCCAATTTCTCTGCTTCTCCTCCTTTACTGTGACATTGACAGCATTCTCTTTAGTGAAGCCACATGCAAATTACTCATTTCACTAGAAGATCTCCTTTTTGGTCCCTAATTAGTCCCACCCTTCCCTTGACTACCCTTTTACTATTTATATGTTAATAAAAGACATTTAGGTTCCCTTTTGTGTTACATGCTAATCTATACAGCATACAGTATCCTCAGATTTATTAATAGGGGCGTAGAGTACAAGAGCAAGGAAGTTATGTTGAATTTGTACAAGACACTAGTTTGGCCTCAGCTGGAGTATTGTGTCCAGTTCTGGGCACCACACCTTAGGAAAGACGTGACGGCATTGGAGAGAGTACAGAAAAGATTCATGAGAATGTTTCCAGGGATGAAGAACTTCAGTTATGAAGATAGACTAGAGAAGTTAGGACTATTTTCCTTCTGGATGAGAAGGCTGAGAGGTGATTTGATAGAGGTATTCAAAATCATGAGTGGACGGAGAGAAACTGTTCCTACTCGCGAAAGGATCGAGAACGAGAGGGCACAGATTTAAAGTGTTTGGTAAGAGAAGCAAAAGTGACATGAGGAAAAACTTTTTCACGCAGAGTGGTTAAGGTCTGGAATGTACTGCCTGAGAGGTAGGTTCAACTGAAGCATTACAAAGGGAACTAGACTGGTTTATAAAAAGGACGCATGTGCAGGGTTACGGAGAGAAAGAATAGGAATGGAACTGAGTGAATTGCTCTTTCAGAGAGCCGGTGCAGACACGATGGGCTGAATGGTCTCCTTCTGCACTGTAACAATTCTGTGATTCTGTGATATTCTCGTACACTCTATTTGCCCCTTTTATTTCCTTTTTCAGTTCTCCTCTGTATTTCCTGTATTCAGTTTGCTTCTCTACTGTATTATGAGCCTAACATTTATCATAAGCATTTTTTTTCTGTCTCATTTTAATCTATATCTTTAACCATTGTGAGAGCTTTGCTTTGGACGCTTTTCCTTTCCCCCCTTATGGATATGTGTCTCATCTGAACCGGAATTATCTCCTCTTTGAAGGCCTCCCTTTGGCACAAATACTGTTTTAACTGCCAATCTTTGACTCCAATCCAGCTGGACCAGATGTTCTTTCAACTTACTGAAATAAGTCCTCATCTGATAGCCTACCTTCACATTTGCTTGTTCCTTGTCCTTCTCCAGAACTACTCTAAACCTAAGTTAAACAAGAGTTAAAATCGGTCTCTATGTATTCCACACAGAGGAGAAATTTATGCTAAATATGCTCAATATACGCAAGACTTATTTATCATACTTACTACACATTTTCCCCTATTCTATATATTTCTATATACACAGCTTAGATTAAAACATCTTAAATGCTTAACTGTTTCTTTCCTTTAAGGTGCATGTTCAGTTGTTTCCATATTCAGGATAATGTAAGGTACAAAGAAAATTTTACAGGGTCTGAATATGATCTAATGAGACTGATTTTTCTTGCTGATGAACGTCTTTGTGCTGCATCTGCCGCGATAGATGTGTTTTCAAAACGTACTAAAAGGGTTGGGTTCATGCATATTTTGCTTATTCAGAGAATACTCTAATTTCATTTTATCAGTACTGAACAGATGCAACATTCTGAGATCTAAAAAGGACAGCCAGTACTTTAATGACTATTTAACTATTAAAATGCTGTAGTTACTTAGTAGTGTAATCAATTCACAAATGATTAAATGAATAATCTTCACACAGCTAATAATTACAATTTAAAAAGTCCATCAATAAATATTGTGCTCACTCTTGTAGGGACAATTGTTCTACTCATTTTTAAATTCATTACTAACTGCAGCAATTCATCCAGGAATCTTAAAAGGCATAAAGAAGCAGACGTCACTCTGTGAATTATTGAAAACCTGTCCTATCTGTCATGTGAGGATGACCATGTCTAATAAGATGATGAGAAGAATTATAAGCATCTGTTCTAGCCTTTGTGGTTTTTTTAAAAAATGCTCTTTCCAGCATCTATTTGAAAGTTAGCACTGTGGTGTTTGATGTAGTTTTGAGGATGCGCAAAATATAATTGAAGCAACCTCATTAGCAAAGTTGTTTAAATATATGCAAAGCTAGAAAGCATCAGCATTTTATCCCATGAAGGATTGGAAAAGCATATTAAAAATTCTCTCAATCAAACTAAGTAACTGTTCAGTATGTAAGATTGATCATGGTTATGAAATTTCTTTGAAATCTGATGATAATTTCCAATCCAGAATCCAGAAATAGTTTGCCATAATAAATGCTGGGATTTGCAACATAACAGTGGCATTTAAAAGGTCAGGAAGAACATATTTTTTTCTTCAATCATTTTTGCATAAAGTGGGACATTTCTGACAAAGTGCCAATAGATTACTCTTATTTTTAGCACAGCATTTCCTGTAAGATGATATTTTTACAATGGGCTGAATTTAGTGCTGCCGTTTGGAGTGGGGATGGTGGTGGGGCGGCTGAAGAATCGTGTTGGAAGCGTCCGCCCAGAAATTAGGCATCATGTCTTCGGTTCAGATTTAGTCAGTGGTGGGAATGCGCCCAGATGGCCTCGATGCGATGAGAATATAATTTAAATTGTAGAACACTTACTTTTAATACATTAACATCTAATTCATTGCGATTCAATGGGGGGCTTGAGATTAGGTGGATGACGGGTGGCCCTCACTTACCTTTGTAATCCTGATTATTTAAAGCTGGTGGCACCGAGGCAAGGCCTAAGTGCTGTAACTGGCAGGCAGACATGATTAGCACTGCATAGGGGAAGGGGTGGCTGCAGAAGAAATTGTCGGTGTCTAAGGGGGGTTGTGGTCTCAGGTGCTCTGTGAGCAGGGTCGTAGTCTCAGCTCTGCAGGAGGGGGTCGGGGTCTCGGCTGGGAGTGCTGGCTGAGCAGGGCCTCGTATAGTTTAGTTTAGTTTAGAGATACAGCACTGAAACAGGCCCTTCGGCCCACTGAGTCTGTGCTGACCATCAACCACCCATTTATACTAATCCTACACTAATTCCATATTCCTACCACATCCCCACCCGTCCCTATATTTACCTACCACCTACCTATACTAGGGGCAATTTATAATGGCCAATTAACCTATCAACCTGCAAGTCTTTGGCATGTGGGAGGAAACCGGAGCACCCAGAGGAAACCCACGCAGACATAGGGAGAACTTGCAAACTCCACACAGGCAGTACCCAGAATTGAACCCAAGTCGCTGGAGCTGTGAGGCTGTGGTGCTAACCACTGCGCCACTGTGTGTAGCAGTGCCAGCTGAGCAAGATCTCAGGTGGTCTGCAGAGGTGGGGCTGGGGTTTGGATGGCTGTATCGGGTGATCAAATTATTGAGTGAGATGTTTGGCTGCCCATACTACTGGATTAGAGGTTCAGCTATCCTCAATGGTGGGTACTGAGGGCCATTAGGGAGTCTGCCAGGAGAAGTAGCAAGTTCCGACTTTTTTTTAAAGCTCGTCGGAAAAACCCCAAATCTGTCCAATGTTTGGAAACTGCTGTTCCTGATGTCAGCAGCTGTCAGCTGTGAAACTCAGTGCAATTTTTTAAAAAGCCGGTCTAGCAGTAGAAGCTGATCAGTCACGGATCCCTGGCGCAGGTGAGGAACGGCCCGATTATAGTTTATACCCGCGGGCTGGATGGAAACATTTGGCTGGCCGGATCCTGGCCCCTGGGCCGTATGTTGGACGACCCTGGTGTGAACCCATCGCTAGCAGCTAGGCAGGAGGCAGGCTGCTGATCAGGCAGCCCCTTGGCCCGTGATGACTTCGGCGGCTATCCTCTGGATGCCTGAGCTCACTGGTGCTGGTGCTGAGGAACCGATGTCCACACTCAGAGCTCCCTGAGGGGAGCCCCAGTGTGGAGGTCAGCCTCTCCTCCTCCCTTTCAAGGCTCACTTGAACCTCTCTGCTCACCAGAGAAGGACAAGGCAACTGGATTCTTCTCCAGTTGCCTTGTCCTTCTCTCAGTTTGCCACTGCTGTGTTGAGCTCATGGCCAAGGTGATGGTGTGCATGTCAGTGCGCATCTGTAGGATTTGGCTCTCCATAAGGGCTGCCAACCTTTCAATGGACAAAGCCATGTGCTCACATGCCTGAGACATGGCAGCACTCATGGCATGGATGGACTCCTCCATCGACCGCTCATGGCTGCTTATGACCTCTGGCATCTCCACCAGATGTTGCCTTACTACTCTCTGCAACCCCAGCATGCCCTGTGCTGTCAATACCAGAGGCTTGTCATGAGCCTGGGGCTCAGCATGGTCGTTGACACCTACAGTCCTCTGACTATCAGAGACTTTGGCTGCCTCACCCTCAGCCAGCTGTTCAGATGCATGTGTGTGCTCTCACCAGCTAGTGACCCTGATTCTACAACTGGTGCAAACTCACCAGGGTGAAATTATTTGCGCTAGTGGAAGGTGCAGGACAGTCATGGGATGGTGCTTCCTCTGACAATGGTTCCTCCTCAGAGGTTGACGACTGACCCTCTTCTGCTGGAGTCTCCTGCGATCGCTGATCTGCATGGGGGAACACAAACATGTGTGGGTTAGGCTGTGCAGATCTCATCATGCCAACCATACGTGCTGTGAGTTTCCAGAAGTGAACTGTATGACAATCCTCACTCTCTTGCGCGGAGACTCCAGTTTCTCCATCAGAATGGAGCGGCCACCCTGGGTCCCCGACAATTCAAGTGCCTCCTCCTCTGCTGTGGAGAGAGGCCTCGTGTCTGGGATGCCTCTGCCAGTCTGGGCTGTCTCTCCTCTGTTATGGGCCCTCTTGTCCTACAGCTGGAAAGAGGGAGATAGTCGTACTTTGCAGAGAGAACAATATGACTGTTCTGCCACTGTCAGCCCCTTGTCTCCTTCTAGGGTTGCTGATATAGCTCATGCTCCTGTCCACTCTCAGGGGGTTAATGGGGGTAAACTGTGAAAGAAAGTGGCCTGTGCCTGAGATGCAGCCATGCACCTATTAGGATGAGGTGATGCCTAAGCCTGTCTGTCAGTGCAATTGTACTGCCTCCCTCCTCATGTCCTGATTCTTTTGCATAGCCACTTGCAGTCACTGAAAAGGAGAGAGGTATGGAGCACTCACCTTGGCAGAAAGCAGGTGGTTGTTGTCTCTCTTGCGGCACTACACCCATATCAGAGGGTATCCCCATGGCTACTGACCTCCTCAGCGATCTCCATCCAGGCTAACTTGGTCAGGCGGGGGGACCTCTTCTTGCCGTCTCTGGGGAAGAGGACCTCCCGCCTTTCCCTTGCAGCTTGGAGGAGGTTCTGGAGGGAGACGTCACTAAACTGTGGGGCCACCCTGTGTCTTGGCTCTGCCAGCCTATGGGGTCCATCTCCAGGGGTGGGGGGTCTACAGTGACTGCAACACTGGTCTCAGTTGTGATGATCTAGCAGCAAATGAGTCCAAGGCAGCAATGCAAGCAGGGCTGGCAGGACTTTAAATATTGTGCCAGCACCTGCTCCAGAGTCACCTGGCACCATTTTTGGTGTCTTGCATCCTGACCTTGCCACGTGATTGGCCGGGTCCCCAGCCTCCATTGCATAAAGTGGCTGCCAGTTGCGTGATCGTGGTGGGTTGCCCGCCACGTGAGTAGCGGGAATGATGCCCAGTTCTGGGTCTGCGCCCAGGACCCATAATGGGCTCACTACATTCAGCTCAATGTGTGTATAGCAGGTGAGCCAATCAAAATGTACCAACATTACTGTTGCTGAGCTGATCTGTACCAAATGCTATTGGTACAGATAGGATGCATTCACATTCCAATTTTATTGTCAGTGGATGAATGCTAAATTTGTGGGAGTCACTATTATCTCTTGGGCAGCACACTCGTCCAGGCAATGAAGAGGCTGGAGCTATTTTGAAGCCAGAACCTCATTTAAATAGAAACATCAAGGTGTGGTCACCAAATGGGTGTCCCAGTATAGCTTAACATATTTGAGCTGACACAACATTGGGCAGGATGACAGGAAGGTAAGTCTGGGCAACAAAGGGGCTTGCAATTGTGGAGAGGAGGGGAACAGCCCAAATTATGTTTGTGGGGCCTAAAGACTTGCAGGTTGATAGGTTAATTGGCCATTATAAATTGCCCCTAGTATAGGTAGGTGGTAGGGAAATATAGGGATGGGTGGGGATGTGGTAGGAATATGGAATTAGTGTAGGATTAGTATAAATGGGTGGTTGATGGTCGGCACAGACTCGGTGGGCCGAAGGGCCTGTTTCAGTGCTGTATCTCTAAACTAAACTAAACTAAAACTAAAGGAACATTCCTCTTCCTCATAGCCCTACAGAAATAATTTAAAACTCACCTTTTTGTGCCTCTTCAACTCTATTGCCAGTAAAACTGGTTGAAGGGTCCACGGATCATGACCGGCCCATTCTATCCTAAAATAGCAATGAGACTCCTATGTATATCACAGGACCACGATTGCATCCTAAAAGTGCCCAACACCTGAAACAAGCAAGTGCTCTGGCTGCCCAGTAGTAGGCCTCTGTAAACATGGTAATGGGCCATATGCTGTTGTTAATGGGGTAATACATCTACTGATCCCATTTTGAGGATCCACTGCATCACTAACACCAATTTCGGAAAATGAAAATTGACCCTGTGCAGTGTAAATCAGATATAAAGGCATGAAGGAACTCCAAAGAAAAACAGAGTGAAACTATCTCCTCCAGGAAGTCTCACTCCTCTTCACTCCAATGTCAAGTCAGACCGTAAACTCTGGGTTCAAGCTACATTTCGACAGTAGCTGCACTGTTGAGGGCAACGTTTTGTGACACCTTGTGACACTATGTGGGGTTGGGTCCTTGACTCAATGGGCAGCTTATTGTCTGCAATTTGCCAATTGCCTGCCCACTATACAATGTTCCAATGCTGCTGTGGGAGTTTGGAAATGTGCCCTTAAATGAGCTGAAATCTGCAAGACTTTGCTTATAGCTGTCCATGTCTATATTGCTTTTCCTCATGACTTGTTCTGCTGAAAGCTTTGGAAAATGTGAAAAGACTGATCACCAGCTCCAAGATACATACCCCCTGGCTATTGGCATAGGCTATGTAGAGGAAATCAGAACAGCGATCATGCAGTAGGAATGTAAGAGCTTACACTTTCATACAGAGAAAATGCAAATCAGTTATTCTTCTGAGCTTGGTCGTGTTTTAAATTTTCAGTGCATAATCATGATATTTGTACATGCATTTTTTGCACTGTCAATAAAGTGACTAAAGTAGCAAGTATTACTGTACCTGAAAGGAATAAGCTGCACAAAAGGAATCATCACAGCTTTCATTATCCTTTTCCCCATATTTTATGCTGTCATGTGGAACTACTACAAAATGAGACATGTGATAGAATAACAAAAAAATAGCAGTTTGATCTATTGAGAATGAGTTGATCACAGGGAAGGATTTAAAAAATGTTTTGCCATGAACACTTGGAAAATCACACAATTTTCTGAGATAAAGTTAAATTTAAAACCTTACTGTATTAAGGAAATTAGCTTTTATTGGTGTTGGTGAAAAATAATTTTCTAGTCTTGCACTTAATATGAGACAAGGTAAAGTTTGCAATAGTTGCACAATATTTTAAATTAGGCAGCTAAGCTGTTCTCTTGCAGCAGAGAAGCATGAATACCAACCTTTGAGGACAACTCTAGTGAGAATTAACGTGTCATTATTTTGATTGGATAGGCTAGAAAAATGTAACAACCTCTTACATATTACATTAATTGTGACTGTAATATTACTTGTCCATTTGGTATCTAAACTATTGTAAGATTCCCAGAACTACAAGTAATATCCAAAGAAAATATGGGTTTTATTATAACTTAACTAGAACACATATATATATAAACAGTTACTGCACGAGAACACCTACACAAATCTCACTATGTTGAGCTCCAGCCACAACTCCCTGGACATCACTTCCTCTGGTGAGCTTCACTTATAGCTTCTTAAGGTGGTCCACTCGTAAGGCCATCCCACAACATCCCCCCTGTTTCCAAAGATAAAAACTTATGTACAAGATACAATGATGTTGCGGTTTGTGCTAAATATACACGATTCAAACAAAACATTATTTACAAATGACTAAGCTCAACTCTTTCTAAAATGTAGAGTAGGTTTGCTCATTTGTCCTGATCTTATTATCGTGAACTTCTTCCCAAAGCAGAGCTCATCTTGATGACTGCTCTGAGATTCTGGTAACACAGAACTCTGGTTATCATGTTCTTCCTCTGTGCTCGTAGCCTCTGTACGTTCATCTCCAGACTTTGTCTTTGAACTTGTCTGTGAGGCCACAGGGTTGTCACAGGTAGTGTTGTCGTACAACTCTCTGAGTTGACTTCAGTTCTGTCTGAGAATCGCACCATTGTGTGTCTAAACCTTGAACGATCTGGACAGGTCGTATAAGCTTAAACCTCTGCAGGATACCACATTCCTGCGCATGGTTGAGGACTCTGATCTTCTGCCCTACTCACAATTGAGCTAATTATGGTCCTGCATGCCTGTTGTTGAATGCCTTCATCTTCTCTTGCTCAGACATAAGTATATTCTTTATTGTGGAAAAGTTAGAGAGAGGAAGACTGGACAGGGTAGTTCGTACCTGCCTTCCAAACATCAACTCTGCAGGCGACGGTGAGCCCATGTCCAATGGAGTAGCTCGGAGTTGTAACATTGCAACCTTGAAATCTTGTCCCGTCTACCTATATTTTATAATTAGCGTTTTGATGCTGCACACCAAGAGTTCAGCCATGCCGCTGGACTTTGGGTAATGTGGCGATGATGTCATGTGACAGACTCCCCACCTGGCACACATGTCTTGGAATGGTCTTCTTGCATATTGCCGCCCATTATCGGAGGTAATTTCTTCCGGCACACCAAATAGGCTGAACAGAGCACTGACCGTATCAGCAATCACTGCATTTGACGTATATTGTAGCCACCTGATGATCGGAAACTTGGTGAAGTAATCTGCAGCAAGGAGGAAATCATCACCTTGAACGTGAAATAAACCTGTGTCAATCTTCGCCCATGGCTGTAAAGGTGTTTCCTGTGGGATCAAGGGTTCCTTCTGTTGATTTGGCTGACAACTTTGACATGCCTCACAGGATTTCATCACCGTCTCAACATGGCGAGGTGTCTGGTACATTCTATTTCTAAATGCCCTTAACGCAGTTGTGTTAGAATATCAGAATGCAGAGCTTTGGGTATCAGGACTTGTTTCCCTTTGAAAATCAACCATTGGGATATATCAAGCTCGTCTCGATATGGTCAGAAACAGTGTAGATGTTTGTTTACTTTCTGTATGGTGTCAGGCCATCCTTCCACACTCATCTGCCACAACAATGACAGGGTTGGGTCATGTGCTGTCTCAGTTCTTAGTTGCTAACATTTGTCAGATCCAAAACTCATGAGGTCGATCTGGAGGGCATCCTTAATCACAGTATCCACACTGGACATGCAAATCTAGTGAGACCTCTGCATCTTTATTCGGGTTAGGCAAACGGCTCAGGGTGTCCGATGTGACCATTTCTGCCTGGTTTATATCAGGCGTCACAATCGTAGCCCTGGGCCTTCAGCAAAAGTCTCTGCAACTGTGGAGGAACACTTGTGAGTGGTTTGCGGCATATGGTTTCAAGTGGCTTGTGGTCAGTCTCCAAGGTAAAATGCTTTCTGAACAAGTAGGTGTGAAACATAATGATACCAAAAACCAGAGCTAAGGTTTCCTGTTTGATATTAGAGAAATTGGATTGGGTTTGCAATAAACTCTTTGATGCATAGGTAATTGGCTTCCCTTTCTGCATGATGCAGATGCCTAATTGCTTCTGGGACGCGTCAACTTTGAGTGTGGTCTCTTTGGTCTGCTTAGAATACAGTAACATGCCCTGTTGACTTGACAGAGCTAACTTTAAGATTAGATTTAGATTAGAGATACAGCACTGAAACAGGCCCTTCGGCCCACCGAGTCTGTGCCGAACATCAACCACCCATTTATACTAATCCTACACTAATCCCATAATCCTACCAAACATCCCCACCTGTCCCTATATTTCCCTACCACCTACCTATACTAGTGACAATTTATAATGGCCAATTTAAGGACTCAATCATCTGCTGGTGGTCTTCCTGCCACAGGTAAGGGGTATCTTTACCCAGTAGTGCTGCTCACTCAGCAAAATTGGGGATGTATGGGGCCAAAACATTGGACAGCACGAGACACCATTGCAGGTCTTCCCAGCCCTGAGGAGTTGGCATGACTCTAACATCTTTGATTTTATCTAGGTCTGGCCCTATTCCTATGGTGGAATATATCAGCCCAAAGAAGTTGATGTGCCCAATGTTGACCTGGCAATTCTTGTTATTAAACACAAAGCCCTCACAACGAGCAGCCAGCATTAGCAAATGAAAGTTTCGGTCATGCTCTGCCTTGGTCTGCCCCATCACCGCAATATCATCGGCCATACAGATATAGCCGGGGACACTTTCTGTTATCTTGTCTATATATCATTGGAAAATGTCCTGGCTGACGCACAGACCAAACGGTAACCGTCGGAAACTGTATCTCCTGAATGGCGCCCTAAAAGTTGTGAGTAGCTGGGACTTCTTGGTTATGTGGACAGACCTGTAACTATGCTTCATGCTGAGCTTTGAAGAATACTTAGCACCAGTAACCTTAGGATTCAGCTCTTCCAGGGTCGGAATTTTATGTGGGCGTCTCTTGAGGGCTAAATTCAATCATTGTGGGTCTAAACAAATCCTGAGATTGCCATCTTCCATCAGCATGCAGGTAATGGAGCTGTACCAATTGGAATGCTGGTGCACTTGGTGGATGACTCCGTTGCGCTCCACCACATCCTGCTGCACCTTTAACTTCCCTTGAATGGGCACACTGCACTTCGTTGGTGTGTCGATAGTAGGAGGTACATCCTCCTTCACGTGCAATATGACATCACCCTTGAAATCACCGATTGCATTAAACCTTTCTGGTTACAGTAGTTTCAGGTTTCTAACTGACTCAATTCACTCCATGTTGCAAACTTCTGTACTTTTCGGTGTGGTGCTGACCTCATCTATCGTGACAATTAGTAAATTTTAGCATACTGCAAGTGCTGCGACAACTGGTCCAGTTATGTTTACAATATAAAACATTTGTGGTAGCCATTTGGAGCTCCCATAGCTGCACTGTAAGGTTATTGTTCAAATGCACTTGATTGAAGAACCATTGTAGTCAGTCAGCCTAACCGTGGTGGGTTGTATCATAGCTTCCCATTTCTTTAAGTACATGTCCTTCAGTATGTGGATGGGCAGAATATTTGCCCTTGCTCTGGTGTCAATTTTTACTTTGAGCTTATGTTTGCCACGCTTCTGTAGACTTATAATTCCAATCATGGCAAATGCCTCAGATTGCATGATAGCATTGACGTACTGATCAAAATTAACTATGTGGAATGTTTGCTCGCCGGTCATATGAGTGTCTCGCTGCTGACCTGATGTGCCTGCTTGGGCTTTTGTTGTGTGTTGGCATACCCTTTGTTGTGTTTGCCATCCTGTCTTGCAGACCTTCTCTCTGCATGTGATCTGCCACCATTCCTGTGTGCAGTATCTGTGCTTGGCCTTCTGCATTGCTTTGCCCAATGTCCTCACATGCCACAAGCTTTGTGCTGATTCTGCTGGACAACTGCAAATTAGGTAAGTCAGGCCACATTTGTCATAAAGCTTAGCAGAATTCTTAGCCTTGGTTACCATACCAATTATTGTAGCCGCCCCCAATACTTGTAACTGTTGCCACCCAGATATTATGGACTCAAATTTCCTTCCATCAATAAATAGTGCATCTATGGTGTGCCCTTTCTTCTTTTCTAGCAGGTATTTTTTTAAAAGGCCTCTAATGGGGTAGATGCGATTCCTAGCTCTATAACCTGTTTTGACAATTCAATGTCTGTGAAGTCGCATTCCTGAGCTTTGTCTCGGCACCTAGCAACAAACTGGTCAATGGACTCATTTTTCCTATATCAGTATGTCATAAGCTCAAGCCTATGTACTCAGAAATTTGCCTTCACCTTGATTTGCTGCTCCAAGAGTGTCCATAGCTTGCTAGGGTCCTTCTGATCCTCAGCTGACTATCCTGATATAATGATCCACTGCAGGCCCCAGTTGCCCAGTGCGATCTTAATCTTGATAGCTTGTTTCTCTGGTTCACTCACTTCTTGATCCAGGAAACACAGCTCCATTCGCTGTCGAAACTGTTTAAATTCAGATGCTATGTCTGATCCTTCCAAACTATAACTGGATATCTGAAAGCCATTGTCTTCATGATCCTACTTTTTTATGTAAATATATGATTTTTTACAGGTTTTCTTTTTCATAGGCACACTTCTTTTTGTTTCCTTTTTAAGCCATTCATTTTTGCAGGCCTGCCCCTTTTAAGAGTGAAATACTACAACTTTCCTTGTTTATACAGTTTTTTTTAAAACTGAGAGATCAGCTCTTTGTTCATGCAGCTGTTTGTTTTTTTTTAACTCAGAGTTTTTTTTTAAAGACAGCTTCAGCTTGCAGTCCTGGCAGCCGCCACAGCCAGCCTTTTAATTTATTCTGGACCTCTAGTGGCACTGTTGCTTTCATCCTGATCTTTTTGGCTTAGGCCCCATTGACAAAGCAAAAAAAAAGGAAAACTAAAACAATAATGGCTTCTGCTACTTTTCAAATGTTTCAATCCACTGCTGGATTAGTTGAGAGCTCTGCTCTCCTGGAAAATTTCCTGCTGTACTCATAGAGTTTCAACATCTCCTGGGGTCCTGTCTGTGGTCCTAGCTAACTGCAGTGTTGTGGGGTCTCCTGCTAACTGCTCTCCTGCCATCTTCAGCCATTCCAGGTAGACAATTGGCTGGTCTTTGTTTGCTCTTGGTGTGTTCTTCAGAAAAAACAAACAAACATTGCCACAATGTAATATTTGGTGGTCTTCAGAAAAGATGTATCCCAAACATTGCCACTATGTAATATTACTTGTCCCTTTGATATGTGAACTACCATAAGATTCACAGGACTACAAGTAATATCGAAAGAAAACGTGGGGTTTATTATAACAACCAGAACATACATATGCAACTAGTACCTGCATGAACACACCTACACACTGTTGGGCTCCACCCACAATTCCCTGGTCATGTGTGACGTGACATCAGTTCCTCTGGTGATCTTCAATTACAGCTTCTTAAGGTGGTCCGCTCTTAAGGTCATCCCACAACAGCATCCCTAAATTTTCTGATCAGTGCCAACTGATCATTGGGCACAAAAATGGGCATTGCCCATCATAAAACATAGTGGGTTACTCATCGGGCCGGATCTACAGCTATGTTGCAGACTACATACATTTCCATTTGGGGAGTTGATGGCCAGAACTTAATCTCCCCCCTCTTCCCCCCACCCTGGGAGTGGACTAGGTGGTGGGGGTGCTGGTAAAATCATGTGGGAGGAGGCGAGGGGTGTTGTGTCCATCGCCTACCCGCTCCCGCTGCTATTTTACCGGCATTAGGGGAAGTTGAAAATGGCTCACCTGCTTCAGGCCAATTGAGGCACTTATGTGGCCAATTAATTGACACTTAAGGGCCTCTTACCACCACCACAGCGGACGGGAACCTCAGCATCGTCAGAGGCCGCCTATTAATACCCGTGAAGGACACCCCCAATCAGAACAGGCCGACCCCTACCATCCAAACAATTACCCCCTGCCCTAGAGTCTGATGCCCCCCCACCTTGCTGGGGCCTAGCCGACCCCCAATTACCTTTTTGGAGGCCAATGTCCATCGTCCTCTTCTTGCTGGGTGGCAGTTCTCAGTGCACCAAGGGCTAAAGAGCTGCCAGCCGTCTGATTAGCCAGCAGCTTTTGAAGGAGGGACATCCTGCCTCAGAGGGGCGGAAGCCCCCACTGAAGCCAATTAAGGGCCTGGGCCGCTCAAAATAACAGCGTTGGTTTCAAGTCCAATGGATGCGGGCTCTCCCGCAACTTTTCAGCCTGTGGGCGGGGCCACCGCCTCACCATTAAATTCCATCCGATGAGTGCAAGAAACTCTGGAGTGAAGTAGGACAGTGACTAGTTTGAATAGATGTCATTTAGATGTTTGTCTACACCTAATATGGAGCCGCTTTACTATCCCTATTAAGTGAACATCCAATGTTGCTAGGGACTGAGCTCTGTACAATAATTAATTTAAAGGGCTCAGTAACTAGAAAAACAAGGAACCTTACTGTAATAAAACATAAATAATTAATATAGGCTTTTCTCCCAGCATGGAGCTGCACTAGTGGCAAATATGGGGCTAAACATTGCTTTTTTTTTTAACTCTCTTGAGTTCTCAATGTACTAGGAGTCTCACCTTGCAAAACTATGCGTGTATGTGTAATTTCTGAAATCTTAGATTAATATAATACAATATTGTGAAAGAACAGAAACAATTAGCAGAATTTCTCTGAGATTGGAGCATAATAATAAATTAGATTTATATGACATCTTTAGTGTACAAAACTGTCCCAAGGTGTTTCACAGAGGAGTATTCTGACAAATGTGGATGTATAATAAGGAGATAATCAATTGCAGTGGCGAGTTCAGAGGAAAGTTGGATAATTACCAGGAAAAAAGCTGCTAGAGGTTTATGGGAAGTAGTGTGGAATCTGATATTTCCTGGACCGTGGTACTAGCTAGATGCCCTGCAATGGTCTGTATATTTCTCATATTTCTAACATAATAATGAGAAGAGCTCATTCAACCCATTCAGCTCACACCCTTATTCAAGACCTTTGCTGACTGTTTTCATCTCTCACCTGACTCATTACTGAGCTCACATAGAATTACAGAGACGAGGCAGCATAGAAACAGACTGCTTAGCTCAGTGTTGTCCAACCTTTTCAGGTGGAGGGCTGCATTATGCTTTTTGCTTGGCCCAGGGGGCAAGTGAGCAAATTTCATAAGATAAATGCATTAAAAATTTATCTTATGAATATAAACAACAACAAATGTGTATTTTTGTGAAGAAGCTTTAAATGAGAAGACTAATTTATTGATTTACTTTCTTGTCATTATATTGAAAACTGATTTTGTGACAAACCTTGCATTATTTTTGCTTGCATAAGCAGTCAATCTTTGCCCGCACACTTGATGCAGCAATACAGAGTATTCTAGATAGATGTCCATCTTTCAGGAGACACCTTGATCTCCCTCCCCCCTCTCCCCACGCATTGTTTTTGTGTGTCTCGTTCTCTCTTCCCCCCCTCCCCTCTAGGGCTAGGGGACACAGATTAAAAGTTTTGTACAAAAGATGCAGGGGGAATATGAGGAAGCACATTTTTACGCAGCGGGTGGTAAAGACCTGGAACTCTGTGCCCACAAGTGTGGTGGAAGCGGAGGCGATCAATGACATCAAGAGGAAGTTGGCTGGCCACCTGAGAGAAATAGACTTGCAGGGCTACGGGGATTGAGCCAGGGAGTGGGACTGACTGCATAGCTCCGTGGAGAGCCAGAATGGGCTTGATGAACAGAATGGCCTCCTTCTATGCCATAAGAAAATGACTCTTTGACTGTCTCTCCCCCTCCCCTCTCTGTCTCTCTCTGTCTCTCCCCCTCTCTGTCTGTCTGTCTCTCTGTCTCCCTCTCCCTCCTCTCTCTGTCTCCTTTTTCCACCTCTCTCTGTCCCTCTTCATCCACCCTCTCTCTGTATCTCTCCGCCCCCTCTCTCCACCCCCGCATCTCCAGTGTTCCGCATTCCCCACTCAGTGTTCCCTGCTCTCTCTGTTCCCCTGTCTCTCTGTCTCTCTGCCCTCTCTCTCTCTGTCTCTCTGCCCCTCCTCTCTTTCTCTCTCTCTCACTGCCTCTCTTCTCTCTCTCTGTTCCCCCCTTCCTCTGTCAGTTCCTCCCTCTCTCTGTTCTGCCCCGGGAACAGTTTACATCCACGGGCCGGATGGAAATGTTTGGCGGGCCGAATCCTGGCCTGCAGGTCGTATATTGGACAACGAGTCCATAGTTATTTATGCTTCACCCAAGCTTCCTCCATCCTTCCTTGTCTAACTCTATCATCTTAACCCTCTATTTCCTTCTCCTTCATATGCTTATCTAGCTTCCCCTATAATGCATTTATACTATCCACCTGAACTACTTCCAGTGGTAGTGAGTTCCATATTCTCACCAGCCTTTGGGTAAAGAGGTTTCTTCTGAATTTTCTGTTTGATTTCTTAGTGACTATCTTCTATTGATGAGCACTAGTTTGCTCTTCCCCACAATTGGAAACATTCTCTCTGTGTCTACTCTATCAAAAACTTACATAATTTTAAAGACCTCCATTAGTTTGCCCCTCAACCTTCTCTTTGCTAGAGAAAAGGCACCCAGCTTCTTCATCCTTCTCTGATAGCTATAACTTCACAGTTCTGGTGTGATCCTTGCTAGTCTTTTTTGCACCCTCTCCAGTGCCTCTCTACTCTTTTTATAATTTGGCAACCAAAACCATACACAGTAATCCAAATGTGGTCCAAGGCAAGGTTCAATACAAGTTTAGCATAACTTCCCTACTTTTCAATTCTAACCCTCTAGAAATAAAACTTAGTGCATGGTTTGCCTTTTTATGCCTTATTAACCTGTGAAACATTTAGCTAAAGGTTTCCCTAATTTATGATGAAATACCTTGGCTTAACTTAAAAGTCCTTTCTTCTAACATGTAGTTTTTAAAACATTTTTTTTCATGTGGACAGAGAAATTATTTACTACTGAGGTCAGAATGACATCCGATGGTTTCAGTGTTGTGGTTAGAGCTACATCTAGAGTAGGCACTGATTAAATTATGTTGTAAAAGCTCTGGAGAAATTAACTCTTAGATCGGTGGCATTGTGGGTCGCTATGGGAAACAGGACATGGCTGCCTATAGTAGTTGTCTTGGTAGGTTTAAAACAAAAGGTGGACTCTAAAATGGGGCATTCTCTCCTTCCATGGATCATTGTCTGAGCACTAGCTGTAATACAATATGTGCCCATCCAAAGGTAAACGTAGTTAGTACTATTCCTACCCCACCTGTAGATGCTTATGTCGCATGTTGGTGACTCTCGGTCCGAGGTAAACCCGCATGCAAGCTTCCCTGGATTTCTGATGTCACACCGGCATATATATGCCCCTTTCCTTTCTGAGTAACACTCGATATTTGGACTGCCCCATGTTAGATTCCTTTTGATTAAGAGGGATGGATGGGATTCATATGAGGTATGGATATCTTGGTACATAGTTCCGATTGACTCTGCATTAAAAACCTACCATTGATCTCCTACCCATAGGCAGAATAACCACATTACCACTGGGACTATGGCTTCTTTCCCATTATCCCTGTCTCCTTTAACCAAGTATGACAACCCGTGCTGTCTGGCCCCTGAAGCATAATCGTGGTCTGCCAGCCAACCATTAAGCGTACTATCACTTACAAAAGAGGGGATGCGGTTGTTCCCAATATCCTCAAGTCCTGTCACTATCTGATCTAACATGTAACTCCCATACATTGAGCACATGATGGCCCAATCACACTGGACACAAAAAGATCATATTGCATTCATTACAATGTCACAATCCTGCCATCATGCATGGACTTAAAAGATTATCCAGTTCTCTCTTTACCTGTATCCATCTTGTGGATAATTCTTGCTAAAAAGTATTATTTTCCTTGTCCTTCAACTGTCTCTTTGAACTTTAATTTCACTCCCTCTAATCATTACCAATGTGTTTAATTTATCCTGATTATTGCAAAGTCATTTTCTCTATGGAGTATGTGTCAATGCCTTGATAACTAAACAGTTGCTTCACTCTACTGGCCACATTAACCATTTCATGCCATGCTGTTCGTCAAGTAGGTGAACATGTCTGAGACCGTTCTTCAGTGTATTTAACCATGCATTTTGCATGTTTTACTTTAAATTTAACAAATCACATCTGCACATTTACACCAGTATTCCTATATCATGTCACACATTCTCGAATCTCAGGTGATCTTATCAAAAGATCAAAAAGAGACCGGGGTCAGGGTGGTGTGGTGTCTGTCTGAGATCTTTGCTTATCTCCCCCTGCATGGTTCTGATGCCTTCGGTAGTGACCAGACTACCAAATGTAGCTGTCTTTAAAAAAAAACTAATTGGCAAGGATAGGATACAAATATCTCCAAGAGAAAACTATCAAATTACCAGTCTTATCTACACTTTCCTGACTTTCACTGGAAAGTTCTGGACTTCTTGGAAATTCTACACTCTATTAATTTAAAAGTTCGAATTCTAATTTCATCATTGCTTGTTCCCAAAGTTCCTTTATTCGTTCTTGCATCAGCCAGATCTAATTACCAATTCCCATTAATTATAACTCTATTGAATTTTGAGCCCTGGAGAAACTTTACAGTCCAATATTCATAATATCTTTAAAAAAAAATCAAACATTCTCATTTGATTCCAGGCATTACCATATTTTGTTTGTTTGTTCTCTATCTTAGATGTCATTTTAATTTCTTAAAAGTAACTTGCTAAATTACACTGGATTTTCAACATGTTAAATTATTCCAAATTCAAATAACAGTGTTGCTGAGTTGTGTTAAGGTTCCATTTATTGTTCCCCAAAAGAACCTTATTTCTTAATATTCATAGAAACCACCTAGACTGTTTTTAGTTTTCTAAAAATTTGATTATACCCTTAAATTTCAAATAAATTCCCATTTGAGTGCTTGAAATAGCCACTCATATCAATTTAATTTTGTTTATCGATTCCAATTTCTTATTCCAGAACTTGGTGGTATTGCATGGTGTTTTACATTAAAGACAGAAGTGCTTACAACTATCTCTCCTTCTCAAGCACTTTGCTTCGGAAGATAACAAAGGCAAAGCCTTTAGTTCAAATTGTGACTATGCTGTGACATTTGCTGTCTGCAATTAAGTTCTTAAATTCTTAAAGCTGCTGAATCTCTTGCTGTAACATCAGTTCTCATTTGGCCCTGGAAACCATTGTCACCTGTTTGAAAAAAGCACAAAGAATCCATTGTGGCTCTGTTCCTGAGCCTAATGCGTTCATTTGTCCAATTATACCTGTCAATTTAGAAAGTTAAAATTTAATAATGTCCAATATACATTTTTACACTCAACAATACGAAGGTTGTGTGGTGAATTACATGAAAAAACAACAGCTGCAGTGGGATTAATTTCTTTGCTCCAAGGGGGCAGAGCAAAACATTCTCAGATGCGTCACTTTACATAACTTTTTTGAAAGAAAATTCCCAATCGAAAAAGAACTAAACTCCATTTTAAACATTTTCTTCCCAATTCTTTTTAGTATCCTTAGGTTTTGAAAACTACAAAAATAATTAGTATCACTATCAACTTCAAAGGAAAACATCTCCATCAGGGAAGACAGCATTTTAGATTAAATTCCAACTGTTTCCAAACTTTTGACATCTTTTGTAACAGGTTTCTAATCCAAGGATTTTTTATTTGATATAATCAGGATGATTCCAAAGTCCAATTCACAGCAATAAACATTTGAAATTCAAAACTGCCAATGTTATATGAGTGAGCCTTATATCTGGAATTAAAGACTACTTCAATCCTTGACACGATTACGAGGAAGTTCATGGCCACTAATGAAATTCCAGTTGTCCCAATTTAACAGGTCAGTTAATCTTAATAATGTAAACGTACTTCAGACTTATTAGCTTATAATGCTTATTATCTACACAAAGAACAGAATAGCACGTTCTTTTTTTAAAAAAAGAAAAGGTAAATGACGTCCTTTTTCTTGTTCTTTCTTCAGGCGCCTTTTCAAATGCCTGCAATAAAACCAAAATCTAAAGAAAAAGTTATTTAACATTCTTACAACAAAAGACTTAACACCAGCCTCTTAATCAAACTTTAAACAGACAGAATTGTTCCCATATCTCCTTTATGCATCCTTTCCCTCCCTTAAACCATTCTCCAATCCCTGATGTTTGCTACTTAAAAACAGTCAGTAAGACATGTCTTTAATTTAAACTGCATAAAAGCAGTAGCAGATTGTAAATTTTGGTCCAATTAAGGCAAAGCATTTTAAAACTTCAAACTGGATTTCTGCTTAGGAATCTTCAAGCCTTCAAAGCTGAAGCTTATCTCTTACAAAATTGTTCATTGCCTTTTCACAGTCGCAAAATCAACTTTTAAAGTAAACTAAAACACTACACCAGCATCTTTAATTTAATATGTAATTCAGTTTCTATATCCCATTTCTGGGTGCACAATCTTCAATTGAAATGAACACACTCAACAATCACATTCACATTATCTTAATTCCAAACAACTTAGAAATATTGATTCCTGTAATGGGTTATGAATTCAAAGTACCAAAATCTGTGTTAAATTCCCCGTCCCAAGCCCAAGGAACACCCAGGTTCAACTAGTTTTCAGCCAAAACATGACCTAGAAATATAGAAATAATAATAAAAGTAACAGACTCATGTTTTCAAGAGTAAAGCCAGACTAATGATAGTTAGCTCTACAGAACACAAGCTGCATCGATAAGGATATTAATTCATGGAAGCTTCTAACATTCACACATTCAAAAAAAAAGACACAGTAACTTTCTTTTACTCTCTTTAAATTTCATTAAAAGCATCTTAAGTTGTCCCACTTTCGTCAATCTGATACCTCTCACTTTCCACTACAGCTCTCCCCAATCTACGTTTCTGCCATGGTTATGGCAGACTAATTTGCCAATTGTCTCCCCAATCTTCCCTGCAGTTCCAAATCTTTTTTTAAACACTCATTCTTCTCCTTCTGTTGTTTCAACTGACTTTTATTTTCCTAAGTATCAATCATGGTTGTGCCAGCATTCAGCTTGTGGTACAGCTCAAAATCTCGAACCTGCTGATTCAGACACGCAACCGCTTTATCTTTTTGAGTAGCAGTCTCTTGGATCCTCTGAGTGCTGTAAGCCAGATGGTTTTTTACCTTCTCTATCTTTAATTTCTTCTGGCCTATCTTTTCTTGAATGAACTCCATAACTTCCTTGTATTTCTGCTCAAACATCCATTTAACATTTTTAGACAACATGACTTTATTTATTCTCTTTATATATTTTCGTATTAGTGCCTTTGATCTCTGGTGGGTCCGTTAAGGTCTCCACACTCTGCAGAGGGTTTCCTCTCCCAAAATATGTGTTGGCTGGTCTCGTGAACATGAGATCCTTCCTTTCTCCCAAAAAGTGTTCACAACGTGCTAACTCCCACCTAGGATGCCAGAATGCAAGATTTGATAAGATAGGGGTGGTTTATACCCCCTTCTAAGATGGGAACAGACTTGGCAGCACAAAGCTTGTTGTGAATCGACTTTATTGAGATAAAGGTAAAGACAAGTTTGTGAAGTTTTCAGATAAATCATAGTCACAAACTCAGGCAGTGATAAACAGCCTAACACAGATATGACCCATATTAGAGACTGGACGGCAGAGCACACAACTCGTTCTGTTGCAGCTTTTGGACTTCAAGTTTTTGGTCGGTCTCGCTGTCTTGTCTTTTGTTGTTGCTTGAAAATTCTCTCCTGTACAGTGTCAAAGACAAGACTTCTTTTATCCTGGCAACTTTCCAATTAACTCTCCCCTCTCCCAATCAGTGATTAGTCTTGTATTAAAGGATGCCATTCTTAACCAACCAAGGATCGTTTTGTGATGGTTGCTAACCTTTTGGATTTGTGCAAGTATTACCCCTTTGTGTTGATTGCTTTATCTCAACGCTTTTACATTTTGAGGTTGCTTATCGCACTACAAGACAAATCTACACTGTTACGATCAGGTGAGAAAGAGGTCTAGGGGTTCCCTTTCAGCCTTCACCTGGTCTTACTGTTACAGGCTTTTCTTTTTAAACACACTGTGTTTTGAGCTCCCCTTTGATGAATCCTTGTTCACCACTTTCCAATTCTAAGGCAAAGAAATGAGTGCAAACAGGCTTTCTTAGGGTTAAAGAAGAAAAATGAAATTTTATTAAAACTTAAACTTTAATTTGGTTAATGCCTATGGATTCATGACGCGCCCACATTAGCATGCATACGCGATACACACATGCAACTAGAAACAGAAAAGATCAGAAGAAAAATAGTGGAGAGGTTTGAGGCAATCTCTGAAGAGGGGCTTTTGTTACTGTGTTTCGAGCTCACTGTAGTCCTTGCTTGTAGGTAGATCTTGCTTTTCGTTGGGGCCCAGTATTTTTCTTAAATCTTGTTCACTGTAGGAGACTTTTCTCTCTCAGGTTTCAGATGTCTTCAATGGATTCTGAAGCTGGTGAGAGAGAGATGAGAGCAGACAGGAGAGAGATGTTCTCAATCCAGGAGCCAGGAGCTTTCTGCTAGTTTAAAACTCTGTGGCAAGTTCATATTCAAAAAACTTCAACAGTCAGTTAGTCATGTGACTAAATTGGTCTGACCACATCTGTTTGTGCATTTGGCCATTTTAGCAGTTAACCTGGAATGTGAGCTTCTCCACCCTCAACGCCTGGTAATCAAAAATCCATTGTGGATTAAATTGGAGCAGGGAATGGTCCTTTGTCCTCTTTAAGCACTGTCTGTAAATATGCAAATGTCCTTCCAGTGAAGGGTCTGGTGTTGCTTCCTTTTAACAGACAAGTTCTTTCTCGACTCCAGTAACAGTTTAAAAATCACTGTTCATATGGCGAAATTCTTGATGGGTGGGGACCTGCACGACAACACAGAAGCTGATTTCACTGTCTGCTCTCAAGATCTCACCCTTTTGCTGCAAATAAGCAGTTTAAAACCTGACATAATCACCCAGAATCCCTCTGTCTTGATATCTTGTCCATACTGTGACTTATTTCCTCAGTTTTTCTACTTTAATCATACTACAAAGAAGGGTTCTAATAAATCTAAATGTTAGTTTATGTTAATAAGTTATTTGTTAGTTAAAATAGCTGGATTTTAACAATTAGTACTCTGGTTAGTAACTTATGCAACCAAATAATCTTATAGTGATCACATCATTATATCATTAGGTCATCAGCATAATATACAAATACATTACACTGCTTCCCCTTTCAAAAAAAAAGTATCTTTCTTTTTGTTTCTCTTCAGTGAACTATATTCACAAATCCAGCTTAATAACTGCTTCACAAAGTCTTTCTGATGTCCTGACAGGTTTTGGTGTAGAGTCAGGTTTTGGTTCTGCTTGGTTTTTGTTCAGAATTTAAAGAAGATCTTGCTTCTTTCTCAGAAATTCATACTTTAGACACTGAAGTCTGAATTGGTTCAAACTCTAGCATGAGCTCATGGTCAAGCTGATCATACTCATGTTTTGTTTCATCCCTTGCTGGGATCATGTGATTTACATGAATGTTTCTCACCTTTCTGTCAATTTCAACCAAGTATCTTTTAGTTCCATACACTCCTACTACATTTACCACATCCCACATGTATGACTTGTGAGAGGGACTCAAAACATGAACATGCTAATTTTTCCTGAAACTGCATTATCTCTTGTTTGTGTCAGAATGATTTTTTTGACTGAACTGTTTATGTTCAACTTTAGCAGTCAAGTTTGGTAGGACCAGACTTAACCTTCTCCTCATCAAAAGCTCAGCAGGTGTACATCCTGTAATAGGGTGTGGGGTTATTCTATACTTCAGCATTAAATTAGCCAACTGCTGTTTTATATTGAAATTTCAACATACTTGTTTCTTGATTGCTTCTTAACTATCCTTACAGATCTCTCAGCTGCTCCATTTGATGCCAGATGTTAAAGAGGGGTCAGGTATTGTTTGGTATTGTTTACTTCACAAAATTTTGGAATGGAGCAAATAAAATTGAAGACCATTATCTGAGACACACTCCATTGGTGAAGCATGACAAGCAAAAATAGACCATAACTCATTTATTGCTCATTCAACATTGGTATTTTGGCACATGTGCTTTACTTCAATCCACTTCGAGTGGCTATTGATGAATACTAAGAAATTGTCATTTTCCTTCTCACAAAAATTAACATGAATTCTGAAATGGTCGAGTTGGCCATGGCAATAATTTCAAAGGAGTTTTAGGTGTTTTGGCAGGTAGTACATTTGCTAAACAATGACTCTAGGTCACTGTCTGGACCAAGCCAATAAGCTCAGGCACATCTTTTGGCTTTGGGGGATTGACTATTGCCTCTATCTTCTCTTTCACTGGATGTAGTCCTTTCCCAATGATTTTCAGACCAAGGTACACTACTTCAGATTGCTAAATGCACACTTGCACTTTTTCAACTCTACATTGTGATCATTGAGTCTTTTTTACACTTCATCCAACACTTGAAGATTCTCTTCCTCTGTTGCGGTCACGATCAACACATCATTCAGGTCGCAGAAGCCAAGCAGCACTCCTTGCAAAATTTTATTCATTGTAGATTGGAATATTTTGGAGAAGATTTCACACCATAGGGCAGCTTCGTGTAGGAGCATAACCCCATGTGTGTGTTTAACGTGAGATACTGCTGACTCTCTTGATTCACATTGAGCTGTGCATAAGCATGGGGCAAATCCAACTTTGTGAATATAGTAAACATAGGAAATAGGAGCAGAAGTAGGCCATTTGGCCCCTTGAGCCTGCTCTGTCATTCAACTAGATCATTGCTGATCTTCTACCTCAACACCATTTTCTTGCACTATTCCCATATCCCTTGATATATTAAATGTCTAGAAATCTATCGATCTTTGTCTTGAACGTACTCAATGACTGAGCCTCCACAGCCCTCTGGGGTAGAGAATGCTACAGATTCACCACCCTCTGAGTGAAGAAGTTGCTCCTAATCGCAATCCCAAATGGCCTACCTCTTATTCTGAGACTGCGTTCCCTGGTTCTAGACACCACAGTCAGGGGAAACTTCCTTCCTGCATCAACCTTGTCAAGCCCTATAGGAATGTTGTATGCTTCGATGAGATCACCTCTCATTCTTCTAAATTTGAGAGAATATAAACTCAGTCTCCTTACTCTCTCCTCATAGAGCAATCCTGCCATCCCAGGAATCAGTCTAGTGAACCTTTGTTGCACTCCCTCTAAGGCAAATATATCCTTCCTTAGGTAAGGATACCTAAACTATACACAATATTCCAGGGGTGATCTCACCAAGGCTTAATACAATTGCAGCAAGATATCTTTACTCCTGTACTCAAATCCTTTTGCAATAAAGGCCAACATGCCATTTGAACAAAGAACAAAGAACAGTACAGCACAGGAACAGGCCATTCGGCCCTCCAAGCCTGCACTGATCTTGATGCCTGTCTAAACTAAAACCTTCTGCACTTCTGGGGTCTGTATCCTTCTATTCCCATCCTATTCATGTATTTGTCAAGATGCCTCTTAAACGTCGCTATCATACCTGCTTCCACCACCTCCCCCGGCAGCAAGTTCCAGGCACTCACCACCCTCTGTGTAAAAAACTTGCCTCGCACATCCCCTCCAAACTTTTCACCTTAAACCTATGTCCCCTACTAACTGACTCTTCCACCCTGGGAAAAAGCTTCTGACTATCCACTCTGTCCATGCCACTCATAACTTTGTAAACATCTATCATGTCGCCCCTCCACCTCCGTCGTTCCAGTGAAAACAATCCGAGTTTATCCAACCTCTCTTCATAGCTAATACCCTCCAGACCAGGCAACATCCTGGTAAACCTCTTCTGCACCCTCTCCAAAGCCTCCACGTCCTTCTGGTAGTGTGGCGACCCGAATTGCGTGCAATATTCCAAGTGTGGCCTAACTAAGGTTCTGTACAGCTGCAGCATGACTTGCCAATTTTTATACTCTATGCCCCGACCGATGAAGGCAAGCATGCTGTATGCCTTCTTGACTACCTTCTCCACCTGCGTTGCCACTTTCAGTAATCTGTGGACCTGTACGCCCAGATCTCTCTGCCTGTCAATACTCCTAAGGGTTCTGCCATTTACTGTATACCTCCCACCTGCATTAGACCTTCCAAAATGCATTACCTCACATTTGTCTCCATCTGCCATTTCTCCGCCCAAGTCTCCAACCGATCTATATCCTGCTGTATCCTCTGACAATCCTTATCACTATCCGTAACTCCACCAACCTTTGTGTCATCCGCAAACTTACTAATCAGACCAGCTACATTTTCCTCCAAATCATTTATATATACTAGAAACAGCAAAGGTCCCAGCACTGATCCCTGTGGAACGCCACTAGTCACAGCCCTCCATTCAGAAAAGCACCCTTCCATTGCTACCCTCTGTCTTCTATGTCTGAGCCAGTTCTGTATCCATCTTGCCAGCTCACCTCTGATCCCGTGTGACTTCACCTTTTGTACCAGTCTGCCATGAGGGACCTTGTCAAAGACTTTACTGAAGTCCATGTAGACAACATCCACTACCCTTCCTTCATCAATCATCTTTGTCACTTCCTCAAAAAACTCAATCAAGTTAGTGAGACACGACCTTCCCTTCACAAAACCATGCTGCCTCTCGCTAATAAGTTCATTTGTTTCCAAATGGGAGTAAATTCTGTCCCAAAGAATCCTCTCTGATAATTTCCCTACCACTGACGTAAGGCTCACCGGCCTATAATTTCCTGGATTATCCTTGCTACCCTTCTTAAACAAAGGAACAACATTGGCTATTCTCCAGTCCTCTGGCACCTCACCTTTAACCAATGAGGATACAAAGATTTCTGTCAAGGCCGCAGCAATTTCCTTCGTTGCCTCCCTCAGTGTTCTCCCTCAAGTTCCTTCCTACTTTCTTTATATTCCGCAAGGGCTTCGTCTGTTCCCAGCCTTCTAGCCTTTATGAATGCTTCCTTTTTCTTTTTGACTCGGCTCACAATATCCCTCATTATCCAAGGTTCCCGAAACTTGCCAAACCTATCCTTCTTCCTCACAGGAACATGCCGGTCCTGGATTCTAATCAACTGACGTTTGAAGGACTCCCACATGTCAGATGTTGATTTACCCTCAAACAGCTGCCCCCAATCTAAATTCTTTAGTTCCTGCCTAATATTGTTATAATTAGCCTTCCCCCAATTTAGCACATTCACCCGAGGACTACTCTTATCCTTCTCCACAAGTACCTTAAAACGTACGGAATTATGGTCACTGTTCCCGAAATGCTCCCCTACTGAGACTTCGACCACCTGGCCGGGCTCATTCCCCAATACCAGGTCCAGTACGGCCCCCTCCCTAGTTGGACTTCCTAATTTGCCTTCCTAGTTGCTTACTGCACCTACATGTTAGCTTTCAGTGACATATGAACAAGGATACCCAGGTCGCTTTGGTCATCAACTCTTCCCAACTTCTCACCATTTAAGAAACACTCTGCATTTCTGTTTTTCCTATCAAAGTGGATAACTTCACATTTTTCCAAATGATATTCCATCTGCTATTTTCATGCCCACTCACTTAGCCTGTCCAGATCACCCTGAAGCCTCTTTGTGTCCTCCTCACAACTCACATTCCCACCTAGTTTTGTGTCATCAGCAAACTTGGAAATGTTACATTTGGTCCCCACATCCAAATCATTGATATAGATTGTGTATAGCTGGGGCCCAAGTAATGATCCTTGTGGTACCCCACTAGTCAGAGCATGCTAACCTGAGAATGACCCATTTATTCCTGCTCTATGTTTTATCTGAATATCTTGGATTCCGCTCATCATCTGCTGCCTGGTTGATTGTGATTTTGTAGTCCCTGCACAGTCTAACGGTTTTTTTCTGAATTGGGCACTACTACAATTGGGGTTACCCAATCACGGTGGTCAGTTTTCATTAGCACACCATTTCTCTCTAGCTTCTTTAGGTCCTGTTCAACCTGGGTTTTGAGAGCATAAGGAACCAGCCTAGGCTTACAATATACTGGTTTTGCATCAGGCTTGATTTGGATGCTCACTTTCACACCGGGGATGCCTACATAGCTGTCGTCGAAAATGTAGCTCTGACTGCTGAATAGCTGATCAAGCTTCTTGGCAATCTCAACTTGGGACAACACGCTTATAGTCAAACTTCAGATTGTGAAACCAGTCTTTGCAGGAGTAGGCCATTTGGCCCCTCGAACCTGCTCTGTCATTCAACTAGATCATTGCTGATCTTCTACCTCAACACCATTTTCTTGCACTATTCCCATATCCCTTGATATCTTAAATGTCTAGAAATCTATCGATCTTTGTGTTGAACATACTCAATAACTGAGCCTCCACAGCCCTCTGGGGTAGAGAATGCCACAGATTCACCACCCTCTGAGTGAAGAGATTCCTCCTCATCGCAATCCCAAATGGCCTACCTCTTATTCTGAGACTGCGTTCCCTGGTTCTAGACACCACAGTCAGGGGAAACTTCTTTCCTGCATCAACCTTGTCAAGCCCTGTAGGAATGTTGTATGCATCAATGAGATCACCTCTCATTCTTCTCAATTCTAGAAAATATAGACTCAGTCTCCTTAATCTCTCCTCACAGGGCAATCCTGCCATCCCAGGAATCAGTCTAGTGAACCTTTGTTGCACTCCCTCTGAGGCAAATATATCCTTCCTTAGGTAAGGATACCTAAACTATACACAATATTCCAGGGGTGATCTCACCAAGGCTCAATACAATTGCAGCAAGATATCTTTACTCCTGTACTCAAATCCTTTTGCAATAAAGGCCAACATGCCATTTGAACAAAGAACAAAGAACAGTACAGCACAGGAACAAGCCATTCGGCCCTCCAAGCCTGCACTGATCTTGATGCCTGTCTAAACTAAATCCTTCTGCACTTCAGGGGTCCGTATCCTTCTATTCCCATCCGATTCATGTATTTGTCAAGATGCCTCTTAAACGTCACTATCGTACCTGCTTCCACCACCTCCCCCGGCAGCAAGTTCCAGGCACTCACCACCCTCTGTTGTTGACATGTCTCGCTACAGTAATGGGTAAGTTGAGAGACTTGCCCTTATATTGAACATTACACTCTATGGGCTGGATTTTGTGGAGGAGGCGGGGCTCCTGCACCAGGCAGAAAAGGTGGGGAGAATGCCTCTTCGGACTTTTCATGCCCTCCTGGAGCAATTCTCTGGTGTTGAGAAGCTTAGGTTTCCTGCACTGGGATCCTGTCCCTTTAAAGATGGGGATCCCACCTCCAAGAGCTGCTGACCAATCACAGGGCTGGCTGCTCAACAGTATCAGCAGTGCCACCGTAAGCAGTGGCCACTGTCGGTACTACAGAGGCCTTTGACAAAGGCTCAGAGCTGGGAGCCCAGACCTCAGGTGAGTGAGATGGGCTCGCCAGGAACAGTCCAGAAGGCCCCGGCGAAAAGGGTTGGGGGGTGGTTCGAAAGCCCGGGTTGGGGTTGCATTTTTCACCAGCTGGGGCATTCCGTGGGTCACAGATTGCCCATGGAGGAGGGACCCTCCCACCACCCCCCAGAAGCCTTCGCCCTCCCTGCATGGCGGAGACACCCCCTGCTGCTGGTTATATCGCAGCAGTGGCAGGAAGAGGCCTTTAAGTGGCCATTAATAAACCACTTAAGGGCATCGTCAGCCTATCCCATTTCCAGAAATATCGCATGGTGACAAGGCAGCAACAGGCCAGCCACCCCTGCCATCCCTTGCAAATCTATGGGCCCCCACCACCCCCCCCCCAAGCCTCTAACATCGCCTCAGGGGGGCCCATAAATCCAGCCCTATTTGTCCGCACATTTCTAACACCTCACCAGAGTAGGTTTTCAAATGAACTGTACTCTCAGTTAAGACGTACTTCACTGAATTTGTTCTTGTATGCACCTCTACTCATAATGGAGAAATCTGCAGCCATATTAATGCACAAGTTGATGTACTGTTGATTGTTCCACATATCGATCAGTTACAGTTTGCTTATCAAGCTTTGGGGAGTCAGGAGGTGAGTCACCCACCACAGGATTCCTAACCTCTGACCTGCTCTTGTAGCCACAGTATTTATATGGCTACTCCAGTTCAGTTTCGGGTCATGGTAAGCCCTCGGGATGTTGATGGTGGGGGAATCAGCAATTGTAATCCCATTGAATGTCAAAGTGTGTTGGTTAGATTTTCTCTTGCTGGAGATAATCGTTGTCTGGTACTTATGTGGCGCGAATGTCACTTGTCACTTATCTGCACAAGCCTGAATATTGTCCAGGTCTTGCTGCATTTCTACATGGACAGCTTCAGTATCTGAGGAGTTGCGAATGGTGCTGAACATTGTGCAATCATCAGCGAACATCCCTGCTTCTGATCTTATGATTAAAGGAAGGGTATTGACAAAGCAGCTGAAGATGGTTGGGTCTAGGACACTACCCTGATGAACTCCTGCAGTGATATTCTGGAGCTGAGAAGATTGACCTCCAACAACCACAACCATCTTCCTTTGCGCAAGGTACGATTCCAAACAGCGGAGAGTTTTCCCCCTGATTCCCTTTGACTTCAGTTTTGCTAGGCCTCCTTGATGCCATACTCAGTCAAATGCTGCCTTGATTTCAAGGGCACTCTCACCTCACCTCTTGAGTTCAGCTCTTTTGTCCATGTTTGAACCAAGGCTGTAATGCGGTCAGGAGCTGAGTGGCCCAAGTGGAACCCAAACTGAGCTTCACAGAGCAGGTTATTGCTAAGCAAGTGCCATTTGATAGCACTGTTGACGACAACTTCCATCACTTTACTGATGATCGAGAGTACACCAATGGAGCAGTAATTGGCCGGGTTAGACTTTTTTTAGATTTAGATTTAGGATTAGAGATACAGCACTGAAACAGGCCCTTCGGCCCACCGAGTCTGTGCCGACCATTAACCACCCATTTTATACTAATCTTACACTAATCCCATATTCCTAACACATCCTCACCTGTCCCCATATTCCCCTACCACCTACCTATACTAGGAGCAATTTATAATGGCCAATTTACCTATCAACCTGCTGTGGGAGGAAACCGGAGCACCCGGAGGAAAACCACGCAGACACAGGGAGAACTTGCAAACTCCACACAGGCAGTACCCAGAATTGAACCCGGGTCGCTGGAGCTGTGAGGGTGAGGTGCTAACCACTGCGCCACTGTGCTGTCCTGCTTTTTGTGTACAGGACATACCTGGTAGATATCAGTGTTGTAGCTGTACTGAAACAGCTTGGCTAGGGGTGCGGCAAGTTCTTGAGCACAGGTCTTCAGCACTATTGCCGGAATGTTGTCAGGGCCCATTGCCTTTGCAGTATCCAGTGTCTTCAGTCATTTCTTGCAGTCAGAGGCTGGGAATCCTGAGGCGAGTAACTCACCTCCTGACTCCCCAAAGCCTGTCCACCATCTACAAGGCACAAGTCAGGAGTGTGATGGAATACTCTCCACTTGCCTGGATGGGTGCAGCTCCAACAACACTCAAGAAGCTCAACACCATCCAGGACAAAGCAGCCCGCTTGATTGGCACCCCATCTACAAACATTTACTCCCTCCACCACCGACGCACATTGGCAGCAGTGCGTACCATCTACAAGATGCACTGCAGCAATGCACCAAGGCGTCTTAGACAGCACCTTCCAAACCCACAACCTCTACCAACTAGAAGGACAAGGGCAGCACATACATGGGAACATCACCACCTGCAAGTTCCCCTCCAAGTCACACACCATCCTGACTTGGAACTATATCGCCGTTACTTCACTGTCGCTGGGTCAAAATCCTGGAACTCCCTTCCTAACAGCACTGTGGGTGTACCTACATGGACTGCAGTAATTCAAGAAAGCAGCTCACCACCACCTTCTCAAGGGCAATTAGGGATGGGCAATAAATGCTGGCTTGGCCAGCATCGCCCACATCCCATGAATGAATAAAAAAAAAAGATATTTTGTGATGGAATCTGCTCTCGAAGAATTTTGACAAAAGTAGAGTGTTATGAACAGTGAGGATCATCCTTTGTTTCAGTATTACTGTTGATGCGTTCAGGGAAAAGGCTACAATCCCTCAGATGTAGGACAAATTGGTTCTTGAACTCGTTTGTGCCTTTCTCTATCAAATCTTTTAACGGGAGCTTGATGAATGGATGAGGATATGCACTCATGATGAGACTCATTGACTGACTATCTTAATGTACTGGAATTAGTTTTTAACATTATATTTTTTAATCAAGTTAGACGTTTTGTGATAGGGTAAGTTTTTTTTTGCCATTATTCATGTATATTATTAATGAATGAGCAATGTACCCAAAATGAATTTCAGTCAGGACAATAAATTGAAATTGAATTTCATTGAATTGAATTTGCAATACCTTTGTACAAAAGTCTCTGTCATTTGAGTGATTGCTAGTGGCATAAATGCTGTACGGCCCGAACTCCTCTTCACTTAGGCACTCTGGATTCACTTCAAGATTGTGAACTCCAACCTTGTGACATAGTGAAAGAATATAGAGTCACGGAGTCATAGAGTTAAACAGCATCATGTCTGTGCCGGCCATCAAGCACCTAACTATTCTAATCTCATTTTCCAGCACTTGGCCTGTAGCCTTGTATGCTATGACATTCCAAGTTCTCATCTAAATACCTCTTAAATGTTGTGAGAGTTCCTGCCTCTACCACTTCTTCAGGCAGTGTGTTCCAGATTTCAACCATCCTCTGCGTGAAAACAGTTTTCCTCAAATCCCCTCTAAACCTTCTGCACCTTACCCTAAATCTATGCCCCCTGGTTATTGATCCCTCCACTAAAGGAAAAAGTTTCTTCCTATCTAACTTATCAATGCCCCTCATAATTTTGTATACGTCAATCATGTCCCCACTCAGCCTTCTCAGCTCTAAGGAAAACAACCCCAGCCTTTTCAGTTTCACTTCATAGTTGAAATGCTCCAGCCCAGGCAACATCCTGGTGAATCTCCTCTGCACCCTCTCCATTGCAATCACATCCTTCCTATTGTGTGGTGCCCAGAACTGTACACAGTACTCCAGCTGTGGCCCAACTAGTGTTTTATACAGTTCCATCATCACTTCCCTGCTCTTACATTCTATGCCACGGCTAATAAAGGCAAGTACTCCATATGCCTTCCTAACCACATGATCTACCTATACTGCTGCCTTCAGTGATCTATGAATAAGTATACCAAGGTCCCTCTGACCACCTATATTTACTAGGGTCCTACCATCCATTGTATATTCCCTTGCCTCATTAGTCCTCCCAAAATGCATCACCTCACACTTCTCAGGATTATATTCCATTTGCCACTGCTCCACCCATCTTACCAGCCCATCTGTATCATCCTGTAATCTAAGGCTTTCCTCCTCACTATTTACAACACCACCAATTTCCGTGTCATCTGAGACCTTACTGATTATACCTCCTGGATTCATGTCTAAATCATTAATATACACTACAAACAGCAAGGGTCCCAGCACCGACCCCTGTGGTACACCACTGGTCACAAGCTACAACTCACAAAAACAACCCTCAACCATCACCCTCTGCCTCCTGCCACTAAACCAATTTTGGATCCAATTTGCCAAATGGCCCTGGATCCCATGGGCTCTTATCTTCTTAACCAATCTCCCATGCGGGGCCTTACCAAAAGCCTTACTGAAGTCCATGCAGATGACATCAACTGCTTTACTCTCATCTACATATCTAGTCACCACCTTGAAAAATTCTATTAAGCTAGTTAGACATGATCTCCCCCTGACAAAGCCATGCTGACTATCCCTGATTAATCCCTGTTTCTCCAAGTGGAGATTAATCCTGTCCCTCAGAATTTTTTCCAATAGTTTCCCATCCACTGATGTTAGACGCACAGCCTGTAATTACCTGGTTTATCCCTGCAACCCTTCTTGAATAATGGTACCACATTCGCTGTCCTCTAGTCCTCTGGCACCTCTCCTGTGGCCAGAGAGGATTTGAAAATTTGTGTCAGAACCCCTGTTATCTCCTCCCTTGCCTCACATAACAGCCTGGGATACATCTCATCTGGACCTGGGGATTTATCCACTTTGAAGCTCGCTAAAACAGCTAATATTCCTCCCTTTCAATGCTAATATGTTCAAGTATATCACAATCCCCCCCTCCCTGATCTCTACACCTACATCGTCCTTCTCCATAGTGAACACAGATGAAAAGTAATCATTTAAAACCTCACCTATGCCCTCCGGCTCCACACGCAGATTGCCACTTTGGTCCCTAATGGGCCCTACTCTTTCCCTGGTTATCCTCTTGCCCTTAATATACTTATAAAATGCCTTAGGATTTTCCTTTATCTTGCCCGCCAGTGTTTTTTCATGTCCCCTCTTTGCTCTGCTCATATTTCTTTAAGTACCCCCTTACACTTTCTATACTCCTCTAGTGCCTCCGCTGTTTTCAGTGCTCTGAATCTGCCATAAGCCTCCTTTTTTTCCCTTATCCAATCCTCTATGTCCCTTGACATCCAGGGTTGCCTGGACTTGTTGGTCCTACCCTTCACCTTAATGGGAACATGTTGGCCCTGAGCTCTCACTATTTCCTCTTTGAATGACTCCCACTGGTCTGATGTCGACTTTCCTACAAGTAGCTGCTCCAAGTCCACTTTGGCCAGATCCTGTTTTATCATATTGAAATCAGCCTTCCCCCAATTCAGTATCTTTATTTCCGGTCCATCTTTGTCCTTTTCCATAACTACCTTAAATCTTACAGAGTTATGGTCACTATCCCCGAAATGCTTCCCGACTGACACTTCTACCACCTGTCCGGCTTCATTCCCAAGGATTAGGTCCAGCACTGCCCCTTCTCTTGTAGGACCTTCTACGTACTGGCTCAAAAAGTTCTCCTGTATGCATTTTAAAAATTCCTCCCCCTTTAAGCCTTTTGCACTAAGACTATCCCAGTTGATATTTGGTAAGTTGAAATCCCCACTATTATTGCCCTATTATTTTTACACCTCTCTGATATTTGCCTACATATCTGCTCCTCTATCTCTCCCTGACTGTTTGGAGGTCCGTAGTACACTCCCAGACAAGTGATTGCCCCCTTTTTGTTTTTAAGTTCTACTCATATGGCCTCATTTGAAGAACCTTCTAAGATATCATCCCTCCTTACTGCAGTAATTGAATCCTTGATCAACAGTGCGATGCCACCTCCTCTTTTACCCCCTCCCCTGTCACTCCCTGAAGATTCTATACCTTGGAATATTGAGCTTCCAGTCCTGCCCCTCGCTCAGCCATGTCTCTATGATAGCAATAACAGATGTGCTAAATCAATGCCCTTACTGGTAAGACTCCTTGCATTAAAATAGATGCAATCCAGCCTTGCATTTTTCACTTGTGCCTTAACAGGTCTATATTTGCTCTGTCTTCCAGACTGACTCAGTTTCTCTTCTATATTTGACTATACCTCCACTCTGTATCTCATCCCCCTGCCAAATTATTTTCAACCCCCGCAACAGCACTAGCAAACCTCCCAGCAAGGATGTTGGTCCCGTTCCGGTTCAGGTACAGCCCATCCAACTTGTACAGGTCCCACCTTTGCCAGAAACAGACCCAGTGATCCAGAAACTGAAGCCCTCCCTCCTGCACCACCTCCTCAGCCACGCATTCATTTGCTCTATCCTCCTATTCCTATAATCACTAGCATGTGGCACAGGGAGTAATCCAGAGATTACAACCTTTGAGGTCCTGCTTTTTAATTTGTTACCTCGCTCCCTAAATTCTTGTTGCAGAACCTCATCCCTCTTTCTACCTATGTCGTTGATACCAAAGTGTACCACGACCTCTGACTGTTCACCCTCCCCCTTCAGAATGTCCTGCAGCCACTCCAAGACATCCTTGAACCTAGCACCAGGGAGGCAACATACCATCCTGGAGTCTCTTTTGCAGCCACAGAAACACCTCCCTGTTCCCCTTGCAATTGAATCTTCTATTATGGCTCTCTCACTCTTTTTCATCCTCTCCCGTGCAGCAGGGCCATCCATGGTGCCACGGACTTGGCTGTTGCTGCTTTCCCCTGGGAGGCCATCCCCCTCCCCCAACAGTATTCAAAGTGATATATCTGTTTGAGAGGGGGATGGCCACAGGGGACTCCTGCACTACCTGCCTGTGCCTACCACTTCTCCTGGTGGTCACCCATCCCTTTTCTGCCTCAGCAGCCATTACCTGCGGTGTGACCCCTCGCTAAAGGTGCTATCCACAATATAAGCATAACAGATTTGATTAAGTAGAATTTGGAAATAGTTAGTGTATTATGCCTTTAGAGATAAAGATTGAATAAATGGTTAGTTTTCAGAGCCCACTGAAGTTCCCCTTTAAGATGGTAGAGTTAAACATTTCAAGATCTCTGTTAGAATAGAATCTCTGTTACCAGGGGCTTGGGAGATAAACATATACATTGAAATATCCTGTGTGACCTCAGGAAGAGGTAGCAATAAAACTTAAATAAAAAGAAGAAATGCTGGAAATACTCAGCAGGTCTGGCAGCATCTGTTGAGAGAGACGCAGAATTAACGTTTCAGGTCAGTGACCCTTCTTCAGAACGAGCAAATATTAGCAATGTAAAAGGTTATAAGCAAGTAAAGCGGGGATGGGGCAAGAGATAACAAAGGTGAAGGTGTAAATAGGACAACGTCACAGAATAGCTGATCAGAAGGTCGTGGAGCAAAGGCAAACAATATGTTGATGGTGTGTTGAAAGACAAAGCATTAGTACAGATAGGGTGTTATCAGACTGAAAGTTGAACAGCCACAAGTACAAACATGAAAAAAAAAACAGTGGGTAAGCAAACTGAACAAACTAAGATGAAATAAAATTAAATAAACACAAAAAAATTTTTTAAAAAGGAGAAAGAAAAAAATAACTGAAAATAAAAGTAAAATGGAGCCCATCCTGCTCTGAAATTATTGAACTCAATGTTCAGTCCGGCAGGCTGTAGTGTGCCTAATCAGTAAATAAGATGCTGTTCCTCGAGCTTGCGATGATGTTCACTGGAACACTGCAGCAATCCCAGGACAGAGATGTGAGCATGAGAGCAGGGGGGAGTGTTGAAATGGAAAGCAACCGGAAGCTCGGGGTCCTGCTTGCGGACTGAGCGGAGGTTTTCCGCAAAGCGGTCACCCAGTCTGCGTTTGGTCTCCCCAATGTAGAGGAGACCACATTGTGAGCAGCGAATACAGTATAGTAAACTGAAAGAAGTACAAGTAAATCGCTGCTTCACCTGAAAGGAGTGTTTGGGGCTAGGGATAGTGAGAAGAGAGGAGGTAAGTGGGCAGGTATTACACCTCTTGCGATTGCAGGGGAAGGTGCCATGGGAAGGGGACGAGGTGGTGGGGGTAATGGAGGAGTGGACCAGAGTGTCATGGAGGGAACGATCCCTTTGGAATGCTGACAGGGGAAGGGAGGCGAAGATGCGTTTGGTAGTGGCATCATGTTGGCGGTGGCAGAAATGGCGGAGGATGATCCTTTGGATATGGAGGCTGATGGGGTGGAAAGTGAGGACAAGCGGAACCCTGTCGCGGTTCTGGGAGGGAGGGGAAGAGGTGAGGGTAGAGGTGCGGGAAATGGGCCGGACACGTTGAGGGCCCTGTCAACCACAGTGGGGGGAATCCTCAGTTGAGGAAAAAGGAAGACATATCAGAAGCACCGTCATGGAAGTTAGCATCATCAGAGCAGATGCGTTGGAGATGGAGAAACTGGGAGAATGGAATGGAGTCCTTACAAGAGGCAGGGTGTGAAGAAGTGTAGTCGAGGTAGCTATGGGAGTCAGTGGGCTTATAATGGATATTAGTAGACAGCCTATCACCAGAGATGGAGATAGAGAAGACGAGGCAGGGAAGTGTCTGAGATGGACCAGGCAAAGGTGAGAGAAGGGTAGAAATTAGAAGCAATTAGAGGTTTCTTTTCATGTTTGCACTTGCTGCTGTTCAATATTCAGTCCATTAACACCTTATCTGTACTAATGCTTTGTCTTTCAACACACCATTAACATATTGTTTGCCTTTGCTCCATGACCTTCTGGTCAGCTATGTGGCCTTGTCCAATCTACACCTTCTCCTTTGTTATCTCTTGCCCCACCCCCAGCTCGCTTGCTTATAACCTGTGGCATTTCAAATATTTGTCAGTTCCGAAGAAGGGTCACTGACCCGAAATGTTAACTCTGCTTCTCTTTCCACAGATGCTGCCAGGCCTGCTGAGTGGTTCCAGCATTTCTTGTTTTTATTTCCGATTTCCAGCATCTGCAGTATTTTGCTTTTATTTTAGAAATTCGAAGCAAAGTTGATTAAGTTTTCCAGTTCGGGGCTAGAGCAGGAAACGGCACCAATACAGTCATCAATGTACCAGAAAAAGAGTTGGGGGAGGGGGCCTGAGTAGGACTGGAACAAGGAAGTTCAACATATCCCACAAAAAGACAGGCGTAACTAGGACCCATGCGGGTACCCATTGCAACACCTTTTACTTGAAGGAAGTGAGTGGAGTTGAAGGAGAAGTGTTCAAAGTGAGAACAAGTTCAGCCAGGCGGAAGAGGGTGGTGGTGGATGGGGACTGGCTGGGCCTCTGTTCAAGGAAGAAGCGGAGAGCCCTCAAACCGTCCTGGTGGGGGATGGAGGCGTAGAGAGATTGGACGTCCATAGTGAAGAGGAGGCGGTTGGGGTCACGAAACTGGAAATTGTCAAAATGACGCAGAGCGTCAGAAGAGTCACGGATGTAAGTGGGAAGAGACTGGACCAGAGGAGAAAAGATAGAGTCAAGATAGGAAGAAGTAAGCTCAGCGGGGCAGGAGCAGGCTGACACAATGGGTCTGCTGGGACAGTCCTGTTTGTGGATTTTGGGAAGGAGGTAGAAGCAGGCTGTCCGAGGTTGTGGGTCTATGAGGTTGGAAGCTGTAGAGGGAAGATCTCCCGAGGAGATGCGGTCAGTGACAGTCCTGTGGACAGTAGCTTGATGTTCGGTGGTGGAGTCATGGTCCAGAGGGAGGTAGGAAGAAGTGTCTGAGAGTTGGCGCTGAGCCTCTGCAAGGTAGAGGTCGGTACGCCATACAACAACAGCACCATCCTTGTCTGCAGGTTTGATGACCATGTTGGGGTTAGACCTGAGAGAACGGAGTGCCTCAAGTTCAGAGGGGGACAGGTTAGATTGAGTGAGAGGGGCAGAGAAATTGAGATGACCAATGTCGGGCCGACAGTTTTCAGTGAAAAGATCAAGAGCTAGTAAGAGGCCAGGGGGAGGGGTCCAGGTAGAGGGAGAATGCTGGAGGCAGATGAATGGGTATACTGATTCGGGAAAGGAGTTGTGGTCAAAGAAGTGAGCAATAAAACTGAATTGGTTTCTGGGGTTGTTGTTCAGACAGCTCGGCTCCGGAGGTTGCTGTGGGTACCATGAAAAGGGTAATTAACAATAAATGGAATGTACTCACAGGAACAAGAGAGGTCAGTTGAACACAGTTATAAACATTTTGACCAGATAAAGGCTCACAAACTTCAAATTCCAGTAAAACATTAAATTAAAGATATAGATTTTAAAAGAGAACACAGGAAGGTCACATCTGATGCAAAAGTCATATGACACCTTAGAAACAGTATAAATACAAGGTTTTGAAGCAAACACTTAGGAGTGCTGAATCCTCAAACAACACTTCTCATCCCATGCCTTATTCGGGCATTTAAGGTACAAGTTTACTTTAAATTTTGATAGATATTCAGGATATTCTAAGATAATTTTGCTGTAACATTAGCAAGATTAAATTTTTGGATTCTAAGCTAGAAATAGGAATATGTGTTACATCTCTCAGTAATATTTGATATTGTGATCTACCTATCCACTTAAGAAGTTTATTGTCCGTTAAATTTTAATAAATATATCAAAGTTTATAAATCATCTCATGTCGCATTCTGTATACAACTACAAGAACTGCCTCTCTGTGTCTCTTTAAGTGGAGAGCTACACATTGAAGAGAGTTTCCCAGACCCTTATAATATCTGGGATATTTATGACTTAGCCATAAAAATATTAGAAGTTGGCTATCCGCCAGATGGTAAAATACTCTGTTGGTTTTCTTTTTTTGAGGGAAAGCTAGTACAATTCTTTGGACCCAAATAAGTGTCTGAGAATTTTTCTGGTTTGAACTTGATTAAAGGAGGTTCGTGGGGGTGTGCTCCTGATTTGGTTTAGTCCCTACAAGGGGTTAATGTCATAAATCACTTCAGTATCACTGTTTCCAATTACCACTGGAATGACTTCCCTTTCCTGCTTTGGCCGTCGCTCAGCAAGCAGTTGCAATATAGCCTTTCCTTTGGCAATTAAAGGACTTGGTATTTCTGTACTGACATGCTTGCGCTGTGTGGCTGCATTTACAGTGATAACAAGATGCTAAACTGCTATCACCAGCATTCTTCTGACTAGGTCTCTCCACTTTAGGCTTAGCGTAAGCCTCCTGACAGTGGACAGAAGCTGTACTAGTCACTGGCATAGGATGAAATTCCCGATCATTCTTTGATGTCATGTCTATAGAAAGAGCAATTTTACACACTAGCTTAAATGTAAGATTTTTTGTGTTTAGTAACTTCACAAATCTGTCTCATAATGCACAGTCTAAGAATGTGCCAAAGTTGTGATGTAATGATAAATTCTGCAGTGCCACAATGTACTCACTGCCTGTTTTACTACTTTTCTGATTACTGGTTCCAAATTTGTAGCTTTCTGCTGTCTCTAGTGGGTTAGGGTTGAAATGTTCTGCAAACTTGTTGATAATAGTTTTGAATGGCACATCTTTTACCTTGTTGGAAACAAGTAGGTTTGTTAGCATGCCATACACTTCTGGGCCAATTTCCATTAGTAAAATTGCTTTCTTGCACTCAAGAATTGCCTTATTTTGAGTCTTCACCTCCTCACTTTCGCCGTCAAGTTCCAAAATGTTATTATCGCTGAAAAACATGCCCATTCTTTCAATATATGAACTGAATGTTTCTTAAGCCTTCTGGTATATTCCTAGCCTTCCAATGTATCCCATGGATGCAGCCATATTGTCCTATTTCCAAATTCACAGTAACCCAGTAAACACTTTACTGCAGGTGTCTGTAACAGTGATACCTAAAACCAGTCTAGTCAGTAGTTGAAAGTATTCACCTACCCAAATGAGCATTTTGATTCAGATGCACATTAGTACCCAGTGGCATCCCATTCTACTGAGGAGACAGTTTGAGGCTCAGGCTTCACGCACCCCAGACAAAATCTCTACCATCCAAGCAGGTAGGTCACCAGGAACTGGCTGATGTTGTTCACTGCAGCTCCTGCTGCTGTTTGCTGCCTATATTAATGGACATTGATCTTATGCTCTTCGGCATTTTTTGTAATATATTTTGGTGGCACTACCAAAGCAAATGGACGCAAAGCATAGCTAATTCAAGGAAATGTTTATTTATATAATTATGTCATCATGTCATTACCTCATCATATCATCAGCATAATATACAAATACATTACACCCATCTTTTCTGCATATCCTTTCGTACCTTTACCTATTGAAAACTATCTAAATTTTGATTTTTTTCCATTGATCTGACCATAACAGCTTTTTGAGGGTTCTTAATCTCCACTATCCCTTGTGTGCAAAAATGCTTCCTCACATCACCCTCTGATTGACCTAGCTCTAACTTTAAGAGTATGACCTCTTATTCTAGACTCCACCCACCAGAAGAAATCATATTTCTTTACTTAATTTGTTAAATACTTTAATCATCTTAAACACCTCAATTAGATAATGCCTCAATTTTCTATATTCACATCAATGCAATTCTAATCTCTGTAACCTTTCAGTAAGGCATGTAGGTTTGTGTTTATTTTGTCACTTTTCATTTTGATTTTTCTGGTTTTCAGTACAAGATTGTCTTTAATTTGTGAGAGGGTTTTATTAGCTGCAGCTTCGGGGCATGAAAAGCAGCCTTAGGCGGGTAAAGCAGAGGTTCAGGAGGAAAATGTTGGCATCAGAGAGGAACGGCACCTACATCAGGATTTGAAGCATCAATGGTAGTTTTGAAGAACCTAACCATTATCTTTCTATATATTGAATTGTCGATCGAGCTACTATTTGTTTTTTTTTTGTTCATTAGGATGCAGCATTCTTGGGAAGGGACCTAGCACAGCACTGTAACAGGAGCCTGGGTTCCCTCCTTTGGGAGGGAAATTTATATCTTTCGTGGTGTTGTAGTCCTGCTCACTATATTATTGTAATTTAGATCGCCATATCTGATCACTACAATTCTCCAATCATCAAAGTGTCACAAATTTAACTTTAAAAGACCTTTTATGCTTTTGCATTATAATTCTATGCAGATATTTGCAGACAATTTAAATACATGAAAATATTGCTACTCTAACAAAATAGATGAGATAATAACAAATAGCCATGAACACTGCTGTTATTAATATTATCTCTGCAAATCAACTACCTTCTGTTTTGACTTGCTGCTGCAAGAGTGCATTTGTAATCCCATAATTGCTTTACTTCCTCCATCATAATTATAGAGATTCCAATGACAATGACAAATTAAACATAATCTGCAAGTTTGCAGACGACACTAAGATTGGTGGAGTAGCAGATAGCGAAGGGGACTGTCAGAGAATACAGCAGAATATAGATAGATTGGAGAGTTGGGCAGAGAAATGGCAGATGGAGTTCAATCCGGGCAAATGCGAGGTGATACATTTTGGAAGATCCAATTCAAGAGTGAACTATACAATAAATGGAAAAGTCCTGGGGAAAATTGATGTACAGAGAGATTTGGGTGTTCAGGTCCATTGTTCCCTGAAGGTGGCAATGCAGGTCAATAGAGTGGTCAAGAAGGCATACGGCATGCTTTCCTTCATCGGACGGGGTATTGAGTACAAGAGTTGGCAGGTCATGTTACAGTTGTATAAGACTTTGGTTCGGCCACATTTGGAATACTGCGTGCAGTTCTGGTCGCCACATTACCAAAAGGATGTAGATGCTTTGGAGAGGGTGCAGAGGAGGTTCACCAGGATGTTGCCTGGTATGGAGGGTGCTAGCTATGAAGAGAGGTTGAGTAGATTAGGATTATTTTCATTAGAAAGACGGAGGTTGAGGGGGGACCTGATTGAGGTGTACAAAATCATGAGAGGTATAGACAGGGTGGATAGCAAGAAGCTTTTTCCAGGGTGGGGGATTCAAATACTAGGGGTCACGAGTTCAAAGTGAGAGGGGAAAAGTTTAGGGGGGATATGCGTGGAAAGTTCTTTACGCAGAGGGTGGTGGGTGCCTGGAACGCGTTGCCAGCGGAGGTGGTAGACGCGGGCACGATAGCGTCTTTTAAGATGTATCTAGACAGATACATGAATGGGCAGGAAGCAAAGAGATACAGACCCTTAGAAAATAGGCGACATGTTTAGATAGAGGATCTGGATCGGCGCAGGCTTGGAGGGCCGAAGGGCCTGTTCCTGTGCTGTAATTTTCTTTGTTCTTTGTTCTTTATAATAATTCTCTGACAGGGAATGACTCATTTTGTTGCTGGAGTATTCTTCACTGGTAGGTTATTTAATGCTATAATATCTTGCAGACAAACTATTAGAAGACAAAAGTAAACATTATTTATGATTGTTGATTGTTATTATTATTGTAAGAGTGGCCTGGGCTACAGATGCAAAAAAGATTTTGTGGAATATCAAATATGATTTATTTATTTTCCTCTTTTAAATATTTGTTGAAAGCTGGTAGGAAGCTGTGTAAGCATTCCCTCAAACTGTCTTGCCTCATCGTTTCTTTCTAAGTCTGCACATTTTGGGATACTCTATAACTCTCTCGCTCCTTTATTCATTCTGCCTATTTTTCCCTTTCTTTTATTCCAGTTGCTTTTTCATGAAATGCTTTATTCATCTTTGGTAATATCACTTTTGTTTCACTTCAACATTTTCCTATAAATATTCTTCCAATTTAGCCCATGTTTTCTTCTTTATGGCACACTGTTTCTCCTTTTTGGACTGAATCAGCCTTATAATTTGCAAATGTGTCTTGAAACTTGTCTTATAATTAAAATTCCCATATTCAGCCATCTGAAGAGATTATAATGGTGCTAGCAGTTGTATTGCACAGAAGACAACAAATAAGTAATGACAAAACTTATATAAAATGAAAGAACTTGCATTTATAAAGTGTTTTCCACATGTTTGGATGTCCCAATGCACTTCACAGTCAACACATTACTTTTGAAGTGTAACAACTGTATTTTGTTAGGCAAAAAACACAGCAGCTAATTTGCATATAGCAAGATGCCGCATACAGCAAATGTGATAAATTGCCATTAGACTGTTTTGGTGGTGTTAGTTGAGAAATGGACATTGGTGAGAACATCTCCCTTCTCTACAAAGACTGCTGTTGTGTTCTGAAATTTCAAAGTAATTCTCTTGTTTCCCACAATAAATTTGGTGGAAGACCAGCAGGACCACCAGAGGAACTGTGCCAATACCAAAGTTACATCATAAGTTTAAGACAGGATCTTTTACTTCCACCTGAACAGACAGATAGGGCCTCATCTTAACATCCTACCTGACATCACCTCCAGCAATGAGGTATGTGGCTAGATTATGTATTTAAGTCCTGGAATGGTACTTGAAACTACAGGCTTATAATCTAGAAGTAAGAGTGCTACTATTGAGCCAACCTGACAGTGCTGATTCTGTACACATCATGTTTTCTGTGAAATAACGAGTTGACAGTTTTGACAGAATTCATCCAGCATGGCTGCATTTGTTTTCCAGTTGATTTACAACATGTACAAAGCAAATCCTATGAGGCACTTTTTAAACAAACACCATCTACATTCAGACATTTTTACAGTTACACCTGTGTCAGCCCAGGATTATCCAAGGCATCTAAAAAGATGTGTAATTTTGTGAGCTATCACAATGAAATATGTGCATACAGTGGACAACATAAGCAATTGAATTTCCATATTTGATGGCTATTCCCAAGGGAGCCATTTATTAAAAAAAAATGCTTCTAGAACCTCTGAGCCTCTGCTACATGTTGATATTGTCAATAATCCACATGTAACCAAACTAACTCAAAATTGGATTGGTGATCTGCCGTCTGCTACCAAAAGAGGTCATTCTACTTCTTTATGTATTCTGTTGAAACAACAAGGTCTCAGTTTAAAAGAATGGGGTTTTCAAATCTTGCCAGCAGCCAGTTCTGAATATTTGTTAGTTAAGAACTGATGAATGCTTGAGAAATATGTAAATGAATATTAATATAGATCTACGTAGATTGGATCATTTCTGCTGGTGTTAGTGAACTAATGGCCCAAATCTTCAACCCAAAGAAAGTCAGATGCATTCACTTGTTTGATTTATTGACTTATGGACAGAAAGGGACAAACTTTAGTAATTATTTTTAGAGGAGGAAAACAAAATGGTCATTGGTCTCATTTACAGAGTGTCAGCATCAGATTCAAATTTACATGGATCTGCTTATATAGTCCAATATTACACAGAGGGCTAGATTTTATAAGCCTGCTGCTGAAATTGGTGGCGGGTGAAAAAATGGCAT